>NC_139950.1:40000-420000 GCF_963454915.1 Gymnoscopelus microlampas | reverse complement strand
AGAAAGTTGTGAATTTCCATCAAAACCACATGATGAGGAGATATGATGAGCTGACGTGTCACTAACATGATGAAGAGATATGATGAGCTGACGTGTTACTAACATGATGAAGAGATATGATGAGCTGACGTGTTACTAACATGATGAAGAGATATGATGAGCTGACGTGTTACTAACATGATGAAGAGATAAGATGAGCTGACGTGTTACTAACATGATGAAGAGATATGAGCTGACGTGTCACTAACATGATGAAGAGATATGATGAGCTGACGTGTTACTAACATGATGAAGAGATATGATGAGCTGACGTGTCACTAACATGATGAAGAGATATGATGAGCTGACGTGTTACTAACATGTTGAAGAGAAATGATGAGCTGACGTGTCACTATGATAAAGATATAAGATGAGCTGACATGTCACTAACAGACACACAGACGACAGCGAGTGTTAATCACAGTCACAACCAGAACCAATCGGTGCAGATCGCTGAAGTTCCAGTTGGGAATCCAGTGTGAGTGAATCCAGTGTGAGTGAATCCAGTGTGAGTGAATCCAGTGTGAGTGAATCCAGTGTGGGTGAATCCATGGATCAAACAGGGATCATTTTCCTTCTTCTTTGGATCTCAGGTAAACACTGTGTTTTAACCTCTTCAACCCTCTAGACTCAGTAAACTGGACCAGTTGTCTCTGTCATTTTGACTACTTTATTTTTTCCCCCCGACCATCTCTTTGCCAAAAATAGCCGGTCTACAAGCTCACAACATGTGAGACGTAGTGAGCTTGTAGATTATTTTTGAATAATGTTTTGGGCAAAATATGAATGCATGGGGTTCAAGTTGTTATTGATGTGGATGTGAAAGACAACATGACACTACAATACATTAGTACTACTGCTGTTAGCATGCATGCACTCTGTGTGTGTGTGTGTGTGTGTGTGTGTGTGTGTGTGTGTGTGTGTGTGTGTGTGTGTGTGTGTGTGTGTGTGTGTGTGTGTGAGAATGATGCTCAGTGTAACAGCTACGTATGTACAGTGCATGTTGTCATCACCATGGAAGCTGTTTGTTTTGTTTTGTTGAGAAGCTCATGGTTGAAACTAAATCCACAGTGTGTGGATTTACATTACAGAGCTGCTTCTCAAACCTTTTAATTTCATGGAAACCCATAACTCTCAGAGTTACAGACATAAGGGTCCATTTGGTTGCATTTGTACACTCTCAGAGTTACATATCTATAAGGGTCCATTTGGTTTCTATACTGAAACTATCAATCATTAAGCTGGGGACCTCCTGGCCCTCTTCACAACCCCTGGGGGTCCCCGGACCCCACTTTGAGAACCCCTGCAATGCAGTACATTCATGAGGTCTTATGATGGTATTTGGTTGTTTGAGTTTGTTATCTATGTGTTGTGTTGTGTTGTGTTGTGTTGTGTTGTGTTGTGTTGTGTTGTGTTGTGTTAGTGTATGTGTATGTGTATGTGTATGTGTATGTGTATGTGTATGTGTATGTGTATGTGTATGTGTGTTGCATCATGGTAACCCTGTTGTGTTATTGTCTCCGCCAGGCTGAAAGGCATGGCGAGAGAGTATGTTTTTCCCCCTGTCCGTCCGTCCGTCCGTCCGTCCGTCCTTCTGTCCGTGACCAGCTAATCTCCACCACCGTTGGCCCGTTTTTTTTTTTTAGATCAGCCTGTCATAGCGCCACCATGAGGCCGACTTTTGTAAAACACATTTTTTGATATTACTCCTACAGATTTTGTCCAAAAACAAGCAAATCGGTACACAGTATATCTATAGTCATGTGATCAACACGGATCTGTCCGATTTTCCATATTCCATCCTGATTGGCTAAGATTGGCTTCCAAACTTTGCAGGATTGGTTTGTTTTGAACAAAATGCCTCAAAGCATGAACGCAGCATGCGATTTCCGTGAAGTTTTTCACGTAGATTCCCACTTTGCCCAGGAAGACATTCCACTTGAAAACTTTCAAATCAGCCTGATGGTGGCGCTATAACAGGCCGATTCACGTTTTTACCCATAACTGCGCCGTTCTGCGTGAAACTTTGCACGCACACTCCCTAGAGGCCAAGGAAAAACCTGTGCCCTGCATTTTTCAGATATGCCTTTTAGAGCGCCACCAGGAGGCTGACTTTTGTAAAACACATGTTTTGCTCTTACTCCTTCAGATTCTGTCCAAAAATCACGCAAATCAGTACACATTATTATTATCTCTATAGTCATGTGATTGATTGATTGATTGATGTACTTTATTTAGTAAGACATGAGAACAGTACATGACAGTACATAACAGTACATGGAAGTACAAATTCGCAATACAAGGTCTACTAAACTGGATAGCTCATTAAGCACTAAGCTTGTTTAAGATGAGATCCCCATGCACACAAATCATGTTGACATATAAGAGACAGACAGATATACACACTACTATACAGAATGTCATACAATCAGTTTACAGGTTACTGGTATGAAGGGTGAAAAATATGTACAAAAAAGAAAGAGAGGGGGGGGGGGGTAGGTTAGGTTAGGACATGGGGTAGGTTAGGACTTGGACAGGGGCCATTTTTGAATTGCAGCCTCCTGAAGGTGTATCTTTAGGGCATTTTTGAAAGTGAGTAGGGTTTTACACTCCTTTACTCTTTTTGGTAGGGCATTCCACATTTTAGATGAATAGCATGAGAAAGAGTTCATTCCCTTTGTTGTGCCAAATCTGGGTTGAACATGGTTTGTGGAGCTGCCTCTGGTGTTATGATCATGGACTTGATTAACATTTTGGAAGTATTTTGACAAATACAGGGGGATCCCAATGTTGTGGTGTATCTTGAAGACCAGGCCCATAGCAAGTTGCTGTACTCTGTCCTCAACCCTAAGCCATCCAAGCCTAGTAAAATGATCAGGGGTTAGATGGGTTTTGTAATTGAGGCCAAGAAGTAGCCTTACAAGTTTGTTTTGGGATGTTTGGAGCCTTGTTTTTAGGGCCTTGGAGGTGTTGTGATACCATGAAGTACATGCATAATCATAATGACCTTGTATGAGGGCCCCTACAAGAATCTTCAGAGTATTCTTACTGACTTTACGAACAAGTCTCCACATCCTCCGTGTTATTTTGTGGACCTTTTTGATCGTCTTTTCAGCGTTTTTGTCACCTGAGAGGTTTGCCTCCAAGATGGAACCCAGGTAGGTAATTTCCTCCTTTCTTGTGATAACATTTTCACCCACTTTGATCGTGAAACTCTCAGCCTTTCTAAGGTTAGGGTTGGACCCAAAGAGGATGGATTCAGTTTTACCCAGGTGTAATGAGAGTTTGTTGTCGGAGAGCCAGATGCAGATCTTGTTGAGTTCAGTGCTGAGAGTTTTCTCAACCTGCAGCCTGTCCCTGTCCGAGACCAGCAGAGCCGAGTCATCTGCGAACAGGAACAGTTTGCAGTCGCAAGCTGAAGACATATGATTCACATATATCAGGAACAGTAGTGGTCCTAGTATGCTTCCTTGAGGAACACCACAAGTCACTGGGAGGGGAGGGGACTGGGTGCCGTTTACTTCCACCACTTGCTCCCTCCCTTCCAGGTAGGATCTCATCCAGTTCACCGACGTGTCATCAAAGCCTATTGCTTTGAGCTTATTGATCATAATTGGGTGATTAACGGTGTCAATCAAGATGGATGTGTCCAATATTTCATATTCCATCCTACTTGGCTAACATTGGCTTCCAAAGCTTGCTGGATAGGTCCGTTTTGAACAAATTTCCTCAAATCATGTACGCAGTGTACGATTTCCGTGAAATTTGGCACACACATTCCCACTAGGCCGAGGAAGAAATGCCACCCTTTTCACATTGGCCTGTTATAGCGCCACCAGCAGGTCTAATTTAGCAAACCACATTTTTGGAACAAAAGGCCTCAAATCATGAATGCAGTACTGATTGCCGTGAAAGGCTTAAGAATAAATGGCACCATTTCCACATTGCCCTATATATTTCACAGCTTAGTATGGATTCTAATGTAATAATATCCTAGTAGTGACAACACACAGACATCCCCACATTTATTAGCCAATTATCCAATTATTGCCAACGGCTAAATTGAAGAGAACTTGGGGTAAAAAGCAGGGGAAAAAACAGAATGCAATTTAAATGTTTTTATTTATTTATTATCCCCACCAGGCCAGAACGGCCAAAGACAAGGGATTATGTTTTCACTCGTTTGAGTCTGTCTGTCTGTCTGTCCGTCTGTCTGTGTACATCTAATCTCAGGCACCGCGGGACTCCAGTAATAGGAACAAGGAAGAACCTCCAAACAACATATGTTTAAAATCGGCCTCATGGTGGCGCTGTAACAGGCCACTTCACATCACCTAAAGTGATTGCACTTCCACCAATAGGGGGCGCTGCACATGCTAGACATCTGCACCCCACGACTGACACAGCCCTGGGTAGGCAACCCGGCCTGGTGGAGATCTGCACTCTGAGGAATGTACTTTTCTAGTTGCATGAGTTCTGATATAAACCACAGTTCCTCATTCCCACCCTGTGAATGTCAAATAAATAGCAGCAAAAAGGAGAAACAAAGGACATCTTGTCCTGTATTTCAACAGATAAACCACAACAACCAACCAGCTGTTACACTGAAGCTCATTTAGTTTGTGATGTTTCTCCTCAGCTCTCCAGGCTGAACCAACACACAGCACAACAGGTAAGACTGTCTGTCTGTCTGTCTGTCTGTCTGTCTGTCTGTCTGTCTGTCTGTCTGTCTGTCTGTCTGTCTGTCTGTCTGTATGTCTGTATCTCTATGCCTGACTGTCTGTCTGTCTCTCTCTCTCTATATGCCTGTCTGTCTGTCTGTCTGTTGAACCAGTGAAATGTGGTGATATGTTGTATGTAAAGTTAAAGTGGCTACACCATGAATTTCACTTTTTTTTAAGTGACACAATGAGATGAGATGAGATGAGAAATACTTTAATATCCCCAAGGGGAAATTGAGGTGTCACAGCAGCACAGTGTAACAATAAAAGTAAACAAGAAAAAGTGCTCCTCGGAGCACAACTCTCCGCCAGAAGACTTGTGTTGGTTCGAAGGTCGCGAAGGTCGCTATCCCTCTTGTATATGTAAGTGTCCTATCCATCCTGTCTGGGTAAGTGTCCTCTTCCGTTCATTCTGTGTAATGTCCTATCCCTCCTGTCCTATCCGTCCTGTCTATGTAAGTGTCATATCCCTTCTGTCTATATAAGTGTCCTATCTGTCCTATCTGTCCAATAAGACAGATAGGAACAATTGGACCGCGACTACTTGACTACTTCCGGTTCGAAGGTCTGGGAGTGAGCTAGTGGCCGGATTTTCGGTATTGGAATCTGGCTTATCACAGTGACACATGTATTTATAGGTCGCTATCCCTCTTGTATATGTAAGTGTCCTATCCAACCTGTCTGGGTAAGTGTCCTCTTCCGTTCTGTCTGTGTGAGTGTCCTATCCCTCCTGTCTGTATAAGTGTCCTATGTCATATCCCTCCTGTCTATATAAATGTCCTATCTGTCCTATCTGCCAATTATGTATCAGCCATGCAGACATTTCATGGTTCCCGTCTTACCTCACTCTGACAGTGGCGGAGACACTGTCAGAGTGATGCCATGTATATATAGGCCCGGTGGCGTCACTAGCCAATCAGATCACAGTATTTCACGTGTCACGTGAGGCTTGACCAATCGGTGTGTCATGTTTAGAAAGTGAAAACGCAGTGATAACAATACTCTCCTGGCGGAGAGTAACAACAGACAAAAAAACACAACGAAACAGATGGACACAACATAGACCAGGGTGCATTTAGGGAGAGTTCATAGTCAGAGTCATTGCTCATTGTATAGTCTGATGGCAGTTGGCATGAATGAGAGTCTATACCGCTCAGTGTGCATGTTAGGGGGGAGAGTGAGCCTTTGGCTGAAGGTGCTCACCCTGTCCTGCAGCTCGCCATAGAGTGGATGGGAGGGATTTGCCAAGATGGAATTCAGTTTGTCCCTAATCCTCCTCTCTGCGACTGACTGCAGCCCTTCCATGCGGAGGCCAACCACAGAGCTGGCCTTCTTAATGATCTTGTTGAGCCTGTTTAGCTCCCCAGCCTTGATGCCCCCACCCCAGCATACCACTGCATAAAATAGAATGCTGGCTACGACGGAATTATAAAACATAGACAATAGCCTACTACACACATTGAAGGATTTGAGCCGCCTCAGGAGGTACAGTCTGCTCTGTCCCTTTTTGTAGACAGCCTCAGTATTGTTCCTTCAGTCCAGGTCCTTGTTCAGGTGAACGCCCAGGAATTTGTCGACGATCTCCACCTCTTCCCCCTGGATGGTGATGGGTACTGGGGTCCTCCTCTTGCTCCGTCTAGCGTCAATCACCAGCTCTTTTGTCTTCTTTGTGTTTAGCTGTAGGTGGTTATGTTCAGCCCATTTGGTGAAGTTCTCCACCACACCTCTGTACTCCATGTCATTGTCCTCAGTGATGCAACCCACAATAGAGGAGTCATCTGAGAACTTCTGGAGATGGCATGTTCCAGATCTGAAGCTGAAGTCGGAAGTGTAGATAGTAAACAGGAAGGGTGACAGGACTGTTCCCTGAGGAACTCCAGTGCTACTCCAGTGCTCACTAAATAAGTGTAGAGGAATATCTTGTGGAGTTTGCTGTTATTAGGCTATTTTATCATTTAAGCCTATTATTAATATTATTATTTGGATAAAGTAGTACAACCATTAAAAACTACCGTAATCATTTGAAGTTTTTACCATGATCTGACAATGTCAGTGTGGGTTCATTCCCGACCGCCACTGCTGCTGTGTGCCTCACAGACTGCTGATCTATCAGATAGCTGCTGCAGTTATCTGATAGATCAGCCTATTCTTCGTACCATGGTGTTGCGCGTTGAAAGTATCAGACCTACAAGCTCACAACACGTTGCAAGTGCAACGCGCCGCGTTGTGAGCTTGTATGTCTGATATTTTCGTTACGCAACAACACGGAGGATCTAGCAACCCTGACGTAGCCCCGACGGTAAGCGTGTTACGTCACTTCCTGTATTGTCTGAGCTGGCGAGACATCTATCGTTGAGCTGACGCTAAGACGCTAACGTTAATATTATTGCATTATTGTGATTTGAACACACACTATCACTGCTAACTACTACCCTATCTATCTATGTGGCAACTTTATTGCTGCTTGGGCTGATTGTCTAGCTAAGGGACTAACTTTGCTGTTGGTTGTTTGGCTTGACAATTTAGCCTAGCTTTAGCTTAGCGGCTACCTTGGGCTGCTGGGCGATGGCTTTCCACTCCCCCCCCCCCCTTCCCCCCGGGTTCCCGTCTCGCTCTCATCCTCTCTCCTGTGCTGTATGTCACTAGTTACAACCCCGACACCTTTGTTGTGTCGGATGTATGTAACAAGTGCAGTGTGTTTACAGTGCTGGAGGCGAGGCTCTGTGAGCTACGTGACATAAACAACACATGCTGTAAACAATGGCTCAAAACAATGTCTGTAACAAAGGGAGAGAAAAAAAGATGCCGTTGCTATGAAACCAGGACGCTAAATGCACGGCAACAAGGACTTCCTTACTGTTAGGGGCGAAAGGCGGGCCGTATTGTAATGAGGGTGGGGAAAAGCGGTGAGGAGGGCGGAGGGAGGTGATGATTGACAGACAAACTTCCTCAGTAGCGCCCCTCTGCCCAAAGGAGGACATTTTGGTATTGCAGCTGAAAAGGCTTTGAATGACAGACAGTCGATTATGAAAAAGGTGTAGTCCCTTTAATTTCACTGTGTCAGTGAGGCAACACATGTTTAAAGATGGTGATTAATAGCTCTACATTTATAATGTTATTTATGTATCTTTATATGCAGACAGACAGAGCTATAATTGTCTCATACTTATAAGCATAATCAGCAGTGAAATATTGTAATGAGGAAGTCTTGCTTTGCAGGGTGTGTGTATTCTTAAATGTGAACCAACTCAAATGTAATGTCTCACTTTCTCCAGAGGTGGAGCCCTTCCTTATCGTAGCCAACAACATCAACCTGATGAAGATCAACTTGAATTGAATCCGGCTTCACGTACCTGGAGGATTCGCTCAAAGATGTAATCCTATACAATATTCTACACACACTGCTTTTAACATGCTGGAATGCATTCCTGTCTGAGACTAACGCAACTGCTGTGGTGTGACAGGACTTGAGGGACGCGAGTGCTCTGGACTTTAACTATCAGCAGCAGATGATCTACTGGACAGAATTTGACAGGATCAGTCGCATGCACATCAGTGACGGTGACGTCCAGGTCAGTGTGACAATGACAACGATGAGGATGAATGACAGGGAAGAGAAACCAAATGAACAATACTTATATTTGTAATGTAAATACTTAGTGATATCAGTGTTAAATATTAAACAAAGGAACAGGCTAGCTGCCTGGTGGTCACTTAAATATTGGTAGTTTTGGGTTTAGTTCTGTTGGGCTTGTTTCTAAAGTAAGTCAAGGACCCCCAAATTGTATTTGGTCACAGACCCTCATCTGAAAATATGTTGCCAGGGACCCCCATACAAGAATTGAGTTGTTAAAATGTTTAAAAAATATTACACATTGTGAGCTTGAAGATTGTCAATTTTCAAATAACTGATGTATAGGCTATAGGGTTAAAGTAGTAAAAGAAATGTTGATCATACGGCCTAGTCGCTTCTTTTGGGCTTGTTTTCTTATTTTTTTAATTTGCTTTTTACCCCTTCCCCCCCCCCCAATTTAGTCATTGTGCAAATTAATTCCACCTCACACAGATTACTGTGTTGTCACTGCTGTTGTATACTACTGACTCACCAGTGAGGAGTCTCCACGGGCAGGACGTAGAGCCTTCTCTTTCCGCGTAACACCCCCAGCCCGTAGGATAACGATGCGATGACAATATACCCCTCATCTCTCTCCCCATAGTGTCCCCACTTTGAAAACATGCTACACTACATGAAGCATAACCATTTTGAAAAAACAAAAAACATTTATGGTGATTATATTCAGAGTGCATGTATGCTTGATTGACAGGTACTTCACGGCACATTGATCAGTCCATCCGGTCTGGCTGTTGATTGGGTGTCAGGAAACCTGTACTGGTGTGACAGTACCAGAGACACCATAGAGGTGTCCAAACTAAACGGGTCGTACAGAGCAGTCCTGGTCAACACCAGTCTGGATGAGCCATTCTCCACGGCTGTGGATGTACGCTATGGGTAAGAGCACTGAACCTCACACCGAATTCCTTTTGTAATGGATGTGCTTTCTGGAGCTTCTATGAGGTAAACTCCAAACATAAGACACCTAAGTAGACTAAAACAAATAATAAAAATCACACCCTGTGTGAAGGAAGCGGTGCCTTTGGGGCGGGGCTTAACTCATTTCAGTTCGTCCCTATTGGTGGTCTGAGTCCACTTACCAAATTTGTACTTGGTAGCATGCTGCAAACTGGAATAATGGCTGTTTAAAGCCCAGCCAATGGGCAGACAGAGGGGGCGGGGCTTAAGTAATTACAGTTTGTCCCTATTGGTGGTTTTAGTCCATGTCCAAAATTTGTACTCCGTAGCATGCTGCGAACTTGAGTTATGGCTGTTTAAAGGCCAGCCAATGGGAAGACAGAGGGGGCGGGGCTTGAGCAATTCATGCTCGGCCCGTATTGGTGGTCTAAGTCCACATACCAAATTTGGACTTGGTGGCATGCTGCAAACTGGAGTTATAGCTGTTTAAAATCCCGTGCTCATCCCGTGCTCATACGGGCGGACGTCCCTGGGGGTCCCTGGACCCCTCTTTGATAACCGGTGGCACGTGTGGCAAATGAGAGGAGAGATGGCATAGGCAATCTCCAAGTCTGTGTGTGTGTGTGTGTGTGTGTGTGTGTGTGTGTGTGTGTGTGTGTGTGTGTGTGTGTGTGTGTGTGCGTGTGCGTGTGTTTGTATGTGTTGCTTCTTTGCCGTGCTCATCCCGGGCTCATACACACAGACACACAGACACACAGACACACAGACACACAGACACACAGACACACAGACACACACACAGACACCGAGTCAAAGCCACGTATAGAGCGGTTGGCACCGCTAAAAATGTGTAAATGCTTTTTGCACCATGTATTATATTTGATTTTTATTATTTTTATTTCATTTTGTTAGCTTGTAGATCGGTAAAATGTTTTAATAATTTGAGAATAGAGCTATTGGCTATTGACAAAGTCTAAAACCCAGGACATGTTCTATATGATTTTATTTTATTTTTTTTTGTTTTTGTTTTCATTGTTTAGTTTTATTTCACTATAATAACCCTGGTATGAACTCCTCATCATATTGTATGTCCACTAGTACTGTACAGTACTGTATGTGTGATTAGTTGTGAATAGTGACCCTGACAGTGTCTCCCTGACAGATACTTGTACTGGTCAGACATAAGTGACAACAACCCACATAGAGAGGATGGGGATGGACGGCACCAACAGGAGAGTCATCGTGGAGGGTAAGATCTCCAAGCCCTACGGCCTGACGTTAGACTACATCAACGATCACATCTACTAGCTAGGCAGATAACAGGCGAAAAACAGGTGAATCGTTCACTTCCGGATAAAAGCGCCAAAATTGGTACACATACTCCTTGGGTAGTACTGTTTTGATAAAACCCGTTAGCCACCTGAAAATTCAAGATGGCGGCCGTTTTTCAAGATGGCCGCCATTGAATATAGAGTAATATTACATTTCCCAACAAAATCACATAGATACAAGCGCCAAAATTGGCAAACATACTCCTTGGGTATTGCTCTTTTGATAAAAAACAAAGATTTTAAGATGGTGGCCATTTTTCAAGATGGCCTCCATTGAATATACAGTAATTCGCAGTAATTTCACAATAAAATGTCATAGATATGCACTAAAATTGGCACACACACTCTTTGGGTATTGCTCTTTTGATGAAACCTGTTACCCATGTAAAAATTCAAGATGGCAGCCATTTTTCAAGATGGCCACCATTGTACAGTAGGCTATATACAGTCAAATCACATTTAGAAGTAAAATAGCTTAGAAGCAAGCACCAAAATTGGCTCATATACCATTCTTTTAATAACATTTTAGCAGCCACCTAAAAATTCAAGATGGCGGCCATCTTGCAAGGTGGCCGCCATTGAATATACACTAATAATGCATTTCTGAATAAAATCACCAAAATATGTCCTATTTGAGTAATCTTGGTGTCAAATCATACATTTTTCACTATGTAGAATCTGAATCTGGACCCATGGACTGACTCACTGGCTTCCTTGTACCATATATCAGCCTCGGAATCCTAATCTTCTGCTAAATTAGGGGATCATGCTATGTTATAAGTCTATTATGTGTAGCATTTTCTTGTACAAGACAAAGAGGAAGGGTAGTGTTTTCAGCCTGCGGCGAAAGATGGGCAGTGACCCTGCTGTCCTGACATCAGTGGGAAGTTCATTCCACCACTGTGGGGCCAGAACAGAAAAAAGTTGTGACCGTGTCGATCGACCAGAAGGACCCTTGAGTGACGAGGCAATCAGTCGCCCCGAGGTGGCAGACCGAAGTGGTTGGGCAGGGGTGTAGGCATCGACCATAGCCCGGAAGTAAGAAGGAGCTGTTCCTTTCACTGCCCTATTATAGGCTAGCACCAGGGTTTTAAACTGGATCCGAGCTGCTACGGGGAGCCAGTGTAGAGATCGGAGAAGGATAGTTGTGTGGGAGAACTTGGGGCGGTTGAACACCAGACGAGCTGCAGCTTTCTGAACAAGCTCCAGAGATCTGATGGCAGATGCCGGAGCACCAGCCAGGAGGGAGTTGCAGTAGTCCAGGCGGGAGATGACAAGAGCCTGGATGAGCACCCGGGCTGCCTTCTCCGTGAGGAAGGGGCGAATCCTCCTGATGTTGTAGAGGAGGAATCTGCAGGACCGTGTCACTGATGCGATGTTTGCCGAGAACGACAGTTGATCGTCCAGGGTCACACCCAGATTCTTCGCAGTCCGAGTTGACGTCACCACAGCATTAACAATGGTGATGGCCATGTCTCGGTGCGGACAGCCCTTCCCCGGAACATCAGCTCGGTCTTGTCCAGGTTGAGCTTCAGGTGGTGCGTCGACATCCACTCCGAGATGTCAGCCAGACAAGCAGCAATGCGTGCCTCCACTTGTGTGTCAGAGGGGGGGAATGAGAGGATCAGCTGGGTGTCATCGGCATAGCAGTGGTAGGAAAGGCCATGGGAGTGGATGACAGCACCAAGATATGTAGTGTAGAGAGAGAAAAGAAGAGGACCCAGAACCGAGCCTTGGGGAACCCCAGTAGTGAGTCTGTGTGGTTCTGATACAGACCCTCTCAGCATCACCTGGTAGGAGCGACCCGTCAGGTAGGATGCAAACAGGGAGAGTGCAGAGCCTGAGACACCCATCCCCTTAAGGGTGGAGAGGAGGATCTGATGGTTCACTGTGTCGAACGCTGCAGACAGGTCCAGGAGTATCAGGACGGAGGAGAGAGAGTTCGCTCATGATGTATGACAGATCAAGCGCAGCTGAAGGTGTTGATGATGCAAGGTTGGACATGTTTGCTCGGAAGCAGAGACCATATGAAGCCATTCCTCCAACCCGATTAGCGCTGAAGGAGCATGTAAAGCGTGCTGCCTACCAGGGGGGCTGTATCTGGAGTCAGTCAACAATAAGTCAACCAGAAACAGAGGATCCTGCCAACTGGGGCTGGAAGAAGAATGGAGATCTGTGGCAGATATTTTGGACAGAGCTCCCACCCATTGCAGAGAGTTGCAAGCAGCTGACCAAGTGTGGATGCAAGTCGGAGTGCTGCGGTCGATGCAAATGCTACAGATTTGGTCTGACCTGCACGGCACAGTGCAGCTGCAGATGCAAGGTTTAGAAGTGTCTTCCTCATCCAGGCAGCAAGACAATAAGCGTACAAACAGACAATTTGGTCAAGCGAATAAGTATAGGCCTACTGTCTATAAAAAAAAAAAAAAAAACAATAAAAAAAAGAATAAATAAAGAAAAGACAAAAAAAAAACCCTGCCTCAACGGGATCATCACCTTATCGTGGTGGGGCAGTTTGCATGTCTCCATGACCCCTAGAACTATGTCGGCAGGAGTCTTGTACTCCTGGCAGGGTTACCCAAGCCAAACAGGTCGAAGGGTAGAGACTAGACGAAGGGTGATCCCAGGGCGCTATTACTACTTGTAATCTACACTTGCAAGATCCGCTAGTCTCTCAGCGCTAATCTATGTGATTTTACTGTAAAATGTAGCAATACTGTATATTAAATGGCAGCCATCTTGAAAAAGGGCCACCATCTTGAATTTTTAGGTGGCTGCTAATATGTTATTAAAAGAATGGTATATGAGCCAATTTTGGTGCTTGCTTTTAAGCTATTTTACTTCTAAATGTGATTTGACTGTATATAGCCTACTGTACAATGGTGGCCATCTTGAAAAATGGCTGCCATCTTGAATTTTTACATGGGTAACAGGTTTCATCAAAAGAGCAATACCCAAAGAGTGTGTGTGCCAATTTTGGTGCATATCTATGACATTTTATTGTGAAATTACTGCAAATTACTGTATATTCAATGGTGGCCATCTTGAAAAATGGCCACCATCTTAAAATCTTTGTTTTTTATCAAAAGAGCAATACCCAAGGAGTATGTTTGCCAATTTTGGTGCTTGTATCTATGTGATTTTGTTGGGAAATGTAATATTACTGTATATTCAATGGCGGCCATCTTGAAAAATGGCCGCCCTCTTGAATTTTCAGGTGGCTAACAGGTTTTATCAAAACAGTACTACCCAAGGAGTATGTGTACCAATTTTGGCGCTTTTATCCGGAAGTGAACGATTATTCCCGGTATCTGCCTAGCTATACTGGACCAACGAGCAGAAACACATTGAGTTTGCCAACCTGGATGGAACCAACAGACAAACAGGTAACAAACACACACACACACACACACACACACACACACACACACACACACACACACACACACACACACACACGCGCGCGCGCACGTGCACGCACACACACACACACACACACACACACACACACACACACACACACACACACACACACACACACACACACACACACACACACACACAAATCAGTGAGGACAGTATTTACTTATCTAATATTGTTATACTTGTTCATTTGAACTTGTGTTATATTATTCCTTATAATACTTTGTTGATTTATTTTATAATATTGTGACTCTTTTGATTGTGTGTGTCCATAGTTGTGAGTCAGGACAACATCTATGCTATTACTCTGTTTGAGGATCACATCTACTGGACAGAAATGAAGACCAAATCCATCTACAGAGCCAACAAGACTCAGGGAGACGAGATTGAAGTCATCGACGACGGCCTGTTCCTTCCAAATGACATCCAGATCTACCACCCCAATCGACAACCTGAGGGTCTGTACTAGAGATGCGCGGATCGAGGTTTTAGCCGCAGTTGCTGCAGTTAACAGTAGTTTGGGTGGATATGGGTCAATCAAATATAATTATTAATTAGTTTTGGATAAACCGCGGGTGAAATAATGCGGGAATTGAATTAATGATATCTATATATAGGCCTATTATAGCTTTTAAAAAGCACAAAATCTCGCCGTGCGTGCGTATGTAGTAATATTACGTCATTTTACATCAGGCACAAATTAGCCACCTACTGCACATTGCCAACAACAGTGTACCGCATGCAGCCGGTGTTGCCAGATCTTGCGAGAGAAATAAGCTGCCAGGTCTATGAAAACAAGCCCAGAACAAGCGCCAAACAAGCCCAAAAGTTGCTTATAAAAAGCACAAAGAGAAGATTGTGTGCACATCCGACGCCTGCATTTAGGCCAGGTGCTGGACATCAAGGGAAGAATCAAGGAAAAAAAGAAGAAAGTCCGCACACTGCTCTCAAGCAGGCAAATAGGATATTTGCCTGATGAAGACCTAAGGTCGAAACGTTGCAAAAATAAAAAAGTGCGTTTCTTGGAGCTTGAGAACAGTGTGCAGACTTTCTTCTTCTTTTTTTTTTGCTTATAAAAAGCAGACAGTGGTGAGTAACATTGTTTATAAGAAAACTAACGTCAGGAAAATAATAATAATTTGATGCGGTTGGTGCGGATCTAGAAATAGGATGGTATAATTAATGTGGTTTGATGGCGGGCGGATAATGAACATGTATACGCGGATTTGGGTGACGAAAAACCCCATCCGCGCATCTCTAGTCTGTACCACCTGCCGTATACGACTCTCTTCATTATTGTATTATTCAATTTGTTATGAAAAGTAATTTTATGTCTGTCATTGTATCTGTCATAACCTGGCATCACTATGCTGGTCATTCTTTTTTTTTTTTAAATTGAGCCTATGTTCTTTCCTTACAAGAAAAAAAAGAGCTGATCTACAAGTTCGCAACGCAATGTGAACCTATAGATCAGCTATTTACAGTATGCATACAGGTGTGCTTTATGATTGAGACGTGACACATTGTTGTGCTTTGGGTACAAAAGGTTTATAAAGCTCTGTTGTAACATATAGGTGTGTGTCCTCATATTCATTACATGTTGTCTCCACTATGCAGTGTCTGGTCATCCATGTCAGACCAACAATGGAGGCTGCAGTAACCTGTGTCTGCTCTCACCTGGAGGGGGCTACAAGTGTTCTTGTCCCACCGACTCCTACTGGTCAGCTGACAACAAGCATTGCATGTCCAGCTGCATTGCCAGCCAGGTGATTCACCTCAGCTTCACATGTGTTACTGTATGACTTTATGGGTCCTATTCAGCGTGCACTTTGAGCAAACCGCTAGTTTCGGAGTGCGCACTAGGCAAGAGGCGTTGCCCCGCAAAATTTGGTATTCTGTGGTACTCCCCCGCCCCGCAAAACACCTGCGCTCCCCGTTACATTATGCATAGGTGTGGTTTGGGCGTTACAAAGATAAAACCAATCACCGTGCCAGAAGCCATTGCCTTTAAGAGAAGACTGCGCTAGCCGTCATCTGCCGTCATCCCCGATCCAATATATGCTCTAGCCTATCTCCCCGTCTGCACTGTTGCCTGGTCTGATTATTATAAGCCACATTGGGCTTGTTTTCCTTCTTTTTTATTTTATTTATCCAAATACATTTTTATATTAATGTGTAGCCTATTGTGTTAACAATAAGCGTGTCATATTAGTCAGATCCGGAATAGTATTATGAAACTTAAAGCCATTTAAAATATTTATACTATTGGTACACACCGGCTGCTCCCAAATAATTAATTACATCATGTTGCCACAACGCTCCTACAGGCACCCATGGACCTCCAGCTGGTCGACCACAGGGCTGGGCGGTGATACACTGACATACAGTAGCACATGGGTATAATAAATGGGACAGTTTTAGGAAAGGTCTATATGTACTCACTTTGGCTGTTATTGTTCTATTTCCACCATTCTAATGGATTCCAGGGGTGTGTAAACAGGGGTGTGAAGTTGCTCCATAGTTTCCTCTGAAGTGACGCAGTTAAAGTTAACTTATACATCCATATTATCCCCGTTATCTTTCATCATCCACCTTTGTTCATTAATCCCGAACAGAGCTACACTTTAAGTTTACATCAATCATATCCTCTCAAACCCAGACACATTGCTGCGAACCGCGGTTTGGGTGGGTTCGGGTCAATCAAATATAATTATTAATTAATATCGGATAAACCGCGGGTGAAATATTGCGGTAAATAAATTAATGACATCTAATAGCCTATATCTATCCATAAAATAGCTAAATCTCTGCGTGCTTGTGTCTGTGTGAGTGTGTAGAGCAGTGTGCGATGCGATGACAAAATGCATTGATTTAGCCTATGGAATGTCTGTGCGTCTTTTTTCTTTTTTTAAACCAGTGCTGCAGTGGTGGAAAAAGTACTCAAATTCTTTACTTAAGTAAAAGTACCGATACTGCAATATAGAAATACTCTGTTACAAGTAAAAGTCCAGAATTCAAAATTGACTTGAGTAAAAGTACAAAAGTATTGGCATCAAAATGTACTTAAAGTATCAAAAGTAAAAGTATTTGAAAAATATTTGAAAATAGCAGATCTACAAGCTCTCAACGCGTCCACCCTTGAGAGCTTGTAGATCGGCTATTTTCACAATATTTATCTGTGGAACCGAGTCAAACAAAATGGGGGGGGGGTCCCCAGTTACATGGCGGCTTTCCGACATGTTGCCTTTCCGACGTTAACGAACCCTATACCTAACCATATGGTTATTTTGGGGGGTCGATGGCCTGAAAAGATTGAGAACCTTTAACAGTAAACATGAACGTAGCGTTTACGTGGGGAATATAATAATAATATAATATATATAATATAATATTCACCCGCAGCATGGGTTTAACGACACAGCAGCCAAAATGAAAATCACACTATGATCCGATCATCTTATAAAAAATGTAAGTGCTTAAGATTTTAGCCCAAACCCAACGGGACCCGACCCGGGCCGGGTCGACGTTTTTTTTAATCCAAATAAATTCATATATTAATTAATTTGTAGCGTATTGTGGTCCCAATAAGCAACGGCTTTCCAAGAGTATATGAAAGCCATTTAAAATAGTTATACTCTTACACAGCTGTTGCCAAATAATTAATCATCAGGGCAGAAGCGCAAAAGTAGGTCAAATCAATCAATCAGCCAGCTGTTTTCTGTCACTGCGCAGTTTAAACCAACATGACATATAATGGATCTTCAGACAAATTGGATTATTTCTTCAAATGACAAGAGCAGGCAGCGGCAGTATAGGTAACATTGGATGTCAATTCAATTCAATTCAATTTTATTATAGTGTCAAATCACAACAAGTTGTCTTAAGACACTTTACATGTAGAGAAGAGACCCACAATCCCACCCTGAACAAGCAATTTTTGCGACAGTGGCAACGAAAACTCTTTCCCATCAAACAAAGTAATCCGAACTGTTTTGAACTGCTTATTTTGCTTGAAAGCATGATTTTATTAAGACATGCAGACAGCAATATGGAAAAAACGAAACTATCTCAATTAAAAGTATATTTCGTATAATAACCGAATATCATTCTTAAAATGGTTATGGGGCAGTGTATATATTTATATAGCCCTATTTGCTCCAAGCTGTTTTTTAAATAAAATATAGACTTTTGGAATAGGGTGGAACTCCTGTTCTTAACGAATTACCAAGATTTAATGCAGCAATTAAGCTTCTTTAGAAAAATGACTGACGGGCTGGGCTGGGTCTAATTTGTCAATTATTTGTCAAGCCGGGCTAAAATATTTAGGGGATATGAAAGCTCTAGTTAGTAGTTTGAAGTGCTCATGTGGCCTTAGTTGCTTCTTTTTGTTTTCATAGATGCGTTGCTTATTTCTCAAGGCTGCATGGCAACAGGGCTCATTGTCCAACGCACAAAGCCATTGCAGTGTCTGTGTGCACTTGGCGGGTGGTTTGAGAAACGGGCGGGTGCTTTTAGAATCCACTATCCCCCCTCCCCAAGCCGTACCCATGTGTGGGTTGAGAATGGCAATGTGGGGGAGATAGCAACAACACGCCCACGGGCACACCTCCACGCGCAACTAACGGCGTCGGCATAATGGGGGACGGGGAGCGCAGGTGCTAGCAGGTGCTAGAATAACATATAGGGGGTGCGCAGCTCCAATTCTCCCTATTTAACGGTAGTAGGGGCGGGCACGTGGTCCTGAATAGGACCCTAGGTCTCATGTCTGCTTTTGATATATGCAGCAAGGGGGCATTTTTTTTTTTTTACAGATTATTAAAGTACAGAATATAAGCTTTCATATGATGTATCATTCATTGAAACATATTGGAACATATAAGATGTGACCATTTAAATGTTGTTGAACCTTAAACCAAAGCAGAGAAATTGCCTTGCAAAGATCCCAGAGTTTTCAACACCTCAGTGGCCCAGAATGGGTGTGGCAATGGGAGGGACAATAGGTACTCAACTCCACCCCTAATCCCACCCCTAATCACTCCCCCACCCCTAACCACTCCCCTACAGAGGTGACAGCTAACACTAGGTTAGCTGTCAACACTAGAAACACTTGACAAGACAGACCTGCTTTTACATTTCTAAATGTACAGTGAAACAGTACGATTGTATGTATCTTTATGTGGCAGCTGGACATAAACCAGGACAAAATTCCCAAAGGGAAGAATAAAGTAACTTAGAAGAACTCTGACATTTTTAAGCCAGTAGATCATCTGGGGGAAAAAATCATATTCTAAACAGAATCCTCTGTCTCCCTCTTCAGTTTGTTTGTCAGAATGACAAGTGCCTTCCGTTCTCGTGGAAATGTGACTCAGTAGATGACTGTGGGGACCGGTCAGCTGAACCTGCTGACTGCTGTGAGTAGAGACTGAAAGATTACCTCAATATTAATTCTATATCATGACTGCTTTGCAGTGATAACAATTATTACTTCTATGTATTAAAAAACACTCATACATGCTCATAATGCTTTATTACAATAATAACACATTATGGAGCATTTCATAATGAGTTGAGTATGAGTGTGAATGCATTATAATAATAATTATAATCTGCTTATACTACAGTATAATTTTGACTATAAGCACCAATAAGTTCTCTGAATGTTTTATAGCAATAATCATGTCAGTTATATTTGTATTCAACCTTCAAGGTCAAGTATGATAATACTTCATAATTGCTGAGCAGATCATTTTATTCTATATTATAATTCTCACAGTTATAATACATTATTAATACACACATGCACGCACGCACGCACGCACACACACACACACACACACACACACACACACACACACACACACACGTGCGCGCGCGCGCGCGCACACACACACACACACACACACACACACACACACACACACACACACACACACACACAGACAGAGAGACAGACAGACAGACAGACAGACAGACAGACAGACAGACAAACAAACATATCTCTGTTACAGTGAAACTCATTTATTTTATTATTTTTCTCCTCAGCTCTCCAAGAGCCAAACACACAACTCAACAGGTAAACAAATATGAAATAATGAAAACTGAATAGAGATTATAGTCTTCCATGTCTTGTAAACAAAGTTACACATTTGTACTGCTTATTACTCTCTGTACAGAGTCTGATGATATCAGGTTGGTGGGAGGAACCAGTAACTGTAATGGTATGCTGGAGATGAAACAGGGAGAAGAGTGGAGACCAGTGTTGCCTTGGTTTGACTGGAACAGGATATCATCATCTGTAGTGTGTAGACAGCTGGACTTCGGCTCTGCTGTTTCAACAGAATTTGCTTCTAGTTCTACACGTGAACCTGGATGGATGATTCCATCTTCCTGTGTTGGCTCGGAGTCTTTACTGGTGGAGTGTGGACCAGTAAAGTCTTATGATTCCACTCTCACACTGAAGGTCAACTGTTCAGGTAAAACAATGACTTGTAAACGCTTTGTAATCATCAACAGGTTTTTAAAATGTGCCATTTTTGTTCATGTGAAGTCCAAAATTACAGTTTATTATCAGAGGATAAATAATCACATAAATACATAAAGGAATGCAGAGGGAACAGTGTGAATACAATTTAAAAAAAAACAGTATTTAAGATGATGTTTGACACAAATGAAAGTGCTATAAGCGTGTCAAACATTCATATGTATAAACAAACAATAGCCTAAACCAAACAAATGTCAGCATGTAGCATTAGCCATACCACAAACAAAGAACATAATTAAACAAGGACATTTAGCGCTACAAAAGGCTGAGCTTTGGCCTACCATGAGAGGGAGAGAGATAATCACCTCCACCAGATCACTACTGGGAGGACTAGACTAGACTTTTATAGCCTCCTGATAATGTGATCAGGTCAGGTACAGTGGGTGGATTCCCACATTATAATTATTCCTCTCTCTCTCTCTCTCTCTCTCTCTCTCTCTCTCTCTCTCTCTCTCTCTCTCTCTCTCTCTCTCTCTCTCTCTCTCTCTCTCTCTCTCTCTCTCTCTCTCTCTCTCTCTCTCTCCAGAGTCAGTGAGGTTGGTGAACGGGACTAATTTGTGTTCAGGCAGAGTGGAGGTGAAGTCTAACCAGTCATGGGTCTCAGTGTGTGAAGGTGACTTTGACCAGCAGGATGCAGAGGTGGTCTGTAGAGAGCATGGCTGTGGGGTTCATTCAGTCCTCAAGGGGGCGCTCTATGGAGAAGTGAAGGCTCCAATGTTGACCAAAGAGTTCCAGTGTGAAGGTAGTGAGTCTGCTCTCCTGGACTGTGGAACCTCAAATTCAACTAGAAACACCTGCTCACCTAACAAGACTGTTGGACTCACCTGCTCAGGTAAAAGACAAACTATACCTTTGGTTTAGATTCATATTTTATTATAATACAAGTTATATCATTCTTTAAATGTTTACTCTGGAGATGAAACACCAGGGAGAGTGGAGACCAGTGGATGGTGGGTTTCACTGGAACCTGAAGTCATCATCTGTAGTGTGTAGACAGCTGGACTGTGGCTCTGCTGTTTCAATAGAAAGGAGTTCTGGATTTACACATGAACCTGTATGGAGGATTACACCTTACTGTGCTGGTTCTGAACATTCACTGAGTGACTGTGTCATAATGGAGACTTCTCATATCACACGGAAAGGTTTGATTACAGCACCCACAGTGATCTGTTCAGGTAACTCAACAATGACTTGAACAATGATAACGATCTTTAAAGTATCTTGTTTAATGTGCCTGTCTGTCTGTCTGTCTGTCTGTCTGTCTGTCTGTCTGTCTGTCTGTCTGTCTGTCTGTCTGTCTGTCTGTCTGTCTGTCTATAGACTCATATATTGCCCTCCCCATCTCTTTGTGTGTGTGTGTGTGTGTGTGTGTGTGTGTGTGTGTGTGTGTGTGTGTGTGTGTGTGTGTGTGTGTGTGTGTGTCTCTCTCTCTCTCTCTCTCTCTCTCTCTCTCTCTCTCTCTCTCTCTCTCTCTCTCTCTCTCTCTCTCTCTCTCTCTCTCTCTCTCTCCAGAGTCTGTGAGGTTGGTGAATGGGACTAGTTTGTGTTCAGGCAGAGTGGAGGTTAAGTCTAATCAGTCTTGGGTCTCAGTGTATGAAGCTGACTTTGACCAGCATGATGCAGAGGTGGTCTGTAGGGAGCTTGGTTGTGGGGCTCCTTCAGTCCTCCAGGGGGCACTCTATGGAGAAGTCAAGGTTGCAATTTGGACTGAAGAGTTCCAGTGTGAAGGCAATGAATCTGCTCTCCTGGACTGTGGAACCACAAACTCAACTATAAACACTAGCTCACCTGACAGGACTGTTGAACTCACCTGCTCAGGTAAAAGACAAACTATACCTTTAAGTTTGGATTGTAATTTTATAATTAAAGTAATATATATATATATATATTTTGTTTTACTTTCTTGTCTGTACAGAGTCTGATAATATCAGGTTGGTGGGAGGAATCAGTAACTGTACTGGTATATTGGAAATTAAACATCAGGGAGAGTGGAGACCAGTGGATGGTTGGTCAGCCTGGAACCAAAACTCATCATCTGTAGTGTGTGGACAGCTCGACTGTGGCTCTGCTGTTTCAACAGAAAGGAGTTCTGGTGTTACACATAAACCGGCCTAGAGGATAACAACTCCATGTGTTGTGTCTGAGTCTTCCCTGAAGGAGTGTGGAACAAAGATGTCAGCTACTTCCTTCTACATACTGGAGGTGATCTGTTCAGGTAACAAACTACTTCAACTACAGTAATATTTACAGTGTTTTACAAAGCAGTGGGAAAAACTGCCGTCTGATCAATGAAGCCAATGGAGCGAGGCAACCACCTACTGAGTTGTAAAATACAATTGTCTTCACTTGCTTTGTGTGGAACTGCTGCATATTTATAAGCTGATGTATCTGTCTAAGATATCTTATATTTGTTTCTCACAGTATGTGTTTTTGAATTACATTATTCTCATACTTAATATATTATTATGTCTCTCTCACCCTCTCTCCCTCTCCAGAGTCAGTGAGGTTGGTGAATGGGACTAGTTCATGTTCAGGCAGAGTGGAGGTGAAGTCTAATCAGTTGTGGGTCTCAGTGTTTGAAGGTGACTTTGACCAGCTGGATGCAGCAGTGGTCTGTAGGCAGCTTGGCTGTGGGGCTCCTTCAGTCCTCCAGGGGGCACTCTATGGAGAAGTGAAGTCTCCAATGTGGACCAAAGAGTTCCAGTGTGAAGGTAATGAGTCTGTTCTCCTGGACTGTGGAACCTCAAACTCAACGAGAAACACCAGCTCACTTTACAAGACTGTTGGTCTCACCTGCTCAGGTAAAAGACAAGTTTGGATTATCATTTCATAATGAAAGTAATAATAATTGTTGTTCTCTTGTCTCTGTACAGAGGCTGATGATGTCAGGTTGGTGGGAGGAACCAGTAGGTGTATTGGTAAACTGGAGATGCAACACCAGGGAGAGTGGAGACCAGTAGATGGTTGGTCTGACTGGAACCTGAAGTCATCATCTGTAGTGTGTAGACAGCTGGGCTGTTGCTCTGCCGTTTCAAGAGAAAGGACTTCTGGTTCTACTCATGAACGTGTTTGGTGGATTTCATCACCCTGTATTGGATCTGAGACTTCACTGAGGGAGTGTGGAACGAAGGAGTCTGGCAATTCCACTGCCAGACTGGAGGTGATATGTTCAGGTAAAACGATGACTTCAACAATGACATATTTACATTATCTTATTGTATGAAGGTCTTAAGAAGTAAAAGTCTGTTTTGTTTGCAAATTCACTCCAGTTTTAGGATAAATGAGAACCTAAATAATTGTGTCTACATAGCTCAGTCGGTAGAGCTGTTGCCTTTGTACCGAAAGGTTCTGGGTTCTATCCTGGGCATTGCCAATTCAGCATAATATGAGTAGTGTTTAAAATAATTTGATGTCTCTAGTTTGACCTTAATCGCCTTTTCTATGTGTGTTATAAATCTGTTGTTTCAGCCAATTACCTCTGTCTTGTTACAGATATGTTGTTTAAGCCAATCATCACCTTCGTAAACTCCATAAACTGGGTTTCTGAGGGCCAGCAGCAGCGGCTGGAGGGTTCCAACTTCACTATCACCTGCTCCATCCAGCCACAGTACCCAGGAGGCTCCTTCCACCTCACCTTCACTGGATCCAACACAACACACACCTACATCCAGCCAGCTGTCAGTCACTCCGACACCTTACTGTTTCCTGTAGCAGACCTCACTGAATCCAACACAACCTTCAATCTCACTGGATCCAACACAACACTCAACCTCACTGAATCCAACACATCCTTAAACTTCACTGGATCCAACACATCCTTCAACTTCACTGGATCCAACACATCCTTCAACTTCACTGGATCCAACACTCTCATTGTCACAGGTATGTGCTTTTCAAGTCACAATATGAAACTGACTCAAGCACACTTACCGTACATATGGCATACATTCAGAAATGTTTAGCAATTTCAATCAAGTGCACATTTTTTCTAATTAGAGCTGTTCTGTACATGATGTTCTGACATATTTCTCTCACAGCTTCTCATCTGACGTCCATCATCATCAGATGTACAGTCACAGTGCTGGTGTTGATAATGATCAGTGGTCTCTATCTTCTCTGGAAGGTAATTATATATCTTTATTTGATACAAGACTGGAGTAATTGAAGTGTTTCTATTTAAGAGAGAAACATCTGATCCAATAAATTAAAGTTGGGTGCTGCTGTGTTCCTCCAGGTCACCAGAGGGCGCCTTGCAGGAGAACAGAACAATGAGGTGGTTTATTATAATGTAAGACGGGAGAACGTTGAGATAGTTTATCAGAACATTGTTGCTTCTGATGTTGAAGCTGCTGGACCCAGTGAAGAAGAAGAAGAATACCACCTGTATGAAGAGATAGGTCTACAAGGAGGTGCTGAAGTGGCAGGAAGAGGCGGGAGACCACCTGTGTATGAGGTGGATCTCTAAAGGACAATTTATGCTCAAAGCGACAAGTGAACCACGTCACACTGTGTGTCTCTCAACGTTCTGAGTTATACACATTCATACTGTCTGTGATTCACTGATGCAACAGTTATATACATTCATACTGTCTGTGATTCACTGACACAACAGTTATATACATTCACACCGTCAGTGACTGGCCGACACATCGTGCATCTTCCCAACCAATCAGAGTATGCAACATTTTGTTAAGCGTATCAAGAGGTATGCCCAGCCAGGAGGAGACTCTATACATATACATTTGTGTGTCTGCAAAGACAAAATGGAAGTGTCACATCCGCTTTATCGCTTGATCATTTTCAGAGCTTCCGTTGCTCCAGTCCGTATGACCAGAAGCATTTGAACATTGTGGGAGGCAACAGTCTGGCCATGCGAGACTAAGAGGTCATCACTGCTCTGTGTTTGAAGATCAGATCATATTAGACCTTGTCTGTGTCCATCCTCATTATGATTCATCAAGTCATTATAACTATCAGTAATGTAGTCAATATATCTATTTATTGATCCTACTGTACACAATACATGCCTATGCAGCCCATGTTCTGGTGTCATTGTTAATGTGTCACTCAGGTCACACATATTGTCACACAGACAATCTCAAAGTCCCAGACAGCGAATTACTGATCTCCTGTATGGATCTGGTTGTGTTGTACATGTGTTTCTATTGGCACTGGGGCTTTTGTTCATATGATACATAGAGATGTTTTACAATATACTTATTTTTCAATGTTGAGTATTGCATTAAAGGATAATAACATTAAGGTAGCATTATCAATGTATTGTCAATTACAGTTATCATTTTGTCTAACTTTGCATATTTAAAAGCTGTGTCATTGTGATTTAGTTTTTCTTTTATTAGGTTTTAAACAAGCTTGTTATGAGCAGTAAACCTTATTCTATGTAGTAATATAGATTTATTATTGTTGTTTTTTTTGGATGATTTATGATCTCTTTGTATATAATAGCTAATATGTTATTATTTCCATGTTGTTGTATGTACTATGTCAGTGATTCTCAACCTTTTTTAATTTCAAGGACCACAGTTTGCACTGTAAAATCTTCAGTGTTTATTTAATCTGAGAGTGTACACATGGAACCCCTTAAGGGTTCATTTGGTTCCATTTGTACACTCAGAGTTACAGACCCAAAAGGGTCCGTTTGAATAGGATCCATCCAACCATTCAAACCATCATGGATGAGCCTATAGGATCCATCCAACCATTCAAACCATCATAGATGAGCCAATAGGACCCATCCAACCATTCAAAGACCATTGTGTTTTTAAATGGACCTGAATGCTTCTTAATGATGTAAAGTTCACTGTTGATTTGTCATCTGACAGCAGAGTTCAACACTTACATTCATACTAATATGTTACGTTTGATTTGTACTCTGTGTTACCTTATTAAATAATGTACAAATAAATAAAGATTAAGATCCTTGAGTAAGTGTTGTGTCTCCTCTATGTGTTGTGTGAGTAGTACAGGAAGTTGTCATTGGTTACCATGAACACAAACTAATGCATCAGGTTACCATGGTTTCATAACAACGGCAGGTCTTTCAGTACAGTGATTCTTTTCAAGGACCCCCAGTTTGATCTGCTTCAGGACCCCAGACCCACCATTTGATACCATTCTTTATCCCTGGACCCCCAATCTGCACCGTAAAATCCTCAGTGTTTATTTAACTCTGAAAGTGTACACATGCAGAGTTATAGTCATAAGGGTCCATTTGGTTCCATTTGTACACTCTCACATGCAGAGTTATAGACATAAGGGTCCATTTGGTTCCATTTGTACACTCTCAGAGTTAAAGACCAGTTAAAGGTCCATTTGGTTCCATGTATACACTCTCAGAGTTATAGACCTGTAAGGGTCCATTTGGTTCCATTTGTACACTCTCAGAGTTACAGATATAAGGGTCCATTTGGTTCCATTTGTACCCTCTCAGAGTTACAGACATACGGGTCCATTTTGGTTCCATTTGTACACTCTCAGAGTTACAGACCTGTAAGGGTCCATTTGGTTCCATTTGTACACTCTCAGAGTTATAGACCTGTAAGGGTCCATTTGGTTCCATTTGTACACTCAGAGTTACAGACATGTAAGGGTCCCTTGGTGGTCCCTGGACCCTACATTGACAAACAGAGCTTTATCCTATGTCAGTGAGTGTGTTGATTCAATTAAATTTTATTAAAGTGTCAAATCACAACAAGTTGTCTCAAGACACTTTACATGTAGAGAAGAGACCCGACAATTCCACCCTGAACAAGCAATTTTTGCGACAGTGGCAACGAAAAACTCCCTCTTAACTGGAAGAAACGTCAGGCAGACCCTAGGCTCTAAGGTGGCGGCCTTCTGCCTCGACCGTGTCGGGGGAAAGAGGAGAGAGAGAGAGAGAGACAGAGACAGAGAGGATAACTATAGGGTGACTGAGTCTATACACTTCGGCTATAGGCTTTATCATAGAGAAAGGTTTTTAGTCTAGTCTTAAATATACAGAGTGTGTCTGCTTTGCGGACTGAGACTGGGAGAAGGTTCCACAGCTGAGGTGCCTGAAACTTAAATGCTCTGCCTCCTGTTCTAACTTTTTTGGGGTTTCCTGGAGCCGTAAGCATTTTTTCATACTGTGGGCGCAGTGGTGTTCTGGTTGGTTTATAGGGCTCGATGAGTTCTTTGAGATATATTGGTGCCTGTCCATTGAGAGCCTTGTATGTGAGGAGGAGAACTTTAAACTCGATTCTGTATTTAACCGGGAGCCAGTGCAAAGAGGCCAATGAAGGAGTGATATGATCTCTTCTTCTGGTTCCTGTCAGTATGCGCGCAGCGGCATTCTGGACAAGCTGCAGGCTATTTAGGGATTTACTTGGGCAGCCTGATAGTAAAGCGTTGCAATAGTCCAGCCTAGAAGTAACAAATGCGTGGACAAGTTTTTCTGCATCATTTTGGGACAGAATGTGCCTAACTTTTGCAATATTACGCAGGTGAAAAAAGGCATTTCTTGAAATTTGTTTTATGTGGGACTGAAAGGACATGTCTTGGTCAAACGTGACTCCCAGATTCTTTACAGTGGCCCTGGAGGTCAAGGTAATACCATCTAGGGTAAAATTCTCATCGGCTAATTTATCTCTGTGGTGCTTAGGGCCAAGTACAATAACTTCAGTTTTGTCCGAGTTGAGGAGTAGGTAATTACGGGTCATCCAACTCTTGATGTCTATAAGACATGCTTGAAGTTTAGCCAGTTGATCTGTTTCATCTGGCTTCATTGATAGATATAATTGTGTATCATCTGCATAGCAATGGAAATTTATAGAGTGTTTCCTAATTATCTCACCTAAAGGAAGCATATATAGAGTAAATAGTATCTTACCACTCAAACAGAGAGCGTCTCCTTTCAAACCCCAATGGTTCTATTGAGCCCCCCGCCCACAGGAGAAGCCCAATTCTCTCACAACTTGCTACAAAAATCGCTCATGAAAAACTATATAATCTCCTACATTTCATTTTCCACCTTCACATGTGTCTCCTTCTCTAATAATCAAAAAGTGCTATATATTTCATCTCGCAATGTACTTCCGGATGGTTCGTTTTGCACCTTCCTTTGCCACATCGGTCACGGGAAAGAAATAAGCACTGCCGTGGTCTATGGAAACGAGCCCAAAAGTGCACCCAAATAAGCCCAAAATCGCTTATACAAACAGTCAGACCTGGCAACGCAGCCTACGCCAATCATGCGTGAGAGATCTACAAGCTATGGGGCAGAGACGCCACCGTATCTTAGCAACAACTACAGCGCTCACTCTCATTGGTCGTGTCACGCTAAGAGCAGTTCCCAGACAATGGCATCGCAGAGAGCTTGCTGTAGCCATCACAGCCAGTCGCAGCGACGACGGACAGGGCGCTGTGATAGCTGCCATGTCGCTAACGCTAACGTGGTTGTCATGCCTGCAGCGGCTGTGCAATCACTTTGTCAACAATGCACGTTCGTGTGGTGAATGTCAATATTGCTGCTCAGTTAGTCCATTGTAGATGGTGTATGTTTGTGTGTGTCTTCTGGAGAACTATGTAGCTCCACAGCAACTACAGTAACTAACGTAATGGCAGGACCGCCCCGTGCAACGCATGTTAGGCTGCATTATGGTCATGTAGTAATTTCAGATCATTTCGCTCCGATTAGAGCAGTGCTTATCAACCCTTTCAGGCCGCCCCCCCCCCCAAATAAACGTAATTGATCTGGGGACCCCCCCATTTTGTTTGACTCCGTTCCACAAGTAAATATTGTGAAAATAGCATATCTACAAGCTCGCAACGCCTCACGTTGAGACGCTTTGTAAGCTTGTAGATCGGCTATTTTCTACATGATTGCCTCTTTCTTAGATTATTTGACAATGTGGCCAATGTTTTTATAGTATAGTTTGTTTGACTACTTTTGTTGCAGAAATGGTCATTTCCTTTACTTTCGTTTTTTTATTGTCTCCGCCAGGCCGACAGGCATGGCGCAAGACTATGTTTCACCCCCTGTCCGTCCGTCTGTGATAGCTAATCTCTCACATCGTTGACTTGATCGCAGCGAAACTGTGCGCACACACTCCCTCGATGCCAATTCAGAACCTCTGCCCTATTTCTTTCACATGGCCCTGTTACAGTGCCACCAGGAGGCCGCTTTTTGCTAAACACATTTTCTCACAGTACTCCTACATATTTTGCCCAAACATCACGCAAATCGGTACACAGTATCTCCACAGTCATTAAAAAAAACGGCTCTTTCAGATTTTTCATATTCCATCCTGATTGGCTAAAATGGCTTCCAAAGTCTGCAGGACTGCTCCGTTTGGACCAAAATGCCTCACATTATGAACACAGCATGCACTTTCCGTGCAACTTTGCACCCACATTCCCACTATGCCAAGGAAGAAATTCCACTTGAGATTTCTCTAATCAGCCTCACGGTGGCGCTATAACAGCCCGATGTGGAGAGTCAGTGAGAGCTGGATAAACAAGGTAAAATGTGTCAAAAGGAGTCTGTACGGCTGTCGATAAATGAACACATGACGTCGGTGGGAGAGGAGATATTGTGTCTTTTGGACAAACAGCAGCGTGGTGCTGATGTTTGTTGTGTGAAGCAGCTTAATGTCAGAGTGTTTGTGTTGGAGCGCCTCAGTGCGGCTGCAGAGTTCATGTGCAACCTCTTCCAGAGAGAGACAGAGACACTAGAAACTCTGCTGGAGAAAAAAAAAAAAACACTGCTGGCCATTGACTTTCATATGGACATTGATCTACACACAGCAGGTATATCTGCTACACACACAACATCAAACTACACACTACAGGTATGATGCAGCGTTTGCATTCCAGCCAGCATGCCAGCGTACTTCCCATATGGTTTCAAGGTGGGCTAAACCATATGGACCCCATGTCAGCAATGTCAGCGGCATCCACTTCAGTCCCAACTGCGATGCCCATGCAGGCTATAAGTAGCTTCTACCTGGCCCTTAGGTGGGCCCCAACTAGCCATGTTTATGTGGGACCAAGGCGGGTCCTAACTGGGTTTGCCCATGCAGGCTTTAACTGGGTTCTACCTGGGCCCTAGGTGTACCCTAACCAACCAGAGTGCAGTGCCCATCGCGCCAATTGTTGTGACGTCAGGGCTCTCAATACTGCACATTGGTGGAGGAGGAGGGGCCGCAGGGCGACCGCACACATCGCTGAACCAATGGTAGCCCACGGATGTTTCCTCTGGGGATTTACAATCTGCCCCTCTATGCCACATATCATCCGCACTACAGGGTCTTCACTGACCGAGCCACGGCCCCACTGGCCCTCATGACGCTACGCCACTTATATGAGCTGCCAAGTGGCCGCGGGCGCTACGTGGGCGTGGCCGCGGGCTAGACGCGAGCCCCCGCGTAGCGGGGGCGAGCTTCTAGTTGGTCCAAGTACAGAGCCTTGTGGGACTCCGTATTTAACCTTTTCGCGTAGGGAAGTGTATCGTTAACGTTTACAAATTGAAATCTGTCAGACAGATAGGACTCAAATTCCATTTCCATTTGGATGTTTTTGTTTTCCATTAATCTTTTTGGTAACACTTTCTATGAAGGTCACCTCTATAATGCTTTATAAACTCATTTATAATGCATTATAATGCTCGTTATAAATGTTTATAATCACGTATAACGACTTATAAATGCTGGTCATAATGCATTATTATGCTCAGTGGAACAGCACATTATAACTACCCTAACGTAGTCAGTTGTAAAGGCTCATAGAGAAGTGCTGTAATGTGTCATAACACATTATAACCAACATGTTTATTAAATGGAATAATGTCTTATAAACATCAATAATATGCTATAACATGACTTTGAGACCTTTAAGTAAAGTGGCCACATATTCATGCGTTATTACATTGTATCATACTATAATACCCTATAGCACAACGTAGGGACCTTTAAGTAAAGTGGCAACATTATTTAATATTCTTTAGCATTTGTATCATACTATAATCTTTTGTTCTCACATGCACCCCATTAAGGGCAACAGCAGCAGCACGGGAGGCGCGTGTTGCGCTAAACTTTGAATTGGGCTTATAGTAAATCATTGCTACCATAAAAGATGCCACCCAAGAAGAACCTCACAACGGAGGATGGTGAGTCGATTAAGGAGTCAATTGAATTCTTATCGGCCGAGATTTCTGAAATGAAACAGCAGCAGAAAACCATCCTGGACCTGGTGGCTGAGGTGAAACATCTGAAGCTGCAGAATGCTGAGAAAGACCAGAAACTCCAATACCTGGAGACCAGAGTTGCAGATCTGGAACAATACACCAGAATGAATGACGTTATTGTCACAGGGCTCCAAATAAAACCCAGGTCGTATGCCAAGGCGGCGACCGTTAACAACGGGGATGAGCCAAACGAACTGGATGCTATCTCTGTGGAGCAACAGGTAGCAGCATTCCTTGAAACCAGAGGGATCGAGTTGGATTGCAACGACATTGAGGCCTGTCACACTCTCACACGGAGAAATGACAAGGACAAAACATCAACCGTCATCATGAGGTTTGTCAATCGAAAACGAAAAATGTCACTGATGAAACAGGGAAGGAAACTGAAGGGATCAAATGTCTACCTCAATGAGCATCTCACCAAACGCAACGCTGAAATAGCCAGGAAAGCACGCTTCATGAGGAAAGACAAGAAAATCCAATCTACATGGACCACCAACTGCAAAGTTTTCATCAAACTCAACGGAGCACCGGAGGAGGCCAAAGTATTGTGCATACGAAGCATGGAGGAACTGGACAAACACCAGTGAGCACCATGGTCGGGCCTGTAAGGTAAATCCACACCGCTATGTGACTAAACAAACATTCAACCATGACACACACCGAAATAACTCATTCATCTACTTCAGGAGACAGTATACAGTTAACGCAAATGATTATGGATTATGATATTCTGGAACTGAAATCCTGTGAATACACGGATCATAATTTACTGGATATAGAAAATGATATAGACCCGGACAATAATTTATTTTCCAACATCAATGACAATTGCTACTATTACACACATGACCAGTACAATCAGTCCATCAAGGCTGATGGAAAATTATCAATAATCAATTTCAACAGCAGAAGCATGTATGCTAACTTTAAAAAAATCAAGAAATACTTAAGTCAGTTTACGCATCCATTCAATATAATTACCATATCTGAGACTTGGATCAACCCTGACAACGGAGTGGATTTCGAGCTGGCTGGATATGAATTTAACTATATAAATAGAAACAATAAGGGTGGCGGAGGAGTAGCTGTGTATGTGGATAGAAATTTGAACTACAAGGTAGTAGAAAACATGACAACTGTGATTGATAACTTAGTTGAATGTTTAACAATTGAAATCTCCATGGAAAATAGTAAAAATGTATTAATTAGTTGCATATATAGAGCACCTGACACTAGTATGGAGGTTTTTAAGGACTGGATAGAAGAGATGTATTCATTAAATAATCAAAAAGTACTTTTTGTCTGTGGGGATACCAATATTGATCTTTTGAAATCAAACAATCATAGAATGACTGAGGAATTCATTAATACCATGTATATTCAATCTTTATTTCAGACTCAGAGTCCATAAAACAATACATATGACAGTTGCTCATTGCTAAAACATAGATAAAAGCAACGATATAAAACAAAACAAAACATAAAACATATAAAACAATAAGACAGACAGTCCTTCTACAGCTGCTCACAGTCTGTAGAGGCTGTTTCGCCAATGTTTCCATATCATGGACGAGAACCTAGTGGAGCTCATGATAGGATTAATTAAAATCTTGATAACATGATTGTCAGACTCTTCAAGACGACATATGAATTTGTACATTAAGTTTCTTAGTAGGGCTTGACAGGTAGGTACCCCCAAGTTAACAAACAGCTGACTGGCACTGTGCCATCTTGGTACCCTCACCAGCAACCGTAGAGCATCATTATATGCTACTTTGAGTTTTTGCATGCTGCTAACCTTGTAATTACTCCATAGGTGAGCCGTATACAAAGGTGTACAGAAAGCTTTAAAAAGCGATACCTTGACATGTACAGAACATTTGTGAAATTTCCTCATTAGTATGTTTGCCTGAGCATATAATTTGGATCTTTGTCTATTGATGTCTTTGTCATCTGTAAGATCATCAGAGATATAGTGACCAAGGTACTTAATCTCCCTGCACACAGATAGTATGTTGCTACTGAGAATAAAAGTAGGGAATACAGCCCTTCTATCCTCTTTACTTCGTACAATCATGATGCTACTCTTTTTGGCATTATACTTAATATTGAATTCAATGCCATAGCATGAGTTTACATCCAAACATTACCAGACCCAGTAGAATTACATCCCATAGTGCTACATTAATAGATAATATATTCACTAATGATATAGATAATAAAACGATGAGCGGATTGTTGATTAATGATATCAGTGATCACCTACCTGTTTTTACTGTCTATGACTGTAATTACAAGATAAATCTGATAGACTGCAAACTACAATTCAGAAGAGTAAGGACAGAGGAAGCCATTAATGCACTTAAGCATGATTTATTAACACAGGATTGGGAGTCTTTATATACAGACAATAATATTGATTGTGCATATGATAAATTCTTAAGGATATTCAAAATATTATTTGATAAACATTGTCCATTAAAACAATATAGTAGAAAACATAATTATACAGACCAACCTTGGATCACTAAAGGACTGCATAATGCGTGCAAAAAGAAAAATACTTTGTATAGAGAATTTATTAAACGAAGAACTAAAGAGGCAGAAAGTAAATATAAAAAATACAAAAATAAGCTAACAAATATAATAAGGAGATGCAGGAAGGATTATTACAGTAAATTATTAGATAACAGTAAAAATAATATTAAAGGAATATGGAAAATATTAAATAATATTATTAGAAATGACTCAGGCCATATTAATTATCCTAAATATTTTATGGATAAGGATATTAATAACTATAATATGGAGGATGTTGTCAATAGTTTTAATAATTTCTTTGTAAATGTGGGACCAAACTTGGCTGAAAATATATCTGATCCTGTGACATCTGAGGAATGCACTGAGAATATTATAGAAAGGAACTCCTGTTCAATGTTTATTACAGCAGTGGAGGAGAGGGAAATTAATTGAAATTGTCGATAAATGTACTAATAAAATGTCCACTGACTGTAATGATATTGACATGAAATTAGTCAAAAATATAATTGGTGGGATTTCGAAACCACTTACATACATCTGCAACTTATCATTTCAAACCGGTAAATTTCCAAGCAACATGAAAATAGCCAAAGTCATACCATTGTTTAAATCTGGGGACACACACAACTTCACAAATTACAGACCTGTTTCCTTGCTTCCACAATTCTCCAAAATTTTAGAAAAACTCTTTAATAACAGATTAGATAATTTCATTGAAAAACACAGTCTACTCAGCGATGGCCAATATGGATTTAGAGCAAATAGATCAACAGCAATGGCATTAATGGAGTCAGTTGAAGAAATCACTAACTCTATTGATGAATTCAAGTATGCAGCTGGGATATTTATAGATTTAAAAATACTATATACTATAATACTAAAATACTATTAATCATGACATATTAATTAATAAAATGGAAAGATATGGGATTAGGGGAATAGTATTAAAATGGGTGAGAAGCTACCTGAGTGACAGGAAACAATTTGTGAAGTTGGGAGATTCTGTGTCAACATGCTTGAACATTGCTTGTGGAGTCCCCCAGGGGTCAGTATTGGGTCCGAAACTGTTCATATTATATATAAATGATATGTGTGATATATCTAAAATACTAAAAATGGTTGTATTTGCAGATGACACAAATATTTTTTGTTCTGGAACTAATTTACAGGAGCTTTTGGACCTGGTCACTTCTGAATTGTGCAAGTTAAAACGGTGGTTTGATAGAAATAAATTGTCATTGAATTTAGCTAAAACTAAATTCATGATATTTAGTAATAATAAAATAGATAACCAAGTAAATATACAAGTAGATGGGGTCGATATTGAAAGAGTTTTTGAAAACAAATTTCTTGGGGTGATAATAGATGATAGACTGAACTGGAAATCTCATATTAAATATATACATACTAAACTATCAAGAAGTATTGCAGTTCTGAACAAAGCAAAGCACGTTCTGGACTATAAATCACTCCGCATGCTTTACTGTTCCCTGGTGTTACCATATCTAAATTACTGTTCAGAGGTTTGGGGAAATACATATAAATCTTCACTTAATAAGTTAGTTATACTTCAAAAAAGAGCTATAAGAACAATACATAAAGCTGAATATCGAGATCATACAAATATATTATTTTTAAATTCAAATCTCTTAAAATTCAGGGATATTATAGAACATAAAACTGCCCTTATAATGTACAAAGCTAGGTATAATCAGCTCCCTGGTAATATCCAGGTGATGTTCTCTGATAGAGAGGGGGGCTATAATTTAAGGGGGGAGTTAAATTTCAAAACTCAAGGTGCTCGGACGACATTAAAATCGTTCTGTATATCTATATATGGCGTTAAGCTATGGAACAGTATGAATGTGGAGCTCAAGCAATGTTCAAACATGATCCGGTTTAAAAAAAGATATAAAGAACGTATTATTATGAGGTATAGGGAGGAAGAATACAGTAACAATCTATAAGTTACTAAGACAATTGAAGTTAATATTGACGATGATATATGTAGATAATAATTATGGAGTATGTAAATACTTGTGTATATGTATATGAATATATATATATGTATATGTATATATATGTGTATATATATTTATAATACTGATTACTTTATTTAATTTGAAACATTTTGTTTAGTTAAGGGTATACCATGTGGGTATATGATAAAGAATGTGATGACGCTGAAGGAAGCAGAAAGAAGGGGTAGGATCAAATAAGTTTTATACTTCAACCTACTCCTTTTTGAACATGTAAAATTATAGTTTTGTTGTTGCCTGAGAGGCTGTATTGCAATTTATTGCATTATTTGTGTGGTTGCCCAACAGGGCAACCAGACTATTGTTATTAGTGTGGTTGCCCTAACAGGGCAACCAGACTAGTGTTATAGTTGACTTTATTATTCTTCCGGATAAACAATACTTCGGGCTGCTACTCCTCCCACAGTTTTTATTCCCCAATGTCATGCCATATGTCAAAATGACCGTCTTGACCGGGAATCGTGTGCTTGTATTTTTGCTAAGAGATTGGTTGAATAGTTTAATTGATATTGATTTATTAGTGCATTAAATTTCCCCATCCACTTTAATGGAAAAGTGAAAAAACTCAAATTCAAGTATTTTTTTCTCAGAAACCGTAAGAGCTAGAGTTACCAGATTTGGAGGGAAAGTTCATAATTGTGTCCGAAATTATAAAAAAAATTATCACACTATTCGGCCTCATGGTGGCGCTATAACAGCCCCCTTTACGTTTTGGCCTGTAACTCTTGAACCGTAGGTCCTAAAATCAAAATTTCTTTTCACCTGGATTCCTTGGGTCACGACGCATCTCCCCATATAGGCCACGCCCATTTGCGTCAGGATAGATTTTTTGATATTGATTTATTAGTGCATTAAATATCCCCATCCACTTTAATGGGAATTGCAAAAACTCCCATTCAAGTATTTTTTTCTCGGAAACCGTAAGGGCTACAGTTACAAGACTTGGAGGGGAGGTTAATAGTTTTTTGCAAAATTATTATGAAAATAATCACACCAGTCGGCCAGATGGTGGCGCTATAAAAGACCACTTTACCTTTTGGCTTATAACTCTTGAACCGTCGTAAAATCAAAATTTATTTTCCCCTGGATTCCTTGGGTCAGGACGCAACTCCCCATATAGGCCACGCCCATTTGCGTCTGGATAGATTGTCCGCCATTTTGAATTTTCTTCAAAACACACTTTTTGCTCCTTTTCCCTCAATTTTTTTCCAAATCTCACACAAATCGGTACACGTGATCTATGGACCCATGCGATATACCTATCCAAGCGGCATTTTGATAGTCCGTACCGTTCGTCCGTAAATGGCTTCCAAAGTTAGCGGGCGTTTGACAAAAAATGCCATAAATCACAAACGAAACGTCCGGTCAATCCCAAATTTGCATCACATGTCAAGAGTGGTATACTAAACCAATCCCCAAAAGCATTTACACTTTGATCCATAGGGGGCACCACAAATGCTCAAAATGTAACCGTTTGATGCAAAAACTTGATTTTTGGGGGATCAATCCTCTCAAAATGAAACGCAAGTGATCTCAGGAGTGACGTGACAATGTAATTGGCGCAGTCTCCGACGGTATTCCTCCCGGCGTATTACTGGAGTCCCGACCGGCGTCGGCGCAACCACACTTTGCAATTGCCAATTGCGACGCGTCTAGTTTTTTTATTGTTGTTATTATTATTATTTTTTTTAAAACATGTTCAAAATAAAGATTTCATTCATTCATTCATTCATTCATAATACTCTATAGCTTGACGTAGAGAGCTTTAAGTAAAGTGGAAACATTCTTTAATAGTCATTAGCATTTGTACCGTACTATAAAACCCTATAGCTTGACGTACAGAGAAGGAATGAGTCCATATCAGTGTGGTTTGATTTTGTTCATTTTACTGGACATTATGGAACTATAACAAGACAGTTAAACACATAAACAATTAATTTCTGTCCAGTCTTCATCACATTACATAACAGGATGTATTGGCTTCCTTTTTGATTGATAGACAAACACTGTAACTGGACATAAACATAATAATACATAACAGAAATAACATCACATTTAAGCAAAAAATCGTTTTACAAAAATATAATAAATACATGACACCAAATAGTTCTGTTGTTTCCAAAATAGTATTACTATTACAGTGGGGTAGAATTAATTAATTAATCACAACACAGTCACACAGTAGCAGCTTGGGGCCTCTGCAGTCACTACTTCAGTACAAGTTTGCTTTAGCTGCTAAGTTAAGATGCTACGCTAAGATGCTAAGCTAAGCTGCTCAGCATGGAGGACAATACTACAAAACAAACATTGTGGAGACAAACGGGCAACTTTCCCACCATTAAAATACCCCCTCGTCATATGCTACTTTATGTGTCTAAGTTTAGTTTACCCACTTTATGATATATCACCTGCAACAAGAAGGTTAAACACAAACAATGAATTAAGGCACGTTTATGTCCAGTCTTCATCACATTGCATAACAGGATGTCATTTTATTGTCCTCTTTGACTGACAGAATCCTGTAGCGCTCACTGGAGTGTAATGCCCCCTTGTGGCGTGGTGGAGCTAGTTCTGTATGTGTTGTTGCTATTCAAGTGCATGGTAGATGTCATCTACTTATATAATCGAGGATTGACTTCCGCCCCGCCACTGACGCCATACCCACAGCTCTGTTGTCGAGTAAACACGACACCGACACACCACATCTCGCCACCACAGTAGCCACGGCGTGCGTGCTGAATTTACGGGTGGCGTAGAACACCTATCATTGCTCACTACATATTTTCCACCTCGCAACATAATTAATTCTACTCACCACATTACGACCCCAACGGAAGGGGAAACAGTTCCACACCGTTTACCGTGCGCACCACCGACACCGAACGCAGACGGGTTTAGCCGAAACAACACGAAGCGGCCGCCATTGAAACTCCGCATCTCTGCCTCGACAGCACAACAACACAAGCGCGTCCTTCGCTTCATCCCCCCCCCTAGCTTACCTTTTTGATGACCCAGGCCGTTGCTTTCACTTCAGTCATGTCTGTATCACAATATGTCCGTCATTCACGTGCCGTGTACATCCCAAACACAAAACAAAACACGCAGCCGACTTTCTCATGTCCCCACTCCCCACAACAACTGAGCCATCTGCGTTGCCACGTTGCCAGCCGATAAGCACACAAGACAAGAAAAGATCAGTGTTGCCACATTTGCGCCAGAAACAAGCAAACACCTTCATGAAGAAAAAAAAAACAGCCGAAGGGGTCCGCCATGTTCCACAGGGGTCCGCGAGGGTCCCAACACTCCCAGGGGGTCCGCAGACCCCCAGGGGGTCCGGGGACCCCCAGGAAAAAAAATGATTTTTTTACTTTTCTTTTGGAAATTCTTATCCCACGATTTTGCTACCCCGTGCGCGGCTAGCGGGCCGGCCGCCCGTAGGGCGCCCGGACCTCTAGTGGTATTACAAGTTAAATAGTTTCAAAGAGAGAGTTCACGTATAAGTGTATTTCTTTTCTGTCATATTGTTGTAATGTTAGTCTATTTACTTAATAGTCACTGTGTTCCATTCCTGCAAAAGACAACACATACAGAGCAATAGCTCTACCGCGCCACAAGGGGGCATTACACTTCAGTGAGCGCTACAGGATTCTGTCAGTCAAAGAGGACAATAACATAATATCCTGTTATGCAATGTGATGAAGACTGGACAGAAACGTGCCTTAATTCATTGTTTAATTATGTGTTTAACTGTCTTGTTGCAGGTGGGATATCATAAAGTGGATAAACTTAGACACATAAAGTAGCATATGACCAGGGGGTATTTTGATGGTGGGAAAGTTGGCCTTTTGTCTCCACAATGTTTGTAACTACAATTGTCCTCCATGCTGAGCATCATAGCTTAGCATCTTAGCTTAGCATCTTAACTTAGCAGCTAAAACTAACTTGTACTGAGGTAGTGAGTGCAGAGGCCCCAAGCTGCTACTGTGTGACTGTGTTGTGATTCATTAATTGATTCTACCCCACTGTAATAGTAATACTATTTTGGAAACAACAGAACTATTTGGTGTAATGTTTGGTGTCTTGTTATATATTTGTAAAACAATGTTTTGTTTAAATGTGATGTTATTTTTGTTATGTATTATTCTGTTTATGTCCAGTAACAGTATGGCTATCAATCAAAAAGAAAGCCTACATCCTGTTATTCCCCTCGAAAGTTTGCCTATCCGAGATAGTATTGATAACCTACTACTCTCAGCCCCTACCGGACCGCCCTCCGACGTAATACCCCCAGAAGTGGCTGTACGACACAGTGTATATTTGGACAGTTTCTCCCCGGTCGAGCTCTCCGAATTCACTTTAATGATCACATCTTCCAAACCAACGACCTGTCTCTTGGATCCAGTCCCAACTAGATTGCTTAAAGAGGTCCTGACCCCGGTTGGTGCATCCCTACTCGATATAATCAATATGTCTCTGGTGACGGGCTACGTACCACAGTCCTTTAAGGTAGCTGTCATCAAACCCCTCCTCAAGAAGCCTACTCTCGACTCAGGCATTTTGGTTAACTATAGACCTATATCGAACCTCCCATTTCTCTCTAAAATCCTTGAGAAAGCAGTCGCCAAGCAGTTATGTGACTTTCTACATAACAACAAGCTATTTGAAGCTTTTCAGTCAGGATTCAGAGCACACCATAGCACTGAGACGGCATTGGTGAAGGTCACAAATGACCTCCTGATTGCATCCGATAATAACCTTCTCTCTGTACTGGTTCTGTTGGACCTCAGTGCTGCATTTGATACTATTGATCACCATATTTTGTTGCAGAGACTTGAGCATCTGGTTGGCATTAAGGGTGCTGCATTGAACTGGTTTGAGTCCTATCTGTCTGACAGATTTCAATTTGTAAACGTTAACGATACACCTTCACTACGCGAAAAGGTTAAATACGGAGTCCCACAAGGCTCTGTACTTGGACCAATACTATTTACTCTATATATGCTTCCTCTAGGTGAGATAATCAGGAAACACTCTATAAATTTCCATTGCTATGCAGATGATACACAATTATATCTATCAATGAAGCCAGATGAAACGGATCAACTGGCTAAACTACAAGCATGTCTTATAGACATCAAGAGTTGGATGACCCGTAATTACCTACTCCTCAACTCGGACAAAACTGAAGTTATTGTACTTGGCCCTAAGCACCTCAGAGATAAATTAGCCGATGAGAATTTTACCCTAGATGGTATTACCTTGACCTCCAGGGCCACTGTAAAAAATCTGGGAGTCACGTTTGACCAAGACATGTCCTTTCAGTCCCACATAAAACAAATTTCAAGAAATGCCTTTTTTCACCTGCGTAATATTGCAAAAGTTAGGCACATTCTGTCCCAAAATGATGCAGAAAAACTTGTCCACGCAATTGTTACTTCTAGGCTGGACTATTGCAACGCCTTACTATCAGGCTGCCCAAGTAAATCCCTAAATAGCCTGCAGCTTGTCCAGAATGCCGCTGCGCGCATACTGACAGGAACCAGAAGAAGAGATCATATCACTCCTTCATTGGCCTCTTTGCACTGGCTCCCGGTTAAATACAGAATCGAGTTTAAAGTTCTCCTCCTCACATACAAGGCTCTCAATGGACAGGCACCAATATATCTCAAAGAACTCATCGAGCCCCATAAACCAACCAGAACACCACTGCGCCCACAGTATGAAAAAATGCTTACGGCTCCAGGAAACCCCAAAAAAGTTAGAACAGGAGGCAGAGCATTTAAGTTTCAGGCACCTCAGCTGTGGAACCTTCTCCCAGTCTCAGTCCGCAAAGCAGACACACTCTGTATATTTAAGACTAGACTAAAAACCTTTCTCTATGATAAAGCCTATAGCCGAAGTGTATAGACTCAGTCACCCTATAGTTATCCTCTCTCCCCTCCCCACCCTCCCCCCCCTCTCTCCTCTCGTCCTCTCTCTTCTCGTTCTCCCTTTGGTTGTGTGGGTTTGTGTCCCAATGGTACAATCGTAATTAACCCTGTACGGATTCACGCTCTAGTAAGGCCTGCCACTAATTCTACAACCGGGGACCCGCTCCCCGGAGTTTCTTTTATTTCCCACGTCGCAGGTCCATGGACTGTCAATACGGACCCCCAGCTGCGGCTCAAGACTGTGACTGCGGACCGGGCCTCTCCATGGAGCACGACCGTGGATTTCTACTACACTGCACTATACCACTATACTATATATACTGTATATTATCTTAATATTCTTATATTATACCATTATATACTACATACACATTATTGCTGTACTATATTATACTATCATATATATCATATATTACACTATTATATGTGCTACTATTGTTACTGTTACTACCTGCACTGTATCTCTCTCTCTCTGTCTCTCTCTCTCTCTCTCTCTCTCTCTCTCTCTCTCTCTCTCTCTCTCTCTCTCTCTCTCTCTCTCTCTCCCTCTCTCACTCCTCTTTCCCCCGACACGGTCGAGGCAGAAGGCCGCCACCCTAGATCCTAGGGCCTGCCTGACGTTTCTTCCAGTTAAGAGGGAGTTTTTCGTTGCCACTGTCGCAAAAATTGCTTGTTCAGGGTGGGATTGTCGGGTCTCTTCTCTACATGTAAAGTGTCTTGAGACAACTTGTTGTGATTTGACACTTTAATAAAATTGAATTGAATTGAATTGAATTATGATAATGTGATGAAGAAATGTGCCTTAAAATCATTGTTTATGTGTTTAACTGTCTTGTTGCAGTTCCATAATGTCCAGTAAAACTCAAAACACACTGATTTGGACTCATTCCTTCTCTCTACATCAAGCTAAAGAGTATTATAATATGATACAAATGCTAATGACTTATACAGAATGTTGTCACTCTACTTAAAGGTCACTACGTCATGCTATAGGGTATTATAGTATGATACAAGTGCTAATGACCACTAAATAATGTTTCCACTTTACTTAAAGGTCACTGTGTCGTGCTATAGTGTATTGTAGTACGATGTCTAATAACGCATGAATATGTGGCCACTTTACGTAAAGGTCTCAAAGTCATGTTAGAGCATATTATTGCATTGTATTCCATTTAATAAACATGTTGGTTATAATGCGTTATGACACATTACAGCACTTCTCTATGAGCCTTTACAACCGACTAAGTTAGGGTAGTTATAATGTGCTGTTCCACATAATAATGCATTTGAGTTATAATACATTATAAACGTGGTTATAAGTCGTTATACATGATTATAAACATTTATAACGAGCATTATAATGCATTATAAATGAGCTTATAAAGCATTATAGAGGCGACCTTCATAGAAAGTGTTACCCAAATAATGCAGAAGTGAGTAAAAAAAAAACAGAGATTTAATTTTCCTATATTCTGGTGCATTTTGGGAGTTTGATACTTATATCAGGTTTTACAGGCATAGGACAATTATGGGTACATTCTTTTGTGACATTTTAACAATTTATTTATGTCGACACAAGGGAAATAGCCCTACAAGGACACAAATATTACAGGTGCAGCAACGTTACATCCACAAAATCAAGTCATATGTCCTCATGATACAACAAGCATCATGGTGGCACCCTGGTTGTCGGACTCAGTGCGTACTGAGAGACGGAGCCTAAGAGCAGCTGAGCGTAAATGGAGAAATGGCAACCTCCCGGAGGACCTTCTTACCTTCCAATCTCTCCTTTCTACCTTTTCCTCCTCTCTATCAGCTGCTAAAGCTGCTTTCTTCTGCACTAAAATTCAGGCTTCTGCTTCTAACCCTAAAAAACTCTTTGAAACTTTCTCCTCTCTCCTGCAACCACCTCCCCCTCCTCCCTCCTCGTCCCTCGTCCCTGACGATTTCGCCAACTTCTTTGACAAGAAGGTGAACGATATCCGATCCTCATTCCCTCCTCCCCCGGCTGGTGCCCTGCGCACTACCCACACCCGTCCCTCTTCCACCCTCCCCTCTCTAGCTTCATCTACTCCTCTCTCCCCCCCCTCCACCTCTCTATCCCACTTTTCTCCCCTTTCTCCTAACGAGGTCCTTCTCCTTGTTACCTCTAGCCGCCCCACCTCATGCTCTCTGGACCCTGTCCCATCCCCTCTGCTGCAGTCCACTGCACCTGAACTTCTTCCCTTCTTAACCCACCTTATTAACACCTCTCTGACATCTGGTTACTTTCCCTCTACTTTCAAGACTGCCAGAGTCACCCCCCTCCTCAAGAAACCGACACTTGACCCCTCTGAAGTCAAGAACTACAGGCCGGTTTCCCTTCTATCCTTCCTATCTAAAACTCTCGAACGTGCTGTGTTCAAACAACTGTCCTCGTATCTCCACCAGAACAACCTCCTGGACTCCAACCAGTCTGGGTTCAAAGTGGGTCACTCGACAGAGACTGCCCTCCTGGCAGTGGCGGAGTCACTCCATGCCGCTAGAGCGAACTCTCTCTCCTCTGTCCTGATACTCCTGGACCTGTCTGCAGCGTTCGACACAGTGAACCATCAGATCCTCCTCTCCACCCTCGAGGGGATGGGTGTCTCAGGCTCTGCACTCTCCCTGTTTGCATCCTACCTGACGGGTCGCTCCTACCAGGTGAAGCTGGGAGGGTCTGTGTCAGAACCACACAGGCTCACTACTGGGGTTCCCCAAGGCTCGGTTCTGGGTCCTCTTCTCTTCTCTCTCTACACTACATCTCTTGGTGCTGTCATCCGCTCCCATGGCTTTTCCTACCACTGCTATGCCGATGACACCCAGCTGATCCTCTCATTCCCCCCCTCTGACACACACGTGGAGGCACGCATTGCTGCTTGTCTGGCTGACATCTCGGAGTGGATGTCGACGAACCACCTGAAGCTCAACCTGGACAAGACCGAGCTGATGTTCATCCCGGGGAAGGGCTGTCCTCACCGAGACATGGCCATCACCATTGAGAACGCTGTGGTGACGTCAACTCGGACTGCGAAGAATCTGGGTGTGACCCTGGACGATCAACTGTCGTTCTCGGCTAACATCGCATCAGTGACACGGTCCTGCAGATTCCTCCTCTACAACATCAGGAGAATTCGGCCCTTCCTCACGGAGAAGGCAGCCCAGGTGCTCATCCAGGCTCTTGTCATTTCCCGCCTGGACTACTGCAACTCCCTCCTGGCTGGCGCTCCGGCATCTGCCATCAGACCCCTGGAGCTTGTTCAGAAAGCTGCGGCTCGTCTGGTGTTCAACCGCCCCAAGTTCTCTCACACAACTATCCTTCTCCGTTCCCTGCACTGGCTCCCCGTAGCGGCTCGCATTCAGTTTAAAACCCTGGTGCTAGCCTATAGGGCAGCGAAAGGAACAGCTCCCTCTTACCTCCGGGTATTGGTTAATGCCCACAACCCTTCCCGACCACTCCGGTTGGCCACCAAGGGGCGACTGACTCCCCCGCCACTCAACGGTCCTTCTGGTCGATCGACACGGTCACGACTTTTTTCTGTTCTGGCCCCACAGTGGTGGAATGAACTTCCCACTGATGTCAGGACAGCAGAGTCACTGCCCATCTCTCAAAGTGGGGGGCCAAACGTCACCGGGAAACTCAAATTCTTTACTTAATTAAAAGTAGGCCTACCAATACTGCAATATAGAAATACTACAAGTAAAAGTCCAGAATTGAAAATGTACTTGACAAAAAGTACAAAAGTACAAAAGTGTTGCCATATTTTGCGAGAGAAATAAGCAACCAGATCTATGAAAACAAGCCCAAAAGAAGTGGCTTAGATACATCGACTACTTGAAAATAGCCGATCTACAAGCTCACGTGAGCTTGTACATAGGTTATTAAAAAAAACTCTTGCAATAAAATAAAGAACATTTGGAATATTTTTTTAAAACATTCTAACAACACAAATGCTCCCTGGCACAAAACATTTTCATGAAAAGATTTGAGAACCACTGGTTTAATTTTTTTTGTTTTAAAAAAAAAAGCCTAAATAAGCAAGCACCTAAATAAGCCTAAATAAGCAAGTACACTTTATAAATAAGCCATACAAAACTACTAATTTTACAAGCAACTTCACATAAAAAGAAGCCCAAAGTCGCTTATAATAAGCCGACATGGCAACGCTGATGCTGATCCTAACCTCGCCTCCAACAGATGTTTATGTTTGATTGTGTGCTGTCATGCTCGTTTGAGCTCATATGTGTTTGGGAATGTTGTTGAAGGTTATGTTATTTCGTCAGCTGACACCCAAGCCATACTACATTTATTTGATATCTCCGACGTCTGAACACTTGCTGACAGACAGACAGCTGTTTACTCAGCCACCGTGACCGTGAGCCACCCACGTTAGACCCACGTTAGACTACGTTTCTCAGACTGGAAACATAGAGAAACACAATTTAGCTGTTAGCTCAATCTCATTGTATGTAAGATACCCATTTGTATTTAAGATACCCATGCCAAGCCGTTTCTTTGATATCTCCGACATCTGATCTCCAACAGCTTTTCCTCCAGGTTGGAAATGTGTGCAATTTAACTTTTTTAATTTAACGTCTGAAACCTTGGCATTGCATCCGATAATGCAGCACTGTCGTACCATTGCTAAATTAGAGCAACAGACAAGTTAGAGATAGATAATAATGTACACCGTCTACTTGCTGGACAACAAACACAGGACTACAGACTACACTACACTACTCTACACTTGTGGCAGCTGTCAATCTACTCCCTCAAGATGGCGGCGGAAGTGGCACGATTTAAGGGCGTGGCGACCATGTTACGTCGCTATGCCCGGAGTCTATAGACAATTGGACAATTTACTCCAGTAAACTAAAAGTACCTCAACATTGTACCTAAAGTACAGTACTTAAGTAAATGTACGTAGCTACTTTCCACCTTTGGTCCTTGTTGGAATGAAAAAGTTTGACTGAGAATCACTGCTTTAATAGCCTTTAAGTGTAGAGAACTACAACGCAAAGTATTCTGGGTAAAAATAAATAAAGGCATATGACGTCATCGGGTCGCGCCGGGGGATGACGCGAGCCAAAACAAAACAAAACAGCTGTGTGTGTGGTGGATGACAGTTTGACGGGGCTCTCTCTCCCTCTTTTACCGCTCCTTCTGGTTCGAGTCCTGGTGCTTCTACTCTCTGCTCTACACACACGGAAAACAATGCAAGTATAACAACAACAACAACAACAACAACAAAAACAGCTGCTTTGTTTTGTTGAAGTGTTCGCGCTCGTGCACGTTTGACCTGCTTTTTTCACTTTAGCTGTAGCGCTATGGGTGCTAACTTTACTTCATGTTGGCAGAGGAGGGGTGTGTAATGATGTGAATCAGTGGTTCTCAAAGTGGGGGGTCCTTGAGGGGGGGGCGGGGGGGGGGGGGGGCGGTTCCACTTCCAGGGGGTCCCTAGCCCCTAGCCCCTAGCCCTGGTCCAGAGCGTTAGTGAGTTCTCTCCAAGCTCTATTCACAGCAGCCATATTATGAAGACATTCACAGGTGTAATACCAATGATAATAATGAAGGCTCTGTTCCATTCTGGTCAAACAGAGTCAGGGTGCTGATATTGTGCATGTTGGCTCACTGGAAACACTCTGTTACACCAGTGGGTCCAGCCCCTACGGAACCTCTCCCTCCGCTGTATAGCTCGGAGAGGTTCCGTCGGAGCTACAGTGGGTCTACAGTTGGGGTCCAGGGACCCTCAGTCATGGGCTTCCAAATGGCCCCTTACAGGTGTGTAACTCTGAGATTGTACAAATGGAACCAAATGGACCCGTTTGGGGTAAGCACTTTATATTTGAGATCTGAACGTTTAAGTAGATGCACGGGTTGTAAATGTAAAATATTCTCAAACCAGGAACAAGTGGTTCCATGACGCTTGTGACAGACGAGCGTCATGTGAACCATGGCTATCATCGACCCAACATTCCACTACCCTGCGAGGGCTCCGTCTTTAGTAAAGATATTAAAACGATTTTGCTGTTCATCGAAACAAAGGCTGTGTTGTGTTGTTGCAAGTCTATTCTCCAGGGTGGGAAGCCTCTCAGGACACCTTCTCTGTATAATACACTTTTTGGGCAGAAAATTAAATATGTCCGCCAGACGGAAATTATTTTATTTCTTCCATTGCTCCCTCTACAGATATGGTCAATATTTACCAGATGAAGTCTCTTTTGGGGGTCCCTGGCATCTCTTTTCAATCTGGGGGGGGTCCGTGAGTTATGTATCAATTTGGGGGTCCTTGACATGAAAAGTTTTGAGAAGCGCTGACGTAAATGACGTTAAGAAGATGTGAATTAATTATATTACACGTGTACACTCACAGTTTATTGATTGATTGATTTTTTTATTTGGGTACATTATGTAATCAAGTAAAATGCACACACACATATAAATCATAACTAAGTTAACTACTACTAATAATAATAATATGATGCTTATTTATAGAGATGTACCGATACCATTTTTTCCTTCCTGTTTCCGATAACCCATAACTTGCATATCGGTCGATACCGAGTAGCGATCCGATACCAGGACTAGGGCAGTGGTTCTCAAAGTGGGGTCCGTGGACCATCTGGGTCCTTTGAGCAGGTTCCAAATGGACCCTCACGGGTCTGTAACTATGAGCGTACAAATAGAACCAGATGGACCCATTTGTACACTCTCAGAGTTATGGGGGCGGTCCTTGAAATCAAAAGCTTTGAGAACCACTGATCTAGGAATTAGTCTAAATAATATTTAAAGTGCAGATACAAGTTAGTAAATAATAATGTAAATAGTGCAGTAAGAGTATAAAACAGTAGTGTAACATCAACTGAAGCATTCAACATACAAAATAATCGATGACTGTAAATTACCATTATCGGAATGGCATAAACTGACTTACTCGCCAAAAATGTAATTTTTTAGAAATCCAATGGATCCAGTAGAACGTTTTTCAGCCCAAGGACCCCCTATCTGAGAAAGAGAGATGAAGCAGGGACCCCCCACTACATGTTGTATTACATTGCGTTGCAGATTAAACTTTTTCATAGATTTCATAGATAGCTTCATAGACTTGTTTGACAGCACAGCACTATAATTGTGTAGCGTTGTTGGATTCATGTTAATCCATTAAGACCGTGAACGCATCTGCGGGGCATTACATATTATATATATTCAAAGATTTGCACAAACTATCAAGATTTTTCAATAAGATCTACAACCTCAAGCTACAAACTCAAGCTATGAGCTTGTAGATCTGCTATTTTTGAATAGCCCAAAGAAATCAAAAAATGGGTTAATGTGTGTTTTCAGACAGTTAATCACTTAAACCCTCAAATCAATATTTAGAAAACTTGTACTTGGTCTGCTCTTTTTCCCCCTCCACCAACCCTCTTTAGCTCACAACAACGCCTCGCAGCGCGCTGTGAGCTTGTAGATCTGCTATTTTCAGCTAATATGCCCCATCAAAATAGGGACGCTAGGGTTCAAGTGGTTAAAAGTCACACTCAAATTTGGCGGCCCCCCTGTAAGTAACTCAGAGGACCCTGTCTAGGGGTCCTGGATCCCCTGTTGAAGACCCCTGCTGTAGTGTGATGAAGTAGGACATAAAAAATAAAAGTGTAACCCATTAAGACCGGGAACGCAGCACGTGGGTCATTTTTTGATTTCTATGGCTATTCGAAAATAGCAGATCTACAAGCTCATAGCGCGGCGCAGAGTGACACAATTAAATCGCAATTATTTGAGTGATTAATTAATCGTCAACTTAAATTTGTAATTGTGACAGCCCTACCCCTACCACTGGTTATTTATGTATTTATTTGCGCAGCAACGTTTCATGTGACGTTGTCCAATAAGCAATTAGAATCTCACCCTCAACCACAGGCAGCGCTGATGAGAAAACGGTGAAATCCAGTAGGACAGTGCAGGCAGGGCATCAAGGCCGCTGTGGCGGTGGGGGGCATCTCTTCTTTCGAGGGGCACGCGGCCAAACAGAGGGGGCAACGAGAGCCGTGGCCGTCGTGAAATTCCTGCCCTGGATTATACCACCAAATAAAATCAACCATTCAGTGTGAAAGTCTGTATTTCAATGTGTATGTTAATGTCACTTCTTTTTTTCTTATATAGTAAACCAGACAGACGGCTGTGAGTCACAGAGATGGGGGCTGTCATCTCACGATGGAGGGTAAGTGTGTGTGTGTGTGTGTGTGTGTGTGTGTGTGTGTGTGTGTGTGTGTGTGTGTGTGTGTGTGTGTGTGTGTGTGTGTGTGTGTGTGTGTGTGTGTGTGTGTGTGTGTGTGTGTGTGTGTGTGTGTGTCAGAATCATCTTTATTGTCAAATCACAGGGTTTACATGTGTAAAAGCAAGTGGGTGAAATTCATCGTTGTGTGAGCTCCATCATTGATTGAATACTTTATTAGTCAGAAATGTACAACAGTCCGATGGTAGCCTGTGTGTGTGTGTGTGGTAGAATTTGAGATGTGAAAAAGACAGTTAGTGCTCCATTCACACTGGCAGATACAAAATATCTAAAGATACACAGCGTATCTGTAGCTTTGTAGCTGAAGTTGAAACCACCACCTGAGTCAGACAGACAGATGTTAGTATTGATCAGTGGTGGCAAAAGTACTAACATGTTTTACTTAAGTAAAAGCATCAATACTGCAATGAAGAAGTACTCTGTTACAAGTCCGGAATTCAAAATTTACTTGAGTAAAAGTGTGAAAGTATTGGTATCAAAACGCACTTAAAGTACCAAAAGTAAAAGTACCAAAATATTTCAAAATAGCAGATCTACAAGCTCACAACGCGTCGCGATCTTCTAGATCGGCTATTTTCAAATAGCTTAGGTATAAGATAGGGCTAAAGTGGTTAATGTATGTTTTATAAGGGGCGGCCATAGCTGAATGGTTAGTGAGCCCACCTAGGGAGCCAGAGACCCTGGTTGCCCCAGGTTCGATTCCAGGCCAGGTCAGCATATGTGTCGATGAAATGAAATTTGTCCCTGAGCAAGACTCTTAACCCCTAATTGCTCACAGGTTCTCATTGGAAACAAGACCGCAAGGACTTTCATGAACGACCTGTTAAAAGGAATTATCCTTATCCTTATCCTTATAATGTAATAATGTATATCTGCAAAGTAACTAGTAACTAAAGTTTTCAAATAATCGTAGTGGAGTGAAAGTACAATATTTGTCTGCTGTGTGACTTGACAGACAGTTCTACAGTCTCTAATCTCTATCTGCCTGCATCACCTTCGTACTCCGTTCAACTAATAGACCAAAGACCAAGTATTTGTTTACCAACATTGAGACTGGATGCACACGTGATTGTTTCATGCAATCAATTCTCAACCTGTTGTTTTGGGGTGCGCTGGTTTCAGCGTACCCTGACCCCCTCTTGTGTGTTGGCTAGTGAGGCGCGTCCTAGCGAGACCTGACAGAATGGGTTTCATTTGGAGCCAGTATGACGTTTGGAGCCAGTGTGACGTCGTCTGTTAAGCGAACAGCCTTCTCCCTGGCTGTTGAAGGCAAAAGGGGGCGGGGCTGGCGGGCTAAGTTAGTGCAGTGAGTGTGGCAGTTGGGGCAAACGCAGTCCCCACAACATCATTTACGATTCTGTGCCCATCGGCCGGTCGTCGCGGTCACTTGCGCCTGGAGGCGCTCGGGCGCGACTCCTCGGCCTCAAGGTCTGCTGAGTCGGCGCGCCTCCGTCATGGTCCAAAACTTTACTTTATCGGCGACAAAAATAGACCGCGGTTGTTTGAAAAAGTATTGTCCCAAGCGGGAGTCGAACCCTGACTCCCAGAGGTAGTGGATCGGTAGTCCAATGATTAGCGAGGTGCGCCACTGAGGCCGGTGCTGAGATTGGGTATTCGGGCTGGATTAGAATGTGACGTCCTAACTCTTCTATTGTAGAGGAAAGAAGTCCCCGCCCGCCCGCGCGCCCGCCCAATAGGGGAAGCCTCGCCCCGAAGGGCCTTTTTTTGCCTTCAACAGCCAGGGAGAAGGCTGTTCGCGTCTGTTAAGGGGTCTATACAGTGGTTCTCAAAAAAAAAAATTGTGCCAAGGACCCCTACATTGATATAAAGCCTATTCGGCCGCGGACCGCCGGACCCCCATCTGGAAATGTTTTGTGCCAGGGACTCCAAGCAGAGAAGATTTGAGTAAAAAAGTGTTCAAATCAAAAATTCACTTTTTAAAAGATGTTCAAAAATAGCAGATGTACAAGCTCGCAGGGCAGCACAAACTGACGCGCTGTGAGCTTGTAGATCTGCTAATTTTGAATAGCCAATGTATAAAATATGGATACAGGGGTTAAAATGATTGTGATGGCATGCTACTGTTAACTACTTTTACTGGGGACCCCCTGATACCCCCCTAAGGACCCCTGGGGGTCCCTGGACCACACTTTGATAACCAATCTACTGACACATAAAACATTAAATCAGTCTTATCATTAAGCTTCTGTGTTGTTTTCATAGTGATGAATCAGTCACTTCAGTATTGAAATTGGGTTCGCTGCTCAAAGCTTTATTTTACACATTGCACGTGACTGCCATCTGCTGGTGAATTTGAGGCAGTGTTTTTCAGTCTCTTCAGACAGACTACTGCACACCATTTTTAGACATGCAAAAGTGTCACTTTTCAGCTACAGTCACCTTTTTGAACCCAAATAGGGCAATTGTGTGACACCTGACCCGAAATAAAACAACATGTTGTCACCTTTTTCACCTCGGGGCTGTTTGCATGCCTGCATTTTACAAATGATGACATAATATGACAGCTACTGTATTAAGTAATAAATACATAATTATGTCGTAATCGCCTATTTGCAACTATTTGAGATTATCACAATTATTTTGCATAATCGTTTAAAATTTTGCTTGACGATCAATAGGCTCTATGCATAGCAGCCATATTATCACTTCCTTCCCAGGTGTTACCAATGATACTAATGAAGGCTCTGTTCCATTTAGTGTAGCACAGTGGTTTCCACGACCCCCATAACTCTGAGAGTGTACAAATGGAACCAAATGGACCCTTGCGGGTCCATTTGGTTCCATTTGTACACTCTCAGAGTTACACACCTGTAAGGGGCCATTTGGAAGCCCATGAGGGTCCCTGGACCCCAACTGTAGACCCACTGGTGTAGCAGAGTGTTTCCAGTGGGCCAACATGCACAATATCAGCACCCTGACTCTGTTTGACCAGAATGGAACAGAGCCTTCATTAGTATCATTGGTAACACCTGTGAATGTCTTCATAATATGGCTGCTGTGAATAGAGCCTATTGTCACAAATAATTGCGTTTAACGATTTGTGTTTCTGTCGTTGAACATTGGAACATCATGAATACAAATTACATTTTGATTTGGCTTTTGGGCAAAAGTTGCAAATATATAAATAATAAAGAAATACATCACATGGATGCAACTGGGACGCATCATCAGTGTTGTAGCCTGGGGTCATAGGGTGTTTCGGGTCTCGCAACATACAACATACACCCTCGCCCAGGTGACCCAGCCAGGGTTGATCAAGCCCCAACTTACGTCCCAGTAGCACCCACGGTCAGTCCTATAGGGAAAGACAGGGCCACTCAGTCCGCTTCTCCGGAAGTACTCTGCCGGGACTCGGGAGAGGCTCTGGCACGTGGAGGGACTAGGCTCTGTGGGTTGTCTCCTGGCCGGGCTCCTCCTTCGTCTCACCAGGTCCAGGACCTGAGCGCTGTACCAGATCCTCTGTACCATCCCGATCCAAACATTTCCTTCTGGCGTGATGGTTCCTTGGGCCGATACCACTAGATTGGGCCGTCTAATGGTATTAGCTCCGCTTGCGGTACGCTGGAATGGAATGGCCCTCCTAAAGGGCTCACCGCGGGTTTGTTGGGATTCTTCCTCACGGAAGACACAGCATGGGGCGCTAACCCATACTGCTCCCGGGATACCGTCTGCATTCCGGCTGTCAACAGTCTCTCCTGTGGTCACCAAACTATTCCTGGTTGTCACGTAGTCTATAAATTCCTATGAGCCACTATAAATAGAATAACTAATAAAGAAATACATCACATGGATGCAACTGGGACGCATCATCAGTGTTGTAGCCTGGGGTCATAGGGTGTTTCGGGTCTCGCAACATACAACATACAACATACACCCTCGCCCAGGTGACCCAGCCAGGGTTGATCAAGCCCCAACTTACGTCCCAGTAGCACCCACGGTCAGTCCTATAGGGAAAGACAGGGCCACTCAGTCCGCTTCTCCGGAAGTACTCTGCCGGGACTCGGGAGAGGCTCTGGCACGTGGAGGGACTAGGCTCTGTGGGTTGTCTCCTGGCCGGGCTCCTCCTTCGTCTCACCAGGTCCAGGACCTGAGCGCTGTACCAGATCCTCTGTACCATCCCGATCCAAACATTTCCTTCTGGCGTGATGGTTCCTTGGGCCGATACCACTAGATTGGGCCGTCTAATGGTATTAGCTCCGCTTGCGGTACGCTGGAATGGAATGGCCCTCCTAAAGGGCTCACCGCGGGTTTGTTGGGATTCTTCCTCACGGAAGACACAGCATGGGGCGCTAAGGAAAGATATGACAAATAACATACATATTTAATTACTTGATACTCTAAAAAAAAAGATTAATTGTGGAAATAGCCAATCTACAAGCTTCAAACAATCGTTTCCATGTTTGCAAAGATATGAATATTTTTAACATGGAAAGAATTGTGACGATTATTGCAAAACAAATATTTGTGATTATCTCAATATAGGTGTTTTATCGTCGTTTTTCTTCTTTCCACGCAGACAAAACCAACCACTGTGGAGCAGCTGGAGAACATAGACAAGGTACACACACACACATCTAAGACGCTGATGCAATCATTTATTTCCAACATTGGTTCCTATCCACAAGTTTCCTAGGGCGTTGTTGGGCATCACTTCCTGTCGATTTGATCCCTGATACCTCATCAAATCGACAGGAAGTGATGCCCACAACGGCCTAGGAAACGTGTGGATACATTTGTAACCTTATTTGCAATGCTCTGGGCCTTATATTTCTTTTAGACTCTCGGGGGTTCAATGTTTTGATTGTCACATAAACATAAATAAATATTTAGTATTTGATCTACGATCTCTGTGTTGTCTTTAGGATATCAAATCACTGGAGGAGTTTAGAGCCAAGAACCAACGTCTGTTAAAGGTGAAGTTTACAATATTATTATTCAATAACACTTTACTTAAAGGTCGGGTCTATAGTATATTATAATGCATTCATAAGGCTTCATAACACTCGTTATGAATATTTATAATTATGCAATTATGCAACAAGGTTTATGAAGTATTGTAAGTGCTGGTCATAATGCATTGTAAGCTCAGTGGAACAACACACTATACTGTAACTACCATACCTTAGTCCATGAGTTCCCAAACTTTTCAGCCCGCGACCCCAAAATAATGCGGCCATTGACTTGCGACCCCACCTAACCCCGGAGGTAATTTCTGCACATACATTTGCACGTTCGGTGCGCATTTGTAATGTATTTTAGTATGACTTTTGACTGTAGGCCTACTACTTGTACTGTTAATAATCTTGTTAATAATCAATCACATTTACAGTACCTAATGAGATGGGTTAAATGTACTATTTGTAATCATTTTTAGATTGTATTTCATTCATTCTGTTGAATATATATATATATATATATATATATATATATATATATATATATATATATATATATATATATATATATATATATATATATATATATATATATATATATATATATGTTTTTTTTTGTAAAATATTTTTTATGACCCAAAATAATTTTGCGACCCCGCCGTCAGTGTCTGTCGCGACCCCAACTTTGGGAACCCCTGCCTTAGTCAGTCATAAAGTGTCGTTATAAGTTGTTATGCATAATTGTAAACATTTGAGCTTATAAGAGCATAAAGCATTATAAATGTGAAATAGATGTTGTGAGGACCGACTCCTGGTCTGCACATGAAAAAAAAAAGGTTGTTTTGTAGTTAAATACAATTTGTTAGTTGTTAGTTATGTTTACGAGTAGGAATGGATTCCGGTTGGGTTTAGGATTAGACATTTTTGAGGATAATTTTAGGGGTTGGAGTTTTCCCAATACTTAGATGTGCGGCTAATGGCAATTCATTATTTGAGATAATCGCAATGTTTGCATAATCGTCATAATCTTTTTCATGTCGAAACTCAAAAGATTTTCATATATTTAATAAAGAAACAATATTTTGAGCTTGTAGTTGGGCTATTTCCACTATTCATGTTTTCTTTTTAATAATATAAAGTAATTCAATTATGTAGGTTATTTGTCATATCTGTCCTCCTGTGCACCTTTTGTTCACAATTAATTACAATTAAATCGTTCATCGCCATTACTTCAGTGACAATTAATCGTGTGTTCCTCTGCACAGCTGTGGGTGGGTCGCTTGCTCCTCTACTCGTCAGCATTGTACCTGCTGACGTGTCTGGCGGTCTACTGTCTCTACCTGCCTGAACAATGGAGCCAGCGCCTGTTCATGGCCCTGCCGTTCTTCTGTTACCCCATACTGTGAGTGTACCACAGCGGTTCCCCAAATCTGTCTTGCGATTAGTGTGAGACAAATATATGAACATAGATCCGGTAACAATACAACTGATACCTCTCTGTCCCTTTCATTCTCTGTCTGTGTGTGTGTGTGTGTGTCTCTCTCTCTCTCTCTCTCTCTCTCTCTCTCTCTCTCTCTCTATATCAGGGTGTGGTTCATGAGGAAACTGTTAATCTTCCTCTTCTCAAAACGCACAGAGAGAAACAGTAAGCTTCATATTTAACCTTTTAAGCCCTTTTTACTTCATTGTACGACAAACGGCAAAGCATCGCTGATCTAAAAGCCACAACATGTCACATTACGACCTGCAGTGAGCTTGTAGATCTGCTATTTCTGCAGCTTTTCAGTGGTATACTTTGTGAATAGATTCTACATAGAGTCATGTGTTGATATCGTGTTTCAGATGATAAGCTGGAAGACCTGAAAGTCACCAAAAGAAAGATAGTAAGTATCACATAAAATGTGAAATGGTGTGCTTATGTAGCGCCTTCATTCAAAGTACTTTTGCAATATACATAACATTCACCCATTCACACACTCATTCACACACCGTCGACAGAGGAAACCATGCAAGGCACCAACCTGCTCAAAAGGAGCAGTTAGGGGTTCAGTGTCTTGCTCAAGGACACTTTGACAGTAACCCAGGGGGGGCGCTGGGGATTGAACTTGGGAACTCCGGAACTCCTGTCTGCCTTTTTTAGGAATGAATTAATCATCATTCTAAGCAATTGACAAAACAATAATCTACAATCTTTTATTGCAGCTGTTTTTTTGAAAAACCGGGAACGCATCTGTGTAACTTTAACCATTATTTTTATCTATTCAAAAATAGCAGATATACAAGCTCATAGCGCTGCACCGAGTGCCACGTTATGAGCTTGTAGATTTGCACAAAAAAAAATGTAATCATGACAATTTGTGCAAATCTTTGATTGTATATTATATATTTTTAAAATTAACATTTTGAACTCAAATCTTTGCTTCTGGGGGGTCCCTGGAACAACATTTTGGGTGGTCCTAAACATGAAAAGAGTTTGAGAACCACTGATATTATAGCAGCATAATAAAATAAAATAAACTGTTAGGATTTAGAAGACATTTGTAGAATCCCCAGAAGCAAAGATTTTAGTTAATTTTCGTTTTAAAAAACATCAAAGATTTGCACTCATTTTCACAGATCTACAAGCTCTCGGTGCGGCACTCGATGCCGCGCTATGAGCTTGTAGATCTGCTATTTTTTAATAGCCAAAGAAATATAAAAATGACAAACAGATCCGTACCCGGTCTTAATGGGTTAAACGCCATAGCACACTTTGCTGCTGTGTAACTCTGATCGTATTTTAAATTGTATTATTTTCATGTAACACATTTACATGCATCGATGGAAGATGAGAAAATGACAGTTCTTCCAGTGCATTTGCTGTGTTCGTGTCAAAGGACTTTCCTGATGTGTGCATTATTTGTAACTGGAGGTGTCAGTCATATTGGGGATCGAAGGGTCCCGTCTCGGTCTTCAGGGTGGAACTAAAGTTGTGTGGCGTGTGTTTCCAGCTGGAGGACGTGATGGAGACGGAGACGTACAAGAACGCCAAGCTCATCCTGGAACGCTTCGACCCTGAGGCCAAGAAGAAAGCTGTGAGTCTGTCTGTCTGTCTGTCTGTCTGTCTGTCTGTCTGTCTGTCTGTCTGTCTGTCTGTCTGTCTGACAGCTGAATGAAGCTGTCTATCTGCTCATGTGTTTGTCTGGGTAGTTATAATATGGTAGAAAATGGCCTTGACTGTGTAGTCCTTATAAGAATAGTTCACCCAAAAAAAAACTTTTTTAATATCAATTACACACCCCATGAAGCCTTGAATTCATGGTGATTTTTTGTTTGTTTTTGTCATAAATATTGTAGTGTTATAATGTAGTTAATAGTGTATTCATTGTTCTTTAGGAGCTGGAGGCCACACCGCAGCGTCCTCAGATGACCCCTCGTCCAGGACAAGGTACACAGCCATGACATCACAGCACACACTATGACGTCACAGTACACACTATGACATCACAGTTAGGGATTGGACGATAATCATCACGTTTATCGTGATAAGGAAATAAGTGAAATTGTTCCCTGGCTTTTGTTGAGCTGCAAATTCAGCACCACTTAAACCCTCTATACTTAACCCATTGAGACCTGAAGCCGATTCTACAAATATCTTCTAAATCCCAACAGTTTTCTGAAAAACCTATGTTTCTATATCGGTGGTTCTCAAACTTTTTCATGTGAAGGACCCCCAAAATATGTAGTTAGCTGCTAACCCCCATCTCAAAATATTTTGTTCCAGGGACCCCCCAGAAGAAAAGATTTGAGTTAAAAAATGTTCGCTTTAAAATATTTGCACACATTTTATTATTTTTTTCAAAAATAGCAGATCTATAAGCTCGTAGCGCGGCACTCGGTGTCGTGCTATGAGGTTGTATATCTGCTATTTTTGTAAGAGTACAGTAAGGGCTGGTACACATTGCAGGACCTTAAAGTGGTCGGGGGGTCATCTGATCGTTAAGCATAATATACTGCAGGAGTTTATTTCTTGAAATCGGCTGTCATAATATCGTTGTGGTCTTCACAACACGATTGATCCCCGACAAGGGCTGACACACTGTAGGATAGTTCACTAGGATGCTATCTCCAGAGTCAGACCCAATACATACATTTGTGTTTATTCCAATTCATTTTAATCGACGTATCCCGTGATATGCCTCTCTCCCTCTCCCCCCGGGCCCTCTCTCTCTCCCCCCTCTCTCGCTCTCTCTCTCTCTCGCTCGTCAAGAGCGCAGAAGCGGTCAGTGCCATGTCTGCTTATTATAAGCGACTTTGGGATTGTTTTTCTGTAAAGTTGCTTGAAAGTGTAGTTGTTTTTTTGGCCTCGTTTCCTAATGTTGTTTGAACCAGTTGTTCTCAAACATTTTCATGGCAAGGACCCCCAAATTAATAATAATAATTAATTGTCCACAGAGGCGCAGACGTACCTCCCCCTTCTGAAAACATGTTGTGCCATAGACCCCCATTCAAGATCTGTGTGGATTTTGTAAATATCCCCCCCCCCCCCCCCCAAATGCCTTCTTTAAAAATAGCCTATCTACAACGTGAGCTTGTAGATCGTCTATTTTCAAGTATCCAATGTATTTGTATATAGGCTTAAAGTGCTCATAGTCGCTTTTGTTGGGCTTGTTTTCACAAACCTGGTTGCTTATTTCTCTCGCAAAATCTGGCAACACAGACAACGACACACACACACACACACACACACACACACACACACACACACACACACACACACACACACACACACACACACACACACACACACACACACACACACACACACACACACACACACACACACACACACACACACAGAGAGAGAGCTCTCGCTCTCTGTGTCTCTCTCTCTCTCTCTCTCTCTCTCTCTCTCTCTCTCTCTCTCTCTCTCTCTCTCTCTCTCTCTGTACAATTCCTCTAAAATAAACAGCCCACCAGGCTCGCTCACTTTCTGATTTTGTTTTGTAATGTTAACTTATTACAGGACTGGACGGCAATATTGCGGTAGGGACTGTTTGTTGTGGTCAGGTCCAGCGACGCTCCCCTATAGCCACTGTGGCTGTAATGTGCTATCATTGGCTGTAGCGTGCATCTCCTCGCAAGGTGCTCGCAGCCCCGTTCATAGTGTATGATATCGTCTGTTGTCCTGTCCCAGACAGAGATGAATATCTAACAATTTAGATATCTGAAAACGGTCGGAAAGCCGTCGCAGAGCGGAGAATCGCGGCCACATCGGGTCGCAGAGCCTTTCACACACACAGAGCATTATCTCGCCTATCAAAGGCCGATCTGCGTCAGGTCGGGAGGTTTTGTCGGCGAGCGCCAAAAAATGTCGGCGACAGCAATATCGGACCTAATGTCCTGCAGTGTGTACCAGCCCTAAGATCAGGGATATCGTGTGTGTGTGTGTGTGTGTGTGTGTGTAAACTATCACATCTTTTGAAAATAGCCGATCTACAAGCTCATAACCCGTGGCATTATGAGCTTGTAGATCTGCTATTTTCAAATAGCCTACATGTAGGTATATATAAGGCTAAAGTGGTAAATGCATGTTTTGTAATAATAATCAAAATCTACAAAGTAACTAAAGTTTTCAAATAAAAGTAGTGGAGTAAAAGTACAATATTTGCCTCTGAGATAGTAGTGGAGTAGAAGTAAAAGTATTGCAAATTGTAAATACCACTAAAGTAAAAATACCTCACAATTGTACTTAAGCACACTACTTGAGTAGCTGTACTTAGTTACTTTCCGCCACTGCTGGAGAGGGAGAGAGTGGAATGGTTGGATACCCGACAGCACGGGAGACCCGATCCGTATTTTATCAAACTCACTCTGTGCCGGGTCGGTATCGGTTCTATTACCTCGGAACTCGGGTGTGTCTATCATTATGTGTAATACCCGAGCGGATCCGAGAAAACCCGTACTACTGTGTGACTGTGTGACTGTGTGCGCGGCGCGCTGCACTGATCAGGAGAGAAACGCAATGAAGTGCAGTTAATCCCATTTAGACCGGGGGAAGGAATCTGTGTCATTTCTTTGGGCTATTCAAAAATAGCAGATATACAAGCTTGTAGCGCGGCACCGAGTGCCACGCTAATCTAATCTATTCTGTTTCACAGATCATAGATTAGGACTTGGCCTGACAACTTCTCAGTCATTAGACTGTATTTTGCTATAATCCATGAGTAAACCATATACAGACAATAAGCTCTGCAGGCCAAAGGCCAAAGGGGCTGTGACACTTGCCCCTTTGTAGACAAAATGTAGACACACTTTCAAGAACTTCCCAACAATGGTGAAAATAGCAGATCTTCAAGACGTGTTGTGAGCTTGTACTGTAGGTCAGTATTTTCAAAGAACACAGTAATAACATTCCTCTCTCGTCTTGTCAGAGATTCGCCACAGAGGGGCGCCAATGAGACCAATGGGCCCCATTGGTATGGTGATGACTCCTCAGCCTGGAGGAAGACCCCCGATGGGACCAGGAGGCACGCCTACCTGTAAGACGCACGCACGCACGCACGCACGCACGCACGCACGCACACACGCACACACACACACACACACACACACACACACACACACACACACACACACACACACACACACACACACACACACACACACACACACACACACATTTTGATAATATATTGTTTAGACCACTGTTTCCCAAAAAGTGGGTCCAGGACCCATCTTTGGGTCAGGGACCAATTTTAGTAAATATCTCCTTTTTTCCATTTCCTACATTTAAAACAAAATATATTATTTCAAAAGATTTATAAAAGTTTAAACTCACAAACTTCATCAATGATTTTTTTTCCCCACAAAAGTATTTCATAAATAAAATGAAAAAATATAATAATTCCCATAAATACATAAAATGTCAGATCAGAAATGGCAGATCTACACGCTCACAACGTGCCGCTGCGTTGTGAGCTTGTAGATCTGCTATCTTCAAATGGCCGAAATGTATAAAGGGACGATGTCACTGTGATGTCGCATGTTTTCTTACGTCTGCAGGTATTCCTCTCTCCGCTCCAGGGGGACCCCCGGAGCGTACTGCTATGTCTGCCTCCAGCCCCCAGGGGGCAGTATACAGAACTCCCTGCTCTCCTATACCAGGTGTAGGTATGTACTATGTAGGTGCTGGCATTGCGTGTTTGTGTGTACATACTGTTTTATGTCGCCTTGTATGTAAGTGCAATAGGCTCTATGCACAGTAGCCATATTGGAAAGAAATTGGGCCTCTTCTTACTTCCTTCACAGGTGTTACCAATGATACTAATAAAGGCTCTGTACCATTCTGGTCAGGGTGCTGATATCGTGCATGTTGGCTTACTAGAAACACTCCATTTTGGTTCCCAAATGGCCCCTTATGGTGGGTACGGGTCCATTTGGTTCCATTTGTACACTCTCAGAGTTATGGGGGTCCTTGAAAATAAGACAACCACTATGCCACACTAAATGGAACAGAGCCTTAATTAGTATCCTTGGTAACACCTGTGAAGGAAGTATGGAAAGGGTCTGTTGGCGTCTTTCCATGTCAGCTCATCTCGCCTTTAGGGGTCGTGTCCACAGGAAGTGTTTATTTTTTTAGCTACGGGGTGTTTTGTACATAGATATAGAAACCTAGATCCCTCATTGGCCTCTGCAGTTCATTGGAGCGACCTGTATCGCGACCGCCATTTAGGAGAAGGCAAGCTGCAACTCAAAGTGACTACTGGCCAATCACAGCGCGTCTTTTCCGGGACTTGTCATAATCTAGCCGAGCCTTCTAGTGGTCCGGGGCAGTGATGTGCTGTGGATTTTTTAGCAGTGGGGCTCTATTTTATGATGTGCATGTGCGCATATAGCTCAGTTCTTGTTGAAATACTGTATTCAACATGTGATTTTTAATGTAATTATATTTCTTATTATTTAGTTATTTAGTTAATTTTTTTTTTTTTAGTTAATTTTTTATTACATTTTTCTATTGTATTTTTTTTTTTTTTTTTTTTTAAATAGCAGATCTATTAGCTCATAGCGTGGCACCGAGTGCCGCGCTATGAGCTTGTAGATCTGCTATTTTTGAAAAAACCTGAACATTTGTGCAAATCTTGGAATACAGGGTATATATATTTTTTAAAGCGAACATTCGTAAAATATTCAGTTCCAGGGACCCCCCAGGTGCAAAGATTTGAGTTGCAAATGTAAAAAAAATCAAAAAAATCTACAAGTTTGTATATCTGCTATTTTTGAATAGCCAAAGACATGACAGAGATCCCGGATTGAATGGGTTAACCCCTAACACGGCCCCGGCTCATTCTCTTGCACAATGTGTCCCCGAACATAATTGTGTATCCACGCGAGCTTGGCTGCGTGACTAAGACCAGCTCTCCAGAATGAATTTACTGTGTGTGTGTGTGTGTGTGTGTGTGTGTGTGTGTGTGTGTGTGTGTGTGTGTGTGTGTGTGTGTGTGTGTGTGTGTGTGTGTGTGTGTGTGTTTTTCCAGGCCTGCACCCGCCAGGTCCTCCTCTATCCAGACCCATTCTTCCGCGGGACAGAGGAGCTGTGGACAGAGTTATAGAATATCTGGTTGGAGATGGACCGCAGAACAGGTACACTATATCTATCAATCAATGGATTTATAAAGTGTCTTTTGTTCAGGCTGGACCTCAAACTCTAGATCAGTGGTTTTCAAACTTTTTATTCTATTTCAAGGACCCTCATAAATAGCTCTTGAGAGTGTACAGCATTGATTCTCAATGTGGGGTCTGGGGACCCCCAGGGGTCCTTGGGGGGATACCAAGGGGTCCCCAGCAAAATTAGTTAATAACATTTAAATTAGCACCGAGTGCCGCGCTACGAGCTTGTAGATCTGCTATTTTTGAAAAATCTTTTCTCAAAAATTTAAATCTCTTTTTTTTTTTGGGTGGACATTTTTAACATAAAAAAAAAAACATACTGTATATACTGTCTATTAAAGGTGCAGTGCAGCTTTTAGTATTATTTACAAACAACATAAAGGTCATCTAATGAGATCTGGCCTATTACAGGCCAGGTGTGAAATAGCAATTTAAAACATTTGCACATACTCAACTATAAAGAAAAAACATCACATGGATGCACCTGGGACGTATCTTCAGTGTTGTAGCCTGGGGTCGACGGGTGTTTCGGGTCTCGCAACAACATACACCCTCGCCCAGGTGACCCAGCCGGGGTTGAACAAGCCCTGACTTACGTCCCAGTAGCTACCCACGGTCAGTCCTCTTATAGGGAAAGACAGGGCCACTCAGTCCGCTTCTCCGGAACTACTCTGCCGGACTGGGGAGAGGTGGCTCTGGCACGTGGAGGGACTACAGTAGGCTCTGTAGATGGCCTCCTGGCCGGGCCCCTCCTTCGTCTCACCAGGACCTGAGCGTTGCTGCATCAGTCTCCCCCCGATCCAAACATTTCATTCTGGCGTGATGGTTTCTTGGGCCGTGGTGGTACTGCACACTCCACTTGCGGCCCTCCTAAAGGCCTCACCGTGGATTTGTTGGTCTTCTTCCTCACGGAAGACACTGGGGCGCTAACCCATACTGCTCCCGGATGCTGTCTATTCCGGCTGAGATACATTTGTTAGGATTCAAACTTTTCATTTATTTAAGAAAAAAAGGACTCAATACTCAAAATTATGTTTCATACACTTTCCAACTCTTTTTTTTTTTTTTTTTTTTTTAGTCCCTGACTTAACAATTTTTGGTCCCTTTATTAAAATGTGCAAACAGTAACAGCCTTGATGGCTTGTTTCCATTGTGGTTCTAAGTATTCAATTCATAATCAAGACAAACAAAAAACATTCAAGACAATTGGTGGCAAGCTAGAAGACTTACTATCTAGGTCCTGTTTTAAATTGCAGACCGGTGCTCTTTTATGGTGGTTTTAAATGAGGATAGGGAGTCGCACCGTTTTATGTCTGGTGGTTGGGGCGTAAATCTGAGCTCTCATGTTGATGTCTCAGACATCTCATTGTCTCGCCCCAGGTTTTCTGGATAAGTTGATCGCTCAAACACCTTATTGTCTTGCCCCAGGTTTTCTGTATTTATGGTGCTCTGTTTTTTTGGGCCTGTATCCCCTCCAGTTAGCCTGCTGTAAGGTGAGATGTCCTCCCATTCCCTGGGGTCACCGAAAGGGTCAGGCTTGTTAGTGTCAAAGAAGCTCTGGAGTTTGCTCTTGGCCAACCTGCTGGCGTAGTCCACAGCAAAGGCATCAAGGTGCTCCTTAAGTTTCTCGGCATAGCGTTGCTTGAACGTGCGCTCGGGATAGCTCTCCTGAGAGCAGAAGTTTGAGCAGCAAATGACCATGACACCAACGGCGGCAGCTACGATGATGACCCACCAGCCCATCATCTGCGGATGAATAGAAGAGCACACACCCTTACATAAAGCTCTATTGGACATTAAAACTATTATTACAATGATTATTCATTACAGAATTGATATGCTGATAAAGTCAATTCGATATTTTATATCAATCCTGCACAATTTGTCCATGTGCTTCCCTCATAACAAAATAATGCCCGCATTTCATTCAAAATCAAGAATTGTTCCGCTAAAGATTTTCACTACAACATTTCTCTGCTTGTACTTCTATAAGTTGGTGACAAATACGAATACGAACGAAGATTGTGCAGTCTTCCCATTCCCATTGGCATCGTTTCTTACGGTTGAAACACTCTGTGTAGATCCACCACAGTCTGGTGCTGAAGAACAGGCCGAGAATCAGAAGCACTGCAGCTGCACTGCAGGGCCGAGCAGGAAAGTCATCCCATATGCAAAGTTCTGTCTGCTGCAGGGGCAATGAAAGGAGACCACGGAGAAGATATGCTCGCCACCGACCGTTATCAGAGCCATAAGACCGTAACCAATGATGGTCTTCTGTTTCATGAAGTAGTTCAGGAACGCTTGGAACTTATCCATATTGCCGATGAGAATGTTTCCAGATGCACTCAACAAAAATCTATGTAAGATGGTAGAAATGAAGTAAAGCAAAGTATAATGAAAAACGTAAAAAGGGCCCCGTTTAGAATCTGTACTCTCTGCACTGAGTTGACATCTGCTGTGGCACTCCCTTTGACTGCCCTTTAGTTCTGGCTTTTCCCTCCCTCCCTCCCTCCCTCCGCCACCGTACCACTCTTTCCCAACCTCTGGCTCTTTTCCGCTGTGATTGCATGGTGGCAGATCTCAAAACCGAAGTAACGGTCAATTGTCACGTCTCGTTTTGAGATACGCAGATGCACTTGTGGATAACGCCCCGACTTGTAGAAATATTACACCCTCCAGAAAAACGCGGGCAAAAATCCTTGATTATGCGGGCAAAATTCATTGATTATGCAGGTACTAATCCTTGATTATGCGGGCAAAAAACCTTGATTATGTAATATGCGGGAGGTTTATGTGAATTTATGTGGTGAAATTGCTGAAAAATGCCCCATCAAAATGTATAAATATTATAAAAATATTTAACCATGACACATATATACAGTACACTGGCTATTTGAAAATAGCTGATCTACTAGCTCACAACATGTCACTAAATACTAATGCGACTTGTTGTGAGTGTGTAGATCTGCTATTTTCAAAAGTGTTCTTGAAAATATTTGAAACATTTTGAATTCTTGAAACATAACACAATTGTTGTATGGGGGGTCCCTGGCACAAAATATTTTTCAGATGGGGGTCCGCAGTCAAATACATATTAATGTAGGGGTCCTTGAGTGAGTTGAGCTATGTATAACATTATTTTAATTCTATGTGCAAAACAGACATAATTTTGTCTGACTTTCATTATTTTCAAGGCAAAAGAGCAAACCTTTGTCAACTCTGCCTTTCAACTACTGTACCGTACTTACTAAAACATGACCTTATGTCATTGTAAAATTCCACATAAATAAACAAGAGTTTAGCATTATTTCACTTAGCACTCTCTAAAGGGCTTTGAAATGTTATGCTTACAAGTGTTGTTCCTATCTGCTTCTATGGAATACTACTACTTTTGTCTGAGGAGCTGGTTCGCTGCCAACGTTTCAAACTCAGTTTACAATAGACATCGCATCTAGAAGGATTCACTTTAAATTGTCATTTCGAAATTTTCTTGAATGTTGGTTTATTTAGGCTATTATTGAGCAAGGGAGGAGAGCGTGTCTTCTGCTGCACTGTGCAGAGTCGTGTGCAGCCAGCACACGCACGACGCACGTGCGCGCACACACACACACACACTGATTGAGCCGATTGGTGCAACAATAATGTTGCAGACATTATTATATTTAAAAGCAATCTTCAGTTGATTCATTACAAAAACAAGCACAGTAAAACTAGGACAACAGAGGCCATGTTATTGTTGTTGTTACCCGTGCAGAAGACATTGGTATTGCTCTATGGCTTGATAACGTTTTACAATCATTTCATGGCTATTAGAGTTCAATCTATATTGTGTTTTTTTTTATTGTTATTCTTTCATCTTCTGCCACGATGCCAAACTTTCCCCAAGGTCCCAAACTCTGCCAACTGCATTGTGGGCCAACTAATGTGCTATGTTGATATCTTATTTTATGAGAGGCAGTCCTTTTAACTCCAAACTGCTGATAATTTTTATGAAAGGGGTTACAACAGCTCAAAATCTGTAGATCTGCTATTTTTGAAAAATGTGTGCAAATCTTTGAATATATACTTTTTTTAAAAGCGAACATTTGTAACTCAAATCATTGCTTCTGGGGGTCCCTGGAACAACATATTTTGAGATGGGGGGGTCTGCGGCAAAATACATATAATTTTGGAGGTCCTTGACATGAAAAAGTTTGAGAAGACATAGAAACATACGTTTTTCAGAAAACTGTTAGGGATTTGTAGAATCCCCAGAAGCAAAAATTTGAGTTACAAATGTTCGTTTTAAAAAAACATATTCAAAGATTTGCACAAATTTTACAGTATGAGCTTGTATATGCATTTTTATTTTTTTTGAATAGCCAAAGAAATCTAAAAATGACACGGATACGTTCCTGGTCTTAATGTGTTAATAAAGTATTCCCCTCGTCTCCTCCTCAGATATGCTCTGATATGCCAGCAGTGTTTCTCTCACAATGGAATGGCTCTGAAAGAGGAGTTTGAATATCTAGGTGAGAAACTCGCACTCTTACACCGTCCACGCACGCACACACACACACACGCACGCACGCACGCACGCACGCACGCACGCACGCACGCACGCACACACACACACACACACACACACACACACACACACACACACACACACACACACACACACACACACACACAGTGGTAGTTGTACAAGCTCACAATGTGCTGCGATCTTGTAGATCTACAGGATATGCGTGTGACATCATCATCAAACCCGGAAGTTATGCAGGAATGCCCAAGCCCATGCATCCAAACAGAAAAGTTATATCTGATTGCATTAAACAACATTAAACAATGTTAAACTCACTTTGCATGTTGCTTTGCCACTCGATGTGCCATTCACTTTAAACATGCGCATATCCTCTATATGCTCTATGCACAGCAGTCATAGGCTTCGTCCACACGTACACGGGTATTTTCATAAACGCAGATATTTCGTTTTCGTTTTTGAAAACCTCCGCGTCTACACGGCCCTGTTTAAAAAAAAATCTCTGTCCACACGACAACGGCTAAACGTTAACGGCTAAATGCAAAAACTGCGTTTACCGTGTCCACACGGGAACACATAGCCGGAGTTTTTAAAAATCTACACTGTGGCAGGAGTTTTCCAAAAGATGCGTTTACATGGAGCAAAAACGCGTTTGCGTGTGGACGAACCCCCCAAAACGCATATAAAAAGCTACGTTTATGAAAATACCCGTGTACGTGTGGACGAAGCCATAGTGTGGAGAAATTCACAGGTGTTGTCAATGATACTAATGAAGGCTCTGTTCCATTCAGGTCAAACAGAGTCAGGGTGTTGATATTGTGTTGGCTCACTGGAAACACTCTGAGGGGCCCCCTTGACGGGTGTGTAACTCTGAGAGTGTACAAATGGAACCAAATGGACCCGTAAGGGTCCATTTGGTTCCATTTGTACACTCTCAGAGTTATGGTGGTCGTGGAAATTAAGAAGTCTGACTGTGCTACACTAAATGGAACAGAGCCTTCATTAGTATCATTAGTAACACCTGCGAAGGAAGTGATATTGTGGCTGCTGTGAATAAAGCCAATTAAAACGCATGTTGCTATACAGTAACTTAACTTGTTGTGTTTTTTTCATAAATTAACGCCCCACTTGATCATACTACAGTGTCACACACAAGCATTTAAAAGTAGCAGATCTACAAGCTTGAAACATGTCAGGGTGCTGATATTGTGCATGTTGGCTCACTGGAAACACTGTTACACCAGTGGGTCTACAGTTGGGGTCCAGGGACCCTCATGGGCTTCCAACTTACGGGTGTGTAACTCTGAGAGTGTACAAATGGAACCAAATGGACCCGTAAGGGTCCATTTGGTTCCATTTGTACACTCTCAGAGTTATGGGGGTCGTGGAAACCACTGTGCTACACTAAATGTAACAGAGCCTTCATTAGTATCATTGGTAACACCTGTGAAGGAAGTGATAATATGGCTGCTGTGCATAGAGCCTATTAGGTTCTGAGCACCTTATCAGAAACACAGCCGTAGCTTGGCTAGTAGGGGTGTGGGAGAAAATCGATTCATAATCGCGATTCTATAATTTAATTGAATCGAGTATAATTTAATTTTTGAGAAGTGGCAAGTTCTGGGCTGGCAGATAGCCTAAGCCTACCAATTTAATTTATGTTACAGCAGTTTTATTACTTTAATTTATTGTTCTAGTAACTGAGTGTCAGACATGTTGTCTTGGATGTGTGTTTACATTATCAGTTGATAAAACCTTTACAATTATAAAAGCTGCTGCTTTCATGTCAGCAGACTGAAGTGGATCCTGAAATCCTATGTTTTGAATCGAGAATCGTTTTGAATCGGGGAAATAAATAAAAAAATGTAATCGAGAATCGTTTGTTTTGAAAAAATCTAAAAAAATGGGAAACTTGACCCCAAGAATCGAGATTGAGATCGAATTCACAGCCCTGTTGGCTAGTATAGAGGTCTGGTGTAGAGGGAAAAAGAGAGCCGACCAAGTACAGAGCCAAAGGTCAAGTATAGTAAGTATTGAGGGTTCAAGTGGTTTGAATCATATTAACCCATTCAATCCGGGGAACGCATCTCGTCATTTTAGTTTTCTTTGGCTATTCAAAAATAGCAGATATACAAGCTCATAGCGCTACGAGCTTGTAGCTTTGCTATTTTAGAAAAATTGTGAAAATTTGTGCAAATCTTTGAATATATATATCTTTTTAAAGCAGACATTTGTAACTCAAATCTTTGCTTCTGGGGAGTCTTCTAAATCAGTTTTGTGAAAAACTTATGTTGCGATAATATCAGTGGTTCTCAAACTTTTTAAGGACCCCCAAAATTATATGTATTTAGCTGTGGACCCCCATCTCAAAATATGTTGTTCCAGGGACCCCCCAGAAGCAAAGATTTGAGTTCAAAATGTTCTCTTTAGAGATGTATATTCAAATATTTGCACAAATTTTCAAAATGTTTCAAAAATGGCAGATCTACAAGCTCGTAGTGCCGCGCCATGGGCTTGTATATCTGCTATTTTTGACAAACGACAGAGACGCGTTCCCAGATTGAATGGGATAATAAAACTGATGAAACAAACAAACAAACAATTGAAAAACATGAATCGACATAACACTGATGATAGGGGAGGCATGCGTTAATCCGACAGACCTTTTCTCCGACTATGTGGCATCCGCGTGCGGTTAGGGTTAGGGTGCGGGTTTGGTTCGGGTTTAGTATTGGAAACGTCGGAGCGCTGCGCTGTCGGACTAACGTACTGCACCCTGATGATAGTGCAGTCAAACAAGTCTATGAAGCTATCTGTGAAAAGGTTTAATCTGCAAGTTGCAACATAATTGTATACGATACGTAGTGGGCGGTCCCCGCTTCGTCTCTCTCTCAGCTACAGGGGTCCTTGGTCTGGAAAAACGTCGAAGACCCCTGAAGTGGTTCTTCGTGCTGTCATGACTGTCACAACTTAAAAAAAAGTCCTAACTGTCATTCTCTCACTGTTTGGCCCCTCCCCTCCCGGTGGCAGCGTTCCGGTGTGCGTACTGTTACTTCCTGAACCCGGCCAGGAAGACCCGCCCCCAGGCCCCCGTACTTCCTGAGTTCAGCTTCGAGAGGAGACTGAGGGCCGAATCGCCTTCGCCAAGACACGGCCCTCCCTCCGGGGCAGACACCGAGGAGAGTGCGCCCCCGTCTGGAGGTACGCACACCCACACACGCACGCAAGATGCTATTCCTCGTACAATGAAGTATATAGGCCACTTAGGACTTAATTTAATCATAACATCATTATAATCCATCACCATATAGCTTGAAGATCTATTGTCTCGACGACGGAGTGTAAATCGAGCTTAACCCATTAAGACCGGGAACGCATCTGTCATTCTAGATTCAAAAATAGCAGATCTACTATTTTTATCTATCTGTGCAAATCTTTGAATATAAATGTATATATTTTTTAAAGGGAACATTTTTAACTCAAATCTTTGCTCCTGGGGGGAGGAAAGACCCATCTCAAAACATATTTTGAGATGGGTTTCTGTGGCCAAATACATTTTCAGGGCCCTTGACATGAAAAGGTTTTGTTCCAGGGACCCCCAGAAGCAAAGATATGAGTTAAAAATGTAGTTTAAAAAATATATATATTATATAATCAAAGATTTTCACAAATTTTCACGATAAAGGGTCCCCAGCAAAATGTGTTAATCCAGCATCACAATAATGTTAACCTTTTATACTTTGGCTATTCAAAAATAACAGATCTACAAGCTCATAGCGCGCACTGAGTGCCGCGCTATGAGCTTGTAGATCTGCTATTTTTTTTAAATCATGACAATGTGTGCAAATCGTTGAATATATATATTTTTAAAACATTTGTAACTCAAATCTTTGCTTCTGGGGGTCCCTGGAACGAAAAAAAGAGATGGGGTCTGCGGCCACATACATTTTGAGGGGTCCTTGATATGAAAAAGTTTGAGAACCACTGGCTCGGAGGACAGCTGGTTTTGACGAAAATGAGGTGGTAGCTCGTAAGATATGTTTTAACAATATACAAGATAAAATGGATCACATTTTGATCTCTCTCCTCACCTAACTATGAAGTATTTTCAGTTATATGTGAATACATCTGAAACAGACATTCTCCTGTTTGCATGCTACACGTGTGAAAGGCCAACACAATTTCCCGAGCTGATAACCCAGAACATTTTACAGACTTCATTATGCGGAAACTGCGTATGTTTCAAAACTGGTCTTGAGACAAGACTGAACTGGAGCTTACAACCCTCACATGCAGACACACACAACTAAATAGTGAGTGGCAATAGGGCATAGCAGTGGCGTCCTTTTTTATAGAAAACCCTCAAAATTGTACTTAAGTACAGTACTTGAGTAAATGTACTTAGTTACTTTACACCACTGGTTGTACCAGCATCATGTTGTTGAAAAGTTTTCATACATTTAAAAAAAAAATAGTGGAAATAGCTGATCTACAAGCTCAAAACGCGTGACGCGTTTTGAGCTTGTAGATCAGCTATTTCCACTATTCATATAAAGTATGAAGTTATTAAATGATGTTAAGTTATTTGTAATATCTGCCCTGTGCACCTTTTTTTTTGTTTACGAAACCTAAAAGGCCTAACATTTTTATTCATAACGTTCAAATGAATGAAACACAATTGAATCGTCGATCGCAATCATTCGAGCGACGATTTAATTGCCAATAGGCTCCATGCACAGACAGCAGCCATATTATCACTTCCTTCACAGGTGTTACCAATGATACTAATGAAGGCTCTGTTCCATTTAGTGTAGCACAGTGGTTTCCACGACCCCCATAACTCTGAGAGTGTACATTTGTACACTCTCAGACCCACTGATGTAACAGAGTGTTTCCAGTGAGCCAACATGCACAATATCAGCAACCCTGACTCTGTTTGACCAGAATGGAACAGAGCCTTCATTAGTATCATTGGTAACACCTGTGAATGTCTTCATAATATGGCTGCTGTGAATAGAGCCTATTGAAACGTTCATAAGTGGTGACGGGCCCGTCACAGACGGTTGGTTAACAGGATGGATGGTTCTCCCTCTATATAGCCAAGGCTCCGACTCCATGGAGCTCAGTCCACAGTTTCACCAGTACCCAGACCCAGCAGCAGCCCCGCCCCCAGATCCAACTTCAGCACAAGCCAGGTCCCCCCCCCCCCTCCCCCTCTAACCCCTCCCCCCCTGCATCCTCTCATTTCTTCTTTGATCTGGACTGATTTAATGGATACAATCTATGATCCTAGAGAACAGTGGTTCTCAACCTGTTCTGGCCGTAACCCCACAAAATAATCATATTTGAACTGGGGACCCCCCCAAAATAATCATATTTGAACTGGGGACCCCCCAAAACATAATCATATTTGAACTGGGGACCCCCCAAAATAATCATATTTGATCTGGGGACCCCCCAATCATATTTGAACTGGGGACCCCCCCAAAATAATCATATTTGAATTGGGGACCACCAAAATAATCATATTTGAACTGGTAACCCCCCCAAAATAATCATATATTGTATATGAACCGGACCCCCCCCCCCCCAAAAAAATAATAATCATATATATGAACTGGGGACCCCCCACCCTGACAAGCACTTGGAATGTAGGAGTTGAATCTTCGGTTCCATCAGATAAATATTGTGAAACTGGCAGATCTACAAGCTCACAACGCCTCGTAACGTGAGGCGTTGTGAGCTTGTAGATCTGCTATTTTCACAACGTCTGCCTCTTTCTTATAATTTGGCTAATGTTCGACCAGTTTTTTATGGTATAGTTTGTTTATTAATTTTTATGCAGTAATGGTCTTATTTCTTTTCTTTTTTGTGGTATTAAAAAGTCCTTAAATGGTCACTTCATTGTCATCTGGGGACCCCCCCCCCCCCCCCAAAAAAAAAAAAATATATATATGTATTTTTTTTTTATTACAAGCTCACAACGTGTTGTGAGCTTGTCATTCAGAATATTTTTGACAACTATTTTAACAACACAAATCTTGTCTGGGGGGTCCCCTGGCACAAAGTACTTTTTAAGATGGGGGTCCGCAGCTATTCATTTGCGGCTCTTCGCCTTGAAAAGTTCGAGAACCACTTTGAGAGAGCAGCTGATCCTAACATATATAATATTCATTAATTAATTCATAATTAATTAAAGTACAACTTCACCCATTTTCAACCTATCTTTATATAATAGATCCTCACTAATGCTCCTGATAAAATTCGGTCATTTTTTTCTACTCAGTCTGTGTCTCATAGGAGGGCTGTGGACACTTAAGAAACCCGTCTACCAGTGACATCATCGTTAGGATCTTCAATATTTAGATTTTTTTATTTAGATTTGTATTAACACAAGAACAATGGCTTCCATTATAGCATGCTAACTTAATAGAAAGCCTGTAGTTTCTATTAGCTTGGATTCCCCATCGATGATGTCACTGGGTTCTGAACTGTCCGCAGCCCTCCTCTGAGACACAGGCCGAGTAGAACAAATTGGTGCCATATTATCATGAGCATTAGTGAGGACCAATTATATGAAGACAGGTTGAAAAATGGGTGAAGTCGTCCTTTAATATTTACAGTAATTCTTTGTCTGGGTAATAACGTAAAAACTCTGCATCTTGCTGATTCTGATTGATTGCCTCTTTAAATGTTGGAATGATGGTGTTGTTCGGTCGATTTGACCGTGCAGTTAATTGGTTATTGAAATATTGTAAATATTGTGCAAAATGTAAATATTGTGCATCCCTAATTGAAATGTATACAGTATTACTTACATACTGAGTACATACTCTATTCAATTTAACACTTTGAAATCTGCCTGTTCCTTGATACTTAAAACTACAATCCACTACTAACTTAAATTAATAATTATTTTTTAAATATTATTGTTGTTGTTATTATTATTATTACCAATGTGTAGGGTAGAGTATATCAATATATTATTATTATCATTATTGTTGTTATTATCATTTTTATGGTTGAGTATGTTAATATAGAATATACATTTATAATAATCATTTTTTGCTTTAATTCGATATATTTCCCTCCCTCATCGTTTTGTTGTTTCCCGGATAACTCGTCCCTGTAGATGAGAGAGAGACGGAACACGAAGAGGCGGGGCCTACACAGGAAGTGGAGAATGAGAGTCAAGCGGACGACACGCAGCGGGCGACAGAGGACGGAGAAGTAGAAGTAGAAGAAGAAGAGCTGGTTCCAAAGTGTGAAGAAGAAGATGAAGAGGTGTTGGAGCATGAGCCAGCTCAGAGCGCCCCTTCAGGCCAGGAGGGTGAACTGCAGCCACCTCTGTCACAGGCAGAATAGATTGACATTGGTTTCTCAAAGTGGGGTCCGGGGACGGGTCCATTTGGTTCCATTTGTACACTTTCAGAGTTACGGGGGTCCTTGAAATCAAAAATCCACTATGACTAAAACTATGACAATAGTTCATTGTCATATAACCCGAATTATTCTCATAAAACTCAAAATAAACTCCTAAAAAAATAACCTAAGGATCGTGCATTCGTGGAATGAGTAACACCGCTAACCATGGGTAGCGCCCCCAGAAAATGTCACTCACATGAGACTGGCACACACCTGCCAGCACTCAAAATGAGAGTGAAGACCAACGAAATAATGTTGCAGGGGATTTTGGCAACAGTTTGGGGGCTGCTACCCACACGGTTCGCTGTGTTGCTCATTCCACAAATGCACCATCCTTACAAGTTATACCTCATTATAAAGGTGACTAAATCAGGCTTTCCGACGATATAAAATACAATACCAATTGGTATTATTGAAAGGTAGAAATAATCGACCGAAATAAAGTTTCAGAGCTTTTTGTTTTGGAGTTTAGTTCTAGTCATGATAGACTGACAACCTGAGGCAAGGCAGATGGAAAATGTACAGATTTGCACTCACAATTGTATTTATTTAAGTTATTTCGTTCCCTACAGTCCATTGTTTTATCCATATGACTTTAGTTTGTGTTTTTGGTTCTTATCCCACCCTTAAAGGTTAGGTAAGGTTTTTTTTTCTCTTTTGTTAAATACTTAAATTTCTATATTGTGATAGTATACTATAGAGTGTTTGTTCAGTAACAGGGGTCTCTCCAGCTCATTTTAAACAGAAAATAAATGTTCAGGTTGGGATACTAAGTTCATCCGATCAGAAGAGATTGCCTATTTAACTCATTGACTGCCAGAGTTAAAACATCGTCGAAAGCTGCCCTTGCAGGATTTGCACAAATTGTCACTATTTTTCAAAAATAGCAGATCTACAAGCTCCTATGGTCTTTAAGATCTAATGATCTTTAGAGTTACAGACCTCACAGGTCTGTAAACTCAGAGTGTACAAATGTACCCTCACGGGTCCATTTGGTTCCATTTGTACACTCTTGAGTTTTGGTGGTCCTTGAGATAAAAACACGTTTGAGGACCAACAACTGAAGCTCAGGTGCAGTAACTTTGCTGAACCAGCGGAGGGCAGCTCTGCTCTTATTCACATAAGAACAGTAGGACAGAATCTGGAATAATCAATATGTTTATAATGATAATAGCTCAGATTTATATAGCGATGTTCTAAGTACCTAAAGTCACTTTGTTCATAAATGAAATGGTAGGAACCAAACTTTCTGAACAAATAATGACTATTTACTGGTTAAAACGACACAGGCATTAATTTGTACATTGATACAGTAGGTTTATAAAGTCGATTCACAATGGACTGTTGGGAACAAAATATACATTGAAAGTATTCCATCGATCTATATGGCTTTCAGGTGTCATGGTCCTAAAATCAATAGTGTATTAATTGATTGATTGATTGGTAGAAAAGGTGACTGAATGATTGTAGTTTAAAAACAGGAGACTCCCTCTGTGTTTCTGAATAGACTAGTTGGCTGCTATGTTAATGTAGGTAAGTTAAGTTAAATTGTTTAAGTTTGTTTAAGTATTTAATTAGTATGATTTGTTAGTGAAAAAAACGTCGTTTTTTCCCAGGTTATTTCTGCTAATGATTTAGCGTATTGGAGTGTTTGGTTCACAAGGGGGTTTTGAGTCTGAAATGCAGGAGAAATGGAATTCCTCTATCAACCAAATGCGTAATGTTTTGGATTTAGCTTGTGTGTCCAACAAAATCGTTTCTTCCCAGCCTAAAATCACTAATCAAGTTGAAAAGATGTCAACTGTCAACAAGCAGATAAAAACGCCACACTCCCGTAAACAATTAAAAACATGCACACATACATGTACACTCAAAAGCGCAAATCCCGGGGCGGACATGTCCCCCTCCCCCCTCCTTAAGCTGGAGTGTGATTTGCTCAGGAAAAAAAACCATCTAAGTGAACACGGTCCCTTGCTGATGTTAAACGGAACCCAGCCTAGATTTGTTGACCCGTTCATGTTCCTACCCCAAGATAAACCTCTTGTGAATCAACAAATCACTCCCATGTGTTTACATGCACTGTCTGAGAGTGTACAAATGGAACCGAATATATTTGTACACTCTCAGAGTAAAAAAAAGGAAAGAATTTGATTACTCTTGAGAGTGACGACCTGATATGCTCCTATTCTGTTAACGACGCGTTCATACCTGACGCCTTGGATTACACATTACAGTACCTGATCCATAGACATACAGTAATTCAGGGAGTGATGTTTACATGCATATTTAAGAAGGAAGGATAACTTAATGTGGATATGAGCTATTAGGGTTTTATGTAGGCTGCCGTGTGCATTAATGCAAAACGCCTGCGTTGTACAATAGCTTTCTAGTTGCACTAATATGTGAAGGAGTAGACCGAAAAAGAAGAACATAGACCAGACCAAAATACAACAGCTAGCTACAACAGTAGACCAGTGTTTTTGTCCGAACTATTCTGCACTAGTGGAGGGTGGGGTTAAATATATCAAAAGAAATGAACGGTGTGAGGTTCAGGTGGTGCTGGGTTAAAGTGCAGGCCGACCACTGCCGCAGAGTGCATCCGGCTTGGCCGGTCGCTCCGACCAACACAAGGGTCATGTTCACAGGGCGGGAAGCCAGTCATATATTTTTCCAAGTAAACCGTATGTGCACTCTGCAAATACTTACAATATTTTTCTCTCTTTATTCAAAATCTCTTTTCGTAGGTGTAGGTTGATTTGTCCCATCCATAGATAAGAATTTAATGCAGTAAGTTAAACAGTTTGTCCCTGTTCCTCCCTACGCCTAACAGGCCTTAATGATTAGTACATTTTTACCTGTTATTTAGCTTCATCTGGTACATTGTTGTCACAATGTGGGACAATGCTGCCCCTACAAAGCCAAAGTGCAGTAACTAAGTTTTTGGACACATTGACTTATTTGTGTATCCCAAAGGTCAAATTAGCCTTCGGGATTTTGGAGGGTACACAATTACCTCAAGAACAGATATACAATTAGTGTAATATCACTTATATGCAATAACCCATTTGGCTGACCTATTGAAACACTTTTAACCCTTTTTTATCAGTTAAATTATTTGCATAGTCACTGCACTTTGGCAGAATAGATTTGTCATTTGACCACACACCGAAATGTTCTTGGACGCATATGAAGGATTCTTAATTGACAACAAAAGGGACGCTGATTTCGTGCCAGTTCCTGCGCCACATAGAAATGTTATTTGCCAAAACAATGTGTTTTTGTTTCATTCTGAAATTGCACTGAGTTTCTCTCGCTATTTATGTAACAATATTTTGCGTTTTTAACCTACTAGTCACAACTTTGCCTGGTTTTAAACATTATACGAAGCTTTAGCCTAAATTAGAATCCAGCATCGAACAAATTAATTCCCATTGGTCTACACCGTTGGTTCTCAAAGTGGGGTTCTTGAGGGGGTTTCAGGGGATCCACAGCAAAATGAGAGAATAGTTTAATCACTTTTCAACCAGGGGTCGGTGGCCAATACATATCTGTTTGGGGGTCCCTGACACAAGCATGTTTGAGAACCAGTAGTCTAAACCTTAGGAATTGTGTAGATTCCTTTACAGTGGGAGGATACATCATAATTTAAATAGATTTTCATCATTTTGATTGTTTTTAATAGAGTTTCAGTAGACACTGTTGTGTGGTGATTTTACTGATTGCATCTTTTTTTGGTGAACATTTTTAATGTTTTGTTGTCTTTGTGCCGAACACTTAAATCCATAATGAAACTGTCATGTCATGGAAGGATATATTAAATGTTTACAGTTTAGCTGAACCACTATACAAGAATTCAAGGCTCTGACGACACATTGAGATAAAAACAAGTAAATGAGCCACTTAAACCCATTTAGTCCGGGAAAGACTGTCATTTTTAGATTTCTTTGGCTAAATCGTGACAATTTGTGCAAATCTTTAAATATATATATTTTAAAGCGAACATTTGTCAAATGTTTTGTTCCAGGGACCCCCCAGAAGCAAATATTTGGGTTACAAATGTTCGTTTAAAATATATATATTCAAAGATTTGCACAAATTGTCACGATTTTTTCTAAAAGATAGCAGATCTACAAGCTCATAGCGCGGCACCGAGTGCCGCGCTGTGAGCTTGTATATCTGCTATTCTTTTAAGTGACAGAGATGCGTCCCCGGATTGAATGGGTTAAACCCCGGCAGCCTTATTGTGGGGAAAGCTTTGGCTGAAAATAGCAGATCGACAACCTCGCCACGCGGTTGAGTCGCGTTGTGAGCTTGGCGATCGGCCTATTTTCAGCGAAAGCTTTCCCCCACAATAACGGAAAGCTGAAAAGACACTAGCATAGAGCCCTGAGGGACTTTACGTGGTTAAATCTAGTTCTGTAAACAATGGATTACATGATTTTATATGTAGCCTTATTAATTCATTCCCCCGATGTTGCCTCTTTTCCCCTCAGCAGCGCCTGCTTTTCTCTCATGTTTGTGTCTTTGTGTGTTTTATTACAGTCAGTTTACCAGATGCGCCAAATGTTTGCCAAACACTGGTTGTCATAAAGTGAACGCATGGCCGGCCTAATAAAGCTTTTTGAACATGAAACATGGCCCACTTATTTGTCTGCTGTTAGTGTTTTCTGTTCAGCCAGGGGACTGGTGCTTTTGGTGATGGTGGTTTCTTTGCAAGCTCTTGACTTTCACTTTATTGTAATTTTGTCTCTACTACATATGTAGGAAGGGACCCAAACTTACATAATACATTATGAACTAGAAAATGTGCTCCGAGGAGCACAGGTCTCCGCCAGGCAAGGTGGTAAAAGAAAGTACTGTTCCTGTCTAGATGCAGGTCGGCTACTTTCCTTTATCTTTTTTAGCGGCGCTAGCAGAGCGGATCCTGCTCTATACCTGACTTTGTCCGTGTTCACCATCAACGTTCTGATTGGTCAGACCCGTCAACAAAGTGATTGGTCAAGCTTCACGTGACACATGGCTATAAACACATTATAAACACATATCGATGACATAATGTATCAAAGGCGCCGCTACCTTCACACAGGGTGTGATTTTTTTCTTATTGCTGCATTGTTTTTCTTTTTTACATTTTAGGGGGGGAAATAATGGAGCAATTGCAAAAGCAATGTATTGATATTTTAAAAAAAATACATTGTAATCTGTACCTTTGAATGCTTGAGTACATGTGTACTGTGTCCACCACCGGGGAGAGTCACATGACCAGCTGAAGCACTTTACACTGTGACATCAGGCATATGTATGTATATATGGGCATAATGTGTCACAATCTGATATGATTCTTTCTATTTAAGAGGTATTGAATCTGCAGCTCAACAAAAGCGAATTCATTATAGTTTATGACAGAGGACAATTTCACGATAAATTAAAATCTCTGCGATACGATTATTGTGGGTGTTTTTTAATCAAGATAAACGATAAAAACGATTATCGTCCCATCCCTAATCCTGACATCCTGAGGAAGTGATGCTCTTCTCTTAGCCGCCCCGTCAGAAGTGTATTTTAGGGACAGAGTCTGAATCAGCAGTTTCCAGGTAATTAAGCTCCTGGGCTTTCTGCCCTCAAAATGACTTGGATGTCATTCGTTATCAAGGACGATCTGGCTGCGTGCCAAGAGTGAGCCTCTCTCTCACCAATAGGCTCTATTCACAGCAGCCATATTATGAAGACATTAACAGGTGTTACCAATTATACTAAAAATGAAGGCTCTATTCCATTCTGGTCAAACAGAGTCAGGGTTGCTGATGTTGTGCATGTTGGCTCACTGGATACCTTCCAAATGGCCCCTTACAGGTGTGTAACTCTGAGAGTGTACAAATGAAACCAAATGGACCCGTAAGGGTTATGGTTATGGTTATGTACATGGTTATGTACATGGTTATGGTACATGGTTAAGTTATGGGGGTCGTGGAAACCACTGTGCTACACTAAATGGAACAGAGCCTTCATTAGTATCATTGGTAACACCTGGGAAGGAAGTGATAATATGGCTGCTGTGAATAGAGCCTATGGGTGAGAGTCAAGAGTGAGCCTCTCTCTCACCAATGGGTGAGAGTCAAGACTGAGTGAGCCTCTCTCTCACCAATGGGTGAGAGTCAAGACTGAGTGAGCCTCTCTCTCACCAATGGGTGAGAGTCAGAGTGATCCTCTCTCACCAATGGGTGAGAGTCAGAGTGATCCCCTCTCACCAATGGCAGCTTTGGGAATGTCGTGCGTTTGTGTACCGGAAGCTGAGAGCTGGTTAAGGTCTGCCTCAAGGTCTGCTGAGTCGGCGCGCCTCCGTCATGGTCCAAAACTATAAAGTTGTCCGCGGATGACTGAAAAAGTTTATCCCAAGCGGGAATCGATCCCAAACTCCCAGTGGTAGTGGGTTGGGAGTCTAATGATTAGCGAGGTGCGCCACTGTGTTCAGTGCTGAGATTGGGTATTTTGGTTGTATTAGAATGTGACGTCTTAACTCTTCTATTGTAGAAGAAAGAAGTCCCCGCCCGCGCCCCCCGCCCAAAAACAGCGCACTTAGATAGCTGGCCTCACCAATGAGTGAGTCAGAGTGATCCTCTCTCTCACCAATGGGTGAGAGTCAGAGTGATCCTCTCTCACCAATGGGTGAGAGTCAGCCGCCCCGTGCAGGATCAGAACGAGGTCTTGGAGGAGAATCACAGGGTTTCACTTCAGATTGAGATGGTCGGATATTCTCAAAACATTTGTATACTTTTTGAAAACGTGTGAAACGGGACCTTCTGCACAATTGGTACTTTTACTTTTGGTACTTTAACTGGCGAGGCATGGCGAGAGAGTATGTTTTTTGCCCCCTGTCCGTCCGTCCGTCCGTCGGTGTGTCTGTCATTCTGTCTGTGTACAGCTAATCTCCGGCACCGTTGTCTTGCTCGCAGTGAAACTGTGCACACACACTCCCTGGATGCCACAGAAGTTCGAACCTCTGCCCCAAATCTTTCACATGGGCCTTTTATAGCGCCACCAGGAGGCCGATTTGTGCAAAACATATTTTTTGCAAATAGGTACACAGCATCTCTGCAGTCACATAACGAAACAGGTCTTTCGGATTTTTCATATTCCATCCTGATTGGCTAAAAATGGCTTCCAAAGTCTGCAGGAGTGCTCCGTTTTGAACAAAATGCCTCAAATCATGAACACAGCATGCAATTTCCTTAAAAATGTGCACGCATATTTCCCCTATGCCGAGGAAGAAATGCCACTTTTCAAATCAGCCTCATGGTGGCGCTATAACAGGCCGATTCGTGTTTTTACCTATAACTGCACCGATCTGTTTAAAACTTTGTAAGCGCACTCCCTAGAGGTCAAGGAAAAACCTTTGCCCTGCATTTTTCACATCTGCCTTTTATAGCGCCACCAGGAGACCGACTTGTGTAAAACAACATTTTTTATGTTACTCCTTCCGATTTTATCCAAATCTCACGCAAATCGGTACACATGATCTCTATAGTCATGTGATCAAGACGGATGTGTTTTATTTTTCATATTCCATCCCGATTGGCTAAGATTGACATCTAAAGTTTGCAGTAGTGGTTTGTTTTGAACAAAATGCCGCAAATCATTCTTTTCACGCACATTCACACTATGTTGAGGAGCAAATTAATGCATGTTATAGTTAATTAATGCAGTATCCGATTGCCGTGCAAGGCCTAAGAAGAAATGGCACCCTTTTCACATTGGCCTATTATAGCGCCACCAGGAGGCCACAATAACCTACCTGACCTGGCGGAGACCTGTGCTCCGAGGAGCACTTTTACTAGTTTCTGGCTGTGTTTGCCCAGAGTCAGTGATTTTCTTACCTTTTCAAGTAGTCACATAATATTTATCTCCAGTATGATCGACCCCCTGATGGTTGCTAATATTTATCTCCAGTATGATCGACCCCCTGATGGTTGCTAATCGTTATATCGAATCGTTATCGTTCAACGACGTTATACGTCATTGAAAATAGCATTTCTCGCCAAAAATACATGGTAAAACACAGGAGTCGGAGTGATCCTCTGTCCATATGGTTATGGCTGAGTCAGAGTCTGCCCACCCTCCGGCAGACCAGCCCACCTTTTCACTTTCAATATATATATATATTATATTTGAATATATAGGACGTGGAGATCTCTATATCTGTCTGTCCATGTCCCTTTTATGCCCATATATGGAGATTCCTGTTGGTATTAGTATATATATATATATATTGATTGAAACCTTTATTTATTCTGGAAAAGAGCATTGAGGTTTACCCTCATTTGCAATGCTGAAGATTTAGAATTATATAAAACACAGAAACAACAAAATGAGGCCATAACAGAAAACTAGTAAGTTAAAAACAATGACACAGTGAGGTAGGGATATTAAAGTTATTAAAGGCAGGTTATTAAATTGTCCATAGGATATTTAGGGAAATTAATGTTTAGCGTTAGTTGTAGAGTGTTCCATGAAACTGGAGCATCATAGCAGACAAAACGTATTCCAAGCCTACATAGGGGGGACTCGTACATGCGGCCAGGTTACGACCGATTGAATGAATCACTCTTGACGTTACTTTAACTGCAGAGGTTGTGGTATTTATTTAGCTCCTTAGCTTTAGCAGTGGGAAACTCTCCTCTGTCAGGTGATAAGGTCAGTTGGCTCTCATGCATTGAAGGAGGCATGAGCTCGGCTCTGGGCTCCCTCGGCTGGCGGGGAGTGTAGCGCCCAGGATCACTTAGATAATTGGCACTGGGTGAAAAATGGTTACAAAATCGTGGGATAAAAAAAAATATTTAAAAAAGAGATTGTGAAAAAAAAACATTAAGAGCATTAAGAGAGTGCAACAGAAACTCAGTATAGAAGGACATCTGTACACAATTAAAACTAGTTGAATGAATGAATGTTTATTTAGAACATTAAAACACAAAATACATGTAAAGAAAATACACAATAATTATAACAATCATAATTCCAATACAATAACACTAATTGTTAGAAAAGGAGTATGAAGGAAGCCTCTGCTTATCTGATCCTACCCCTATTTTACCATTTCTAAATCAACTTAAAAAAACTTATATAAAGATGACTGATTTATACAATCTCTTACTTAATATAATACTGATAATGACTTTGATATTTTTTATTTCAAATACTTTGTATGTTGCTTCCAACGTAATTTATTATCTATATTCACTCCAAGAAATGATCTTTCCATTTCTATAGTTTTTATCATGTACAGTACACAAGTTAATAAGGACTTGAGAATCGAACATAATAAAATAAAATAGATCATTAAATCACAATGCAGATTAGAATCAATAACCGCAGTAAAAGGCTGTGGCAAACAGAAAGGTCTTCCGTTTTTATTTCAAAGAACATTAATACAGATGCGACAAGATTTACGGTTAGGCAGGGTTACAGCCAGTTGTGTTAATGCGTTATTACGATGTATGTGTCCTCATGTGCATCTTTTTTTTCCTTTTAATTTAGTGTAGCCAATAATTTTTTACACCCTTTTTCTCCCCAATTTAGTCGTTAAGCCAATTGATTCCTCCCCGCACACATTTCTGTGATGTCACTGCTGTTGTAACACTCCCCACTGACAGGCTCCGCCCCCAACCCGGAGGAGTACATGCAATGACCAATATCCCCGTCCGGCTTCCCTCCCCCGAACACGGACCAATTGTGTTCACATAGACGCCCGACAAAGCCGGTTGCATCACGTTGGATTCGAACCCAAAACCTCCGTGGTGGTGGGCAGTGACTTTACCACTGCGCCACCCGAGCGATCCTTATGTGCATCTTCAGGTAACATTTACGATTGAAGGGTTTCTCACAATCTGGATAAGGGCTTTTCCCCCATATGTGTCTTTTCAGATCTTCAGAATGGGTAAAGCTTTTACTACAAACTGAACAAGCAAAGGGTTTGTCCCCTGTATGAGTCCTCATGTGCATTTTCAGATAATCAGATCTGGTAAAGCTTTTGCTACAAACTGCACAAGCAAAGGGCTTGTTGTCCCCTGTATGAATCCTCATGTGCGATTTCAGATATTGAGACGTGATAAAGCTTTTACTACAAACTGAACAAGCAAAGGATTTGTCCCCTGTATGAGTCCTCATGTGTCTTTTCAGATTCCCTGCTCCATGAAAGGTGTATCCACAAACTGAGCAAGAAAATGGTTTGTCCCCTGTATGAATACTCATGTGACTTTTCAGAGTTGCAGTATGTCTAAAGCTTTTGCTACAAACTGAACAAGCAAATGGCTTTTCCCCTGTATGAGTCATCATGTGATTTTTCACATATATAGATTGGGAAAAGCTTTTGTTACAAACCGAACAAGTAAATGGCTTGTCCCCTGTATGATTCCTCATGTGTCTTTTCAGAATGTGAGCACGGCTAAAGCTTTTACTACAAACTGAACACGCAAATGGCTTTTCCCCTGTATGAGTCAACAGGTGTCTTTTCAGAATGGTTTCTTGGTTAAAACTTTTACTACAAACTGAACAAGCAAATGGCTTTTCCCCTGTATGAGTCAACATGTGTCTTTGCAGCTTTTGAGATTGGGTATAGCTTTTGCTACAAACTGAACAAGCAAATGGCTTTTCCCCTGTATGAGTCATCATGTGTCTTTTCAGACTTTGAGGTTGGGTATAGCTTTTACTACAAACTGAACAAGCAAAGGGCTTGTCCCCTTCATGAGTCATCATGTGACTTTTCAGATTACTTTTAGAAACAAAGACCTTGCCACACTCTGTACAACAAAGGCGTTTCTTTCCTGTTGGACTCCTCATGGATGGTGTTTGTTTTGATGATTTCATGTTCTGAGACAACTTCTTGCTCAAAGACAACCTTTGTCCTTCCACACGTTGTGTCTTGTGTGTTTTCAGTGTGTTTAAAACAGACTGATCATCACTGGGCTTCCACTCATCACTGTCTTCAGTATCAGATTCAGAACAGTGTGAAGGCCAGTCATCACTGTCCTCAGTAATGTCAGATTCAGAACCGTGTGAAGAGAGGAGCTGGTCATCACTAGTTGGTTGTGATGTTCTACAGTGCTCTACATCAGCTTGTGTTTTCATGTGTTCAGTTGAGGTGCTGGCTAGAGGCTCCGTCTCTCTGTTTTCATCATCATCTTCACTTTTCACTGCTAGTAATGTCAATGATGACCCTGCAGCCTCCTCTGGTCTTTGAAGTAGTGTCTCCTCCTGCTGTTCCTCTTTAATCTGTGGAGGTTCTAGTTTCACCTGGACCAGACTGGGACTCCTCTCCTGATGTTCAGGGGAAGCCTCCTCTTTACACATAGACAGGAATTGGAGATCTAGAGGAGAGAGATGGTAACGTCAGCGGAGAGAAATGCAATTGTTTATCAATTGGATACGATTGATTCTCCTACGTATTGATTTGTTTTGTAATGATTTTTTTAGTCTTTGCTTTTACAGCTTGGCAAAACTGTCAATAAACAGACGCTGCAACCAGTCGTCACTTTCTCACTTTTCTCCCTATTGGCTAAAGGCCAGCCAATGAGTCGATGGCTTCCCATACTCTGAACCAAGTTGTTAAAGATTAGATAGATTGATCATATGACATGGTCACATACTGGTGGCGCAAGCACTGTTGCGACCCAGGCTGCTCCTGCTGCTAAGCCTCTTTTCCCTCCGTTTTACCCCCTTTTATTGTCTTGTCCGTGTCTGTGTTTCTATGTGCACTGACTGTGTTGATTGATATCTTGACGATGGTGCCGCTGAGATGGCTGTTCTAGATAATCGTCCGGGAAATCATAGCAGAACGTTACTCGCCGGCGTGTCCGGACTCCACACCGACTACGGCAGCGTACCTGCGGTACACCCATGACCAACTTTTGCTGCTTCGACCCAGTGGCAATCTTGTCATGGCCCCAGTGCTCCCAAGGGAACTGCTGCTGACACCACCGCGGAGCGCAGACCGCCGGCGAACGAGGAAGAGACGCGGAGAGGTGAAACTGAGATTACGGAGAAGGATGTACAAACCACCTCTACCATCCATCATTCTCTGTAACTGTTCACTGAGGTACAAAGCAGTCACGCTACGATTTAATAGCAGATTTCTACACGAGTACCGGGAGTCATGTCTGCAAGTGATCACAGAGACATGGCTGGACACGACGGTCCCTGACTCGTTAGTGTCCGTGGATGGCTTTACTCTGGTGCATTCTGACAGGACAGCTGACTCGGCTAAGAGCCAAGCTGGAGGGATCGCGGTTTACATAAACGATAAATGGTGCTCCCAATTCACTCGCGAATTCGGCAATATTGTTCTGTGTGCTGTCTACATTGCACCGAGTGCAAACGCTGCAAGAGCAGCCACTGCTGTAGCAGACTGTGTTCAGACAATTGAAACGCACCCCCGAAGCACCGTGTTTTGTTTTGGGTGATGTAAACCACTGGAAACTTGAATCTGTGCTACCTGGTTTTCAGCAGTATGTTGATTGTAAGACAAGGGGTGAAAACATTTTAGACAAATCTTATGGCAATGTAAATAATGCTTATGTAGCTGAGGCTAAACCTCCACTGTCCACTGCTAAACCCTCATTTACCATGTCAGATCACAATGTTGTACACTTGATTCCCACATATAAGTCACTGCTTAAAAGCAGTAAACCACAAGTTAAAACTATTCATGTGTAGAACAATGACAGCATAGAAACGCTCAAGGGTTGCTTCTGTTGCACTGACTCCACAGCCTATACTTGGAGGCCACAGATACAATGACAGAATACATTACATTCTGTACAGATAACGTGTTGACAAAAAAAAACAATAACCATGTACCCCAATAATAAACCCTACATCTCAAGGGAAATTAAAGAGTGCCTGGTTAAGAAACAAAGAGCGTTTAAAAGTGGAGATTTGGTAACTATGAGGAATATCCAGAAAGAGATCAATAAAAAAAAATGGGGATGCTAAACGGAAAGAGAAGGAGAAGTTTGAGGCATACTGCTCCTCTTCGAATTCCAAAGAAATGTGGGGCTCCAGCAAAGAAGGCCTTAGTGTTTCGAATGAAAAGGAAAAGGCCACTGAACTAAACAACTTTTATGCAAGGTTTGAAACAGCTGATTTCCTGCAGGAGAAAATAGCTGCCCTTGAGTCTGTACCCACACACAGTGATCTGGGAATTACTGTGGATCTACATGAAGTCCAGAAGATGTTTGCACACACACATGTCCCCGGAAGGCCTCAGGTCCAGATGGAATATGTGGCCGGCTGCTGCACTCATGCAGTCAGGAACTTGCAGAGGCTTGGTGTCCCATCTACCAAAAGTCACTGGACTCATGTACTGTTACGTCCACCTGGAAAGACTCCATTATAATCCCTGTTCCCAAAAATCCATGCTGCAAGGAAAATAATGACTCGCCCAGTCGCTTTAACCTCAGTAATTATGAAGTGTTTTGAGAAAATCATTATCACTCTACTGAAGGCAGCGGTTGATTGTTCATTGGACACCTTTCAGTTTGCTTACAGGAGTAACAGAGGCATAGAGGATGCAGTTCTGGCCTTGGATTATTTTCTTTTGAAACACTTAGAAAATAACTTAGGAAAGAACACTGCTTATGCACGCCTTCTTCTGGTAGATTTCAGTTCAGCTTTTAATACAATACAGCCACATCTCTTAATTAAGAGGTTGAGGGACCTTAATGTCCATTCCCTTATTATCAGGTGGTATTATTCTTTTTTAACTGAACGTACACAAAGGGTCAGTGTGAATGGTACCATGTCAGCCCAGAACCCTGAGTACTGGAGCACCACAGGGCTGCGTCAGTTCACCTGTCCTTTTCACCTTATACACAAATGAGTGCAGAAGCTATAACCCGAATAATTACATTATTAAATTCTCGGACGACACTGCCATCTTATCCCTACTGGGTAAGGATAGGGATTTAGCTAACTATTTTTTAGAGGTTCAGAGGTTTGTAACATGGTGCGATGACAACCACCTTGTTCTCAACGTGAGGAAGACACAGGAGATGGTGTTCGACCCTAGGAGTATCGGTGACCACAGGCCTGTGGTCATTCATGACTCGACCATCTCACAGGTCTCCTCATATAAATACTTGGGCATTAGTATTGACAACTCGCTAACGTGGAATACACATGTGGACAGTCTCTGTAGTAAAGTACAGCAAAGACTGCATTTCCTCCGACGTCTCAGGGTTCATGGTGTTGACCAAAAGTTTATGCTAGTGTTCTACCGAGCGGTCTTGGAAAGTCTGGTCAGATTTGGCATCACAGTTTGGTTTGGCAATCTCTCAGTGCAACTGAGGTCCAAATTGCTCCGATTGGTGCAGACTGCAGGGAAGATTATAGGAGTAAGACAACTCCCCTCTCTGCAGTCTATTTACGAGCAGGCCACGCTAAGACAGGCTCAGAAAATAGTCAGTGATGCTACCCATGTTCTACATGGAAAGTTTGTAATGATGCCCTCTGGGAGAAGGTATAGCGAACCAAAATGGAACTATGTCAGATTAAAAAAAACGTTTGTACCGGTGTCAACTAAAATGCTAAACGAGGCTCTGAAACAGCATTGACCGTGAAGAGTAGATTGACCACTATCTGTGCACTTGTGTAATGTTGTGTCCCCCCCCCTGTTATGTATTTTGTACTTTGTCTTGTCATTGTTTCGTGTGTGGCTGCAGCTGGGGCGAAAGCCCAAGCCAAATTTCCTTCGGACCAATAAAGTTTACCTTAAAGGAGAATTTTGGCCTAAGGTTTTCTTACCTTTTCTATGATGTTATATCTTAGGATGAATGGTAAAATAGAAAAATGTCATAACTCCATCCCGGGTCCGCCACAGCTTAAAACGTGCGGCAATAGGCCTTGCGCTAGATCGCGTATTTTAATAACTTTTTTTTGGCGAGATCCGACATTCATAGTGACAGAACACTATGCAAAAAAAAAAAAAGTAAAAATAACCTAAGTCTTGCTAGACGAGATCGAAATACATTTATTTGTACTGCTCGTATTTTATATGATTTGTTTTCTGTTCTTCTGCCAGGTGGAGAAGTGGTGTGCTTGTGCCGATTGCCCAAATGGACTGACACCTGTCGCTCTGCTAATGGCCTGGCCGCTGATTGGCTCCGAGCACTAGCAGGGTTGCCAGATCTGCTTATTATAATTTCCCCCGCAAGATTTTATTTGAAAATAGCCGATCTACAAGCTCAGTTCTGAAGCTCATTTAAGTCCAGTTAGATTTAGTTTCTGCTCTGATCGGTTTTGATTAAAGGTTACATTGGTTTGGTTGGTTTGCTTTGGTTGGCAGGTATCCACTGGTGGCTCTAATTAAAGCTGAGGAGGACTTGAGAGTCTAAAGCTGGCCTTTAGACTCTGAGAGGTAAAGTTCCAAACTAAAACCAAGGAGGTTGAGCTGATGAGCTTAACGGACAGTAATGATGGCCTCTCAAATAGCTGAGGACAACACACGCACCCTTCACACCCATTACAGACTAATGCCCTCAGGCCGTCGATACAGAGCCTCGACATTCACCAAAAGGGGCTCAGCTAGCTTCGTGCCTACCTCCATCAGACTGCCGAACGCCTAGGTCTGGTGGAGCCCGTACTACCCTACCCCCCCATATATAATTGCTCCATATGATTTTAAATCCATCATGCTTCTAAGTACTGTAGTTTTAACTGTAGTTAGTGTTTTTTTTAGTGACCTGGGTATCTATGTATTGTGACTGTATGTTGTCTTTTAACCACTGCACAAACAAAGTTACGAAAGGAAAATAAAGTAGTTTGATAAAGCGTTGAACGCCCATGATAAGCCACAAAACAGGAAGTGCTTTGTAACAGCCTGTTCATTGGTCAAATCTGCTTTGCTGAGTCGCAGCCTGAACAGGTCTAGGTGCTAATATTGAGTTTTAGTCATAGCACCACCTACTGGCAACATGAATCATAGTCAAGCACCACCTTATGTTATTGGTTACTGGAAGATACAGTATTGTCCCTAAACTTGTATAAACTACTGCTACGTATGGAATGGTTTCTCTGTGGTAACAGAACTGTGGCTGAGCTGCACATACTGATGTCACTGTCAGCAGCTTTAATATCAGGATGTTTTTGCCATGATGAATGTATACTGAAACTTGATAAAGGTGATTGCCCTACAACAGAATGAAAAGCAAGCCAGCAAGACATGAAATAAAGAAACAAAGAAACTTACTGGCGTCCAAGTGTTCTTCTTTAACTTCAACTTTAACGTCATCTTCAGGTTCCTGTTTAATAGAAACTGTGCTGGTTGGTGCTGGATAACTCATCTTCACCTGCAGGCTGGACTCCACACACTGGTCTGGAGAACTCATCTTCACCTGCAGGCTGGACTCCACACACTGGTCTGGAATGAAGGAATAGAATAAACACGTTGACGGTGGTCACACAGTGATGTCATGTTTTCAACATAGTGCACAGTGATGATGTCATGTTTTCAACGTAGTGCACGGTGACCAGACATTCAGGTTTGGCTGGGATCGTCCCCGTTCCAAGCCGGGTGTCCCTAGTCCCCATAAAATCTCTAAAACACTGAAATGACCACCGGCTTCGGATGCTGTCAATGCACTGAATGGGACATTATCAGGTTTAATCAGACTATTTATTGGTATACGTAGGAGAGATACTGACCTACCGACAGGGCTCAGGGTAAGTGTTTTGTCGTTATTCTGTGGGTTGATGAAAGTTGTGGCAAACGCTCACCCCAAAACATGATTTACGATTCTGTGCCTATCGGTAGATAACTCGGACAGTGCTGAGTCGGCTCAAGTGAACTTTGCAACGTCCATTTTTATCACTTCACTGTGATTTGGGGACCCCCTTAAAATCAGACCCACAGGTTGAGAACCACTGACCAATCAATAGTCTGATTAAACATGGGTAGGTCAGTATCTCACCTACTTTGACCAATCAATAGTCTGATTAATCGTGATAATGTCCAATTCAGTGCATTGACAGCATCAAAAATGTGTGAATGACCCAGTTTTCAACATTCACTACCAAACTGTCACGGTTATCATCACAGTTAAAGTATTAATACTTGTGTTGAGTGTTTATAGACGTTTTATCATGTTCTGTTTAGGGGTGCAGTCACTGACTCACTAGCTGTGATAAGTGCTAAAATAATTGTTCCTCATCCTAATGAAAACACCAAGTGAAAAAAAAAATATGTAAAAGATGCAAAAGTAGCTAAAACAGCACATCTACAAGGTCGATGCGATGAGCTTGTAGATCTGCTACTTTCTGGATTTTTTTGTACCTGCTTTAAGTGATTTAGGGTACTAAATCACTTTTTTTTTAATATGGCCACCCAGAAGTGAGAAAATGTATGAATCATCATATAATCGATAGGTGCAGCCCCAATTAATAATTGCAATGCAATAACATAAAAATGTAAACAGACACAACTCATTTGCTCAGATACTAAACTATGCCTCATTTCTGTACATATTAGAGTATTTAAAACACTGGGAAAGCATGGCATTATTGTTCCACTGTGACTTATACATTAACTACACGTCGAATGATGTGCTAAGCATGCTAAACATAGTAAAGGCCTACATTAGTTTATTTTACAAAAGCAGAATCTCAGCCATAATGAGAAGCAACAAAAGCACAAAACCAACCATTAAGGTTAATTCACACTTAAAGAACATTGTACATTACATGTAACATTAACTGTTTGATTTTCATCCTGAACCAACAAACCTAGCAAGCCATGCAGCTAGCACTTAGCAACGTTAGCAACACACACGCACGCACACACACACACACACACACACACACACACACACACACACACACACACACACACACACACACACACACACACACACACACACACACACACACACACACACACACACACACACACACACACACACACAGTGTAGTTCAAAGATAAAAGTATGTTATTCTTACGCTCAGATTGACTTCAATGTATTCGGTGTTTTGTATCAAACTGTTGTTTCTCCGCCGAGATGTGAATCCCTCCTAGGCTAGCCTGGGAAGCATGCGAACGGTCTTCTTACCCCTTGTTTTTCAGTAGCGGGGGACGGGGAGCGGGGGGCGCCCCTTGTCTCTACGTCACGTCCTAGACGGATAGCTCCGCCCACACTGGGCGAGCGCTGTCGGCTTTGTTGTTGAAGCATAGCTTTTTGATCATCTTGATGATATGGCCCAATTCATAGAACCACATTCTTTGCGTGGCTTTTTGATCATCTTGATGATGATGGACCAATTCATAGAACCGCATTCTTTAAAAAAAATGTTTATACTTCGTTGTACAAAGGTGTTGTGCAAACAAAGGTGTTGTGCAAAATAACAAAATGTCCCCAAAAAAAAAAAGTTACTCCTAAGGCTATCATCATATAATGATTTACTTATATTGACTGTATATATACTGTCCCAAAAATATAAAAAAGTTAGTCCTGACCTATGGCTATTATCATATAATTATTTACTTATTATTGACTGTATCGACAGCTGTTTCACTCATCTAATATAACAGTTTATACGGTCAGGGGGCCTGACCTTATACTTAGGCTGTCGTGAAAGTGTAATATTTAGAGAAATTCTAAGTTTCAAACGCAAATTTTATTTTTTATTTAAACTTTATTTAACCAGTAAAAACACGTTGAGACACAGTCGCAAAAGTAGTGGTGAATTAGACAAATGGATATTTATTATATATTTAGACTGCATGTTTCCTTTAAAGTTTAATGCACGCAACTGTTTTCGCAAGATTTCATTTCTGCTGTTTCTCACGAGCGTGCGTCTGTCAGTCGGGCTTCAACAACAAAGCCGTCTACGCTTTGACAGCGCTCGCCCAGTGTGGGCGGAGCTATACGTCTAGGACGTGACGTAGGGACTAGGGGCGCCCCCCGCTCCCCGCCCCCCGCCCCCCGCTACTGAAAAACAAGGGGTAAGAAGACCGTTCGCGCTGGGCAGAGCTGTGAGCTGTAGGCTGGGGCTTGTTGCACGCCTAGACAGTGTCACTATGGAGACATTAAAGGAGAACTACCCAAAATTATGCACAGGGCTCGGAGAGATGCGGCAGCCATATGCCATCAAGTTGAGACCAGGGGCCGAACCGTTTTCACGAAAAACACCAAGGAAGATTCCATTGCCTCATGGAATCTTAATGGACAAAGTCAAGCAAGAACTTGTCCGCATGGAACAACTCGAGGTGATAAGCAGAATCGAGGAGCCAACAGACTAGTGCGCTGGCATAGTGGTGGTGCCCAAAAAGACAGGTGCTGTAAGCATATGTGTCGATCTCACCAAACTCAACGAGTCAGTGTGTAGGGAGAAGTTCATCCTGCCATCAGTGGAGGAAACACTGGGGATGCTGGCTGGAGCCAGAATTTTTAGTAAGCTGGATGCAAACATGGGGTTTTGGCAAATTCCCCTGACAGCAGATTCAGCAAAACTGACAACTTTCATTACACCTTTCGGGCGCTATTACTTCAGATGGCTACCGTTTGGCATAGCATCCGCCCCCGAACACTTTCAGAACCGGATGGTGACGGAGGTCACAGAAGGGCTTGAGGGCGTTGTTTGCCACATGGACGATGTGCTGGTGTGGGGCCGAACACAAGAGGAGCATGACGCTCGCCTGCATGCTACACTGGAAAAGATCCAGAAGGCAGGCATAACTCTGAATGTTGATAAGTGCGACCTGTCAAAGTCAGAGGTGACCTTTCTAGGCCACGTACTCTCCACCAGTGGCATCAGCCCAGACCCGGGAAAAACGGAAGCTGTAAGGAAGATGCAGGAGCCAAAAACTGTGACTGAGTTGAGAAGTTTTCTCGGAATGGTAAATCAACTCGGGAAGTTTGTGCCGCAGCTGTCCGAGAGAGACAAGCCTCTGCGAGATCTCCTGTCGAAAAAGAACTGCTGGGTGTGGGGCGTCGACCAGGCAAGAGCCTTTCAAGATCTAAAAGATGCACTGACGTCTACACCAGTGTTAGCCATGTACGATCCCAACAGAGAGTGCAAAGTCTCAGCAGACGCGTCGTCGTATGGATTGGGAGGCGTACTACTCCAAAAATGGGACGAGGAGTGGAGGCCAGTAGCCTACATGTCGCGGTCTCTCACACCACCGGAGCAGAGATACGCGCAGGTGGAGAAAGAAGCTTTGGGGCTGACCTGGGCCTGTGAGAGGTTCTGTAACTTCCTTATTGGAAAACATTTCCAGATGGAGACGGACCACAAGCCTCTCCTGAGTCTCCTGGGGTCTCAGGCACTGGATGCTCTACCTCCTCGGATCCAACGCTTCAGAATGCGTCTGATGCGCTATTCTTACTCCATCTCTCATGTGCCAGGGAAATGCCTGTGGACAGCCGATACGCTTTCACAAGCTCCTGTGGAGAGAGAAGAGAATCCAGCTGACAAAGAGCTGTTTGAAGATACTAACATCTACGTGGACATGGTACTGGAGAACCTACCTGTGAGCGCTGACTACCTGGAAGAGCTGAGAGAGCAGCTGCGGAGAGACAGTGTGTGTGCACGGGTGATGCAGCTGTGTGCAGAAGGCTGGCTAGCACACAGTTCCAAAGAACCGGCACTCAGGCTGTACAGCGCAGAGCAGGAGTTCCTTACAGTCCAAGATGGTGTCTTGCTGAAGGGACACAGACTTGTCATCCCTTCTACAATGAGAAATGACGTTCTCGCCAAACTGCACGAAGGACACCAAGGCGTGGTGAAGTGTAGACAGCGGGCGCGACAGTCAGTATGGTGGCCCGGGCTGAGCCAGCAGCTGAACGAGTTGGTTCTCAACTGCCGAACATGCTGTAAAAGGAGAGACAGAACCACAGGGAGCCGCTGATGCCATCGCCATACCCAGGCCGACCATGGGAGAAGTTAGGAGCTGATTTGTTCATGCTTGGGAGCAAGACCTACCTGCTGGTTGTGGACTACATGTCAAGATACGTGGAGATTGCCTTGCTGACCTCCACAAAGTCAAACGATGTAATTCATCACCTGAAATCGATCTATGCTCGTCACAGGATTCCGGATCTTCTCATTTCAGATGGAGGGCCCCAGTTCTCCGGAGCAGCCTTCGCTGCATTTGCAGAGTCCTATGGGTTCCGTCATGTTACCAGTAGCCCAAGATACCCTCAGGGCAACGCCGAAGCAGAACGTGCAGTACAGACTGTGAAAGGTCTCCTGAAGAAAGTGGAGGACCCCTATCTTGCTTTACTCGCTTAGAGGGCTACCCCTCTCGACAACGGGTATAGTCCAGCGCAGCTTCTCATGGGGAGGAGGCTCCGCACAACGGTGCCTATCCTTCCTGCCTTGCTAAATCCTGCTCTTCCTGATCTTGAAGCTGTTATGCAGAAAGAAGGGGAGAAGAGGACAAAAGATGCACAGCGCTACAATTTGTGGCATCGTGCACGAAACCTTGACAGACTCAATCCAGGACAAGACGTGTGGATCAAAGACCAAAGAAAAGCTGGAGCTATCATCGAAAGCCACACCACCCCACGATCGTATCTGGTGGAAGGACCCCACGGGACCATCAGACGGAACCGTCGTCATCTCATCCCTATGAGATCCTCACCGGAGCAGAGTGGCCGTGGTGCAGCGGAGCCGTTCCTGGGAGGCGCTCCAGAACCACCTTCAGCAGAACCACCGCAGCAGAGTCTTCCAGAACCGCCATCTACTCCTACTCCTAGAACCAGGTCTGGGAGGGCTGTGGTGAGACCAACTAGGTTGGACTTATAATTTTGTTTTCTAGAGACATTGCAGAAACTCTTTAAAAAAAAAAGAAGAAAAAAAAGAAAAGAAAACGAATATTGAAATGTGATTGAACATGTTATGTTTATGCTAATTGTACTGTAAATGTTGAAGTCAGTTGCAGGGCTTAGAGTGAGGGCAGTACAGGGTTAGTATACGATGGATGTTTGAAATATTGATTTTGAAGTGATTTGTTCTAGCTAAGAGTAAAATAAATGTGTGTGTTTGATTGTGTGGTACAGGCTCAGATATGAGCAGACCTTCCAACCACGAGGCATAATAATCCTCAAGGTCTGTTGAATCAAATGGCAGTCTACCATTGATTCTAAAAAGGGGAGATGTGGTGTGATTGTGATATGCAAGAAAGACTACAGGGTCGACAGGCGATGACGTCACGGGAGTGCGACCGGCGAGAGCAACACAGCTGTAGTCATCAAGAGAGTGAGGCACATTGTGTGTGAAGGAGTTAATAAAGCTAACCACGTTAATAGTACAGTTGGACTCACGAGTACGTTATTCAATAACACGACATTATCAACCTTTCTCTATCCCATCAACACACTCTCGCGAGATTTGGGAAGATATCTGAAGAGTCCCTCCAATCAATAGGGTATCAAGAAGACTCACCCCAAAACCAACTCACCCCAGAGGTAGGAAAACTCACCCCGGAAGACTCACCCCAGAGGTAGGAAAACTCACCCCCAAGATTTTCGGGGGTAGGAACACTCACCCCAGGACCTGAGAAAACTGATGAGGTGAGTCTTCTTGTATTCTTTAATATCGCGTCAAATAAGAACTGTGTTCCAAAAATAAACAAATGACCCTGGCGGTTTGACTCTTATGGATATGAAGCATCAACTGACGGTGAGAAAACGATAATGTTACTTCCGCCGAATTAGTTACATTTTCGCCAGAAACAGACTGTTTCAAATATAAGTGACTGACTATCATAAACTATACAGAACCTCCTCCCTGACAATGGCGCCGAGACAGTTTGTTTATTTTTGGACCACAATTCTTATGAGACGATTCTATGATGACCCAATGTTATTCTCCATAGCGAAATTACTTTACGAACCTGGGGATGAACGAGTGACGTCAGGACTTCGGTGGTATATTGTCTCCCTTGTATAGATGGAACGATGGTTTGTACTCATCAGTGGTGTTAAGTAACTACCCAGCTAGCAAAATATCGCACATTTCTGGCGTGAGGCCGTCTCCACGCCACGCCGACCGGGGCGTCCGCCGGGCGGGACACGCCGCGTCCACTCGGCGTCCTTGATCAGCGTGAGCCGCGCGTCACGCCGAGCCGCTAATCAGCCTCACTCCGGCGGTGAACGCCAACCGTGGCGTTCGTCGATGGCGGCCGGGTAGCGTAGCGCCGTCATATAATATGCTGTATATACCCCCCCCCCCCCCTCCCTCCCTTTGGGAATCCCCCCTCCTCCCTTTCATCCCCTATATTTAGCGGCCATTGTTACACCCCCCCGCATTTGAGGTTTCTAAACATGTCAAGTAGCAATACAGAATAAGGTCCCCATCACACAGTTCCCCTGTATCTCTAAGTATCTGTCTAAGAACATGACATAATGCAGAAAATACATGGCCTACATGAAATAATGCAGCACAGACATTAACTCCATTGTTATGGTATTTATTAGAAAAGGAAGGCACAGAAATAATAATCCTAAAATACAAATGTATCACTTTAAAATGGCAGACAGTGAGAAAAGTATTCCACATAAAAGTATCAATGCTGTAATAATATGTGTGAAGTCAGACTGGTAATCAATAGCCTACTTAAAGTAACAAAACAAGTAAACATACCCATTGAGCAGAATGTCAAGTAAAAAATGCATAAGAATATTTGTTGGAGCCAGTTTTATGTTTTCTTTGTTTTCTTATTTCTCTTTTTCTTTTTTCTTTGTTATCATAAGTAGTAAATAAACTTCTTTCTTCTTCTTGAACGAATGTCCTTAATGTCCTTGTTGTAAGCGTGTGTGGGGTGATGTGTGTGTGAGAGGGGGGGGGGGGGGGGGTCAGAGGTTCCAGAACATGACCTCATTGTTGAAAATGGACCAAACTGACATTGGAGAAGCTTCTTTGGATGCTTATGAACTACAAGGGGCTAGGCCACGCCCACCTCCTGACAGGTCTGCACAAGAAAATGCTGCCCAGTTGCCTCCTGAAGAACAAGCCATTACAGAAGTTGGCAGAGGTGAGCAGCACTCATCTCTCAGACGTGGTGATGGTGTTGAGCAGCATCCAGATGTCAGCTCATTACATCCTCGCACCCCGTCAGTGCATGCAGACCAACATCCAGGCCGCAGACGTGGTGGTGATGAGCAACATCCAGACCGCAGACGTGGTGGTGATGAGCAGCATCCAGACCGCAGACATGGTGGTGTTGAGCAGCACTCTTTAAATCCAAACACCAGGTCAGAGCGTGCGGACCAGCATCATTATGCATCCAGGGGTGCTATTGGTGCGGATGCCAGGCGGGACCTGGAAAGAGGCCACCATGAAGGAGACCACTCCGAACCATTAATTCTTTCAAATATCCTAAGAAGACAAAATTACATCACTCAATATCTAGCTGACCAACAGCAGCTCTCATTATTGCCCACCAGAGACATTCCAATATTTCATGGTGATGCACTTCACTACAGATCTTTCATCCGAGCTTTTCAACACAATATAGAAAGCAGGACCAGCAGTAACCAAGATAGACTTTACTTTTTGGAACAATACACTGCTGGACAGCCAAGGGATCTTGTGCGCAGTTGTCTGCACATGGACCCCCAAAGAGGATACACAGAGGCAAAAATGTTGCTCCAAAAACACTTTGGGCATGAAATGAAAATAGCAACTGCCTATCTGGAGAAAGCACTAAATTGGAACCATATAAGGGCAGAAGATGGAAAAGCCCTGCATGCCTATGGCATATATCTGAGAGAATGCTATAATGTCATGCAAGATATTCAATTCTTAATGGAATTAGAAACCCCTTCGAACATGAGAGCCATTATTGCCAAATTGCCCTTTAAGCTGCGTGATAATTGGAGGTCAACAGCTTGTGCTCTGCTGGAAAGGAAAAAGCAAAGAGCTAAGTTTATGGACCTCGTGGAGTTTGTTGAGAACAAAGCAAACATAGCTTTGGACCCAATATTTGGAGACATTCAGGATCCAGTGTCTCCTAAAGTCGGTCTCAAGCCTAAAGTCACAGTCACACAAAGACCCAAGTCGCAGCTGAGAGGAAGCAGTTTTGCCACCACAATAACACCAGCAGCTCCAGCTACTCATAACACACAACCAAAACCAAAGTTCACAGGCCAAGCAGTCAAGCAGGAAAACGTTCCCTCTGCATTCCAACAGCCATGCTTCTTTTGTAATGGAGAACATATAATGCTGCTCTGCAAAAAGTTTAAAATCAAGCCTAATAAGGAAAAGGTTGAATTTCTCAAAACTAAAGGACTTTGCTTTGGATGTCTTGGAAAAGGACATACTGTATGAGTAAGAGCTGTGAAAAGCGCATGACTTGTCAAACATGTCAACAAAAGCACCCCAGCATCCTGCACATCGACAAGAAGCCCACCCAGCCTTCGGGTGCCACGAATGATGTTGGGGGTGAGCCAGCTGTCACTGCACTGGTATCATTGGGCACCGGTAGGCATACTGGGGCCGGTACTAACGGCCGTGATTGCATGTTGGCGATTGTACCTGTGCAAGTGAAAATGATCAAAGGAAATAGAACAGTGAACACTTACGCCTTTTTGGATCCAGGTAGCTCCGCTACTTTTTGTACAGAAGCATTAATGGACGAACTTAAAGTAAAAGGAAACAAAACTGAAATACTTCTGACAACCCTGGGACAGAAAAGGCCAATTCACAGTTACAAACTGGCCGGATTGGAAGTGGCTGGGCTTGAGGAGAATGCATTCCTTGGACTGCCTGATGTGTACACCCACAAGACCATCCCAGTCACTCACAAAAATGTTCCTTCTCAGGAAGACATACAAAAATGGCCTTACCTAAATAATGTTCATGTGAAACGCATCGATGCAGACATTGGTCTTCTCATTGGAGTTAATGCTCCCAAAGCTCTTAAACATACCCATTGAGCAGAATGTCAAGTAAAAAATGCATAAGAATATTCAAAAAAAATAGGAGATCTATGGTCCATTTGTACTCTTGCAGACCTGTAAGGGTCCATTTGGTTCTATCTGTACACAGACGTTCAGACATGTAAAGGTCCATTTTGATTCCATGTGTTACCGCTGTAGTTTGTCCTGGTGTATGTGTTTCTAGTTAACATGCCACAGACTCAGAGCCATATCAAAGCTACTGGAATGAATACAAAATGGGCCACTGTTCATTTAATGTGTGCTGGTGTCTGTCGCCCGCCTCTTCTTCCAAAGCCAATGCAGTTCCGTCATGTGGAACGCGTCACGTGAGCCACCCAACGAACGCCAACTGAGAGGGAGAGAAAGGAAATAAATTAGACAACGGTGGTGTTGGTACTTTAATAAGGACCCCTAATTTAACATGCATCAGGTCTACAGACCCTGTTAATGGCATAGCTATCTCTGAGACCCCAATTTATATAGTGAAATGTATGTTAATTTAACTCAGTGTGTAGAAACCCTTGATACATTGATCAGTTCCCCTCTTCTAATGCCTCACTAAATTTCCACACCAACACCAGGCCTACAATGTAACTTGTAATTTTCACATAATGTTCAACTATCATGACAGAGATTACAAGAGGGTTCAGGGATTTATGGTAAAACAAATGTGACGTGCTGTGAGCTTGTAGATTGGCTATTTTTGGATAACTGTGTAGTCACACCCTTACCTTGCAAAACGTGAGGTCCAAGAGGTTCTTGAATGTGGTCACTGCCCTCACCAGGTCAAACAGCGCTGCGTCTGGAACATACAGACACAGGGAGAGTGTGTAAGTAATCAAACCGTTTTTTTTTTTTTAGTCAGGCTCTACTTTATACTGTTATGCTGTACATTACTTCTAGACTCATGTTAAACCTACCATGGTTTTATAAGCTTGGTCATCACAGATGCTCCTCGATCTCTTCATCCCCACTGCTGTGACGCAGGAAATGACAAGCAGAAACATCTGAGAAAGAAAGAAAATTAAAGAAAAAGGGTTAGACACAATCAAAGCCGTATCATGCTCCATCGCACAACTGCTTGTAGATTGGTACAAAACAGATGGATTAGACTAGTTAATACCTGGTAGAGAGAATTTGGACACACAAAGTGTTCTCATACTCCACTGCACAGGGAGGGTTGGACAGTTACAATTATAAACACAGCAGCAACCCAGAACGCCACCTGAGAGAGAGAAGGGAGATAAATTAGACAGCCAATAAAAGTGATATTCTAAGCATGACTGTGATGTTGTCATTTTAATGTCAGACACCCAGTTATGCATTTAGGCCCTCATTTAGTGGCAATTCTATCTGAGATGTTTTACATCGAGTTGCATCGAGTCTGTGTGTCATGCAGATACAGTAAGGCCCAGTTTTAGCATTACTGTAGCTATAGAAATGTGTTGACGATCCAAGCGCCATTGTCCCATGGTGAATTTATTTTCTTTGTTAGGGGGGAAACTAGTCAGGAAAAAACTACAAACAGTAACATACTAATATCAATGCAGGGTCTTAACATTTTCTGGGGCCTGCATTTAGCTGCTAACCACTGTTTAATAAAGTCATGTTTGTTGTTTTATTTTATGTAAAGGCTCAGCAACATCAGAACTCCACGATGAAAATATATAATCGTTGCCTTGTGCCTTCATACCTGAGGAGAACTCCTCTTGTCCAAAATGGTACAGCTGGGTTCCATCCTGGAGGTTATGCTGTATAGAGAGAAAGAAAAGAGAAGGAAAAAATACATTTAAGATTTCGGCTGTGGCATAAGATTGTAGATTGGCTATTTTCAGCAGCCAGTTCATTTAATGTAAAGCAAAATAATTAAGAAAATGAGCAGCCTTTCGTGTGTGTGTGTGTAAGCTTTTAGCTTAATTCTGCCTTATTCTATATGAGCTGGGCGATCTATATAAATACAATAAGTACAAGTATCCATAACACAGATTTGCCTACCAATCCATCGATCAACAGTTAGTATCATAACTCTGTGACGTGATTAAAAGTAATGTGAGTAGCAACCAAGAAAAGTCTAGTCGTTTAGCTACAGTAGGCTAGCCAACTAGCACGCTAACATGTAAACAATGAAACAGTCAAACATTTCTAAAACGAGATATTTGGACTACACACAGCAGGCATACATCCACACAGATACAAAAAAATAGTAGGCTAATACACTAACCTTTAAATTACATTTCCCCGGAGGAAAAGGATCAATATATCAGCGGTAATTTTTCCCTCCGTCGAGAAGGGACGACGCAGTAGCAACTAGAATAAAAAAGAAGGATGGATTACAGGGGCGTGTCCCAGCGTAGTACCGGGGTATTGCACATGCGCAGTGTTATCAGGAAGTGCACGACGGAGTGTTCCAGCAGAGGCGCTACATAAAAACCCCCAGGATCCCTTCTCAGTCGGTCGAGGTGTGTGTTTGTTGTTCTCTCCAATCAGCACCTAAACAGCTGGAGGTTTGTAATTCTAATACACAAGTGGACTAAATGACTTACATAGTTATAAAGAACAACAACAAAGTGACATAAACCCCCATATCCAAGTTTGGGCTAATATTCATTCAGTGACATGCCACACAATTGTGCATATTATGGCACTAAATAGGCCTACTTGTTTTGGCCATATTAACATTTAATTTCAGCAAATAAAGATCTTCAGCATGTCTCCGTGGCTACTGAAGTGACACAAAACAAACACTACCGTTTAAGGGTCACACGCTGCCATCTACTGAGCCTTTTTGTATGTTCAGGCAGGATTTTACTGCGCATGTGCAATACCCCGGTACTACGCTGGGACACGCCCCTGTAATCCATCCTTCTTATTTATTCTAGAGTAGCAACTGGATGTCCTACCGTTGCTCAATAGTCTCGCGTCACCAGACTGTTGCCTCCCACAATTTACAAATGTTTCCGACATACAGTCTGGGACTCGGAAGCTCTAGTCTCGCGTCACCAGACTGTTGCCTCCCACAATTTACAAATGTTTCCGACATACAGTCTGGGACTCGGAAGCTCTGATCATGTGTAAGGGGAAAGCGGATGCCCCTCCCCTACCCACGTCCGTTTCAGCATTGTGCAGTGGCGCAAATGAGTCCGACTGGAATCAACGAATCTCATAAATATCGTTTATGTCTACTAGTGTCTTCTTTCACAGTTTTTTCGGCGTTAATTCCATGATACCTTTCTCAGTTTTCTGTGATAAACAATCCTCGCACAAATAACATGAATCTACCGCTCCTATGACTATGCTTCCGCCTCGGTTCTGTTTCCACTAGGACTACAGGTCCGCGGGCACCGCGTCGTGATTGGTCGAATGTTTTTCCGGTCTGAACAACTTCCGTTACACAGCTTTCGGGAAGTGTAGTCCCAGACTCTATTTTAGCATTCAGAGATTGTGGAATAGTTGTCTGGTGACGCGAGACTACGGAAGCTCTGATCATGTGTAAGGGGAAAGCGGATGCCCCTCCCCTACCCACGTCCGTTTCAGCATTGTGCAGTGGCGCAAATGAGTCCGACTGGAATCAACGAATCTCATAAATATCGTTTATGTCTACTAGTGTCTTCTTTCACAGTTTTTTCGGCGTTAATTCCATGATACCTTTCTCAGTTTTCTGTGATAAACAATCCTCGCACAAATAACATGAATCTACCGCTCCTATGACTATGCTTCCGCCTCGGTTCTGTTTCCACTAGGACTACAGGTCCGCGGGCACCGCGTCGTGATTGGTCGAATGTTTTTCCGGTCTGAACAACTTCCGTTACACAGCTTTCGGGAAGTGTAGTCCCAGACTCTATTTTAGCATTCAGAGATTGTGGAATAGTTGTCTGGTGACGCGAGACTAGTTGCTCAAGGAATGGAGCTGTAGCCAGTGTTGCCATGTCTGCTTATTATAAGCGACTTTGGGTTTGTTTGAAGACGCGTTGTGAGCTTGTACATCGGCTATTTTCAATATGTATATATATATATATATATATATATATATATATATATATATATATATATACACATGTCTAGGCCATGTGGCCTATAGTCACCACATGACTATAGCCAGCAATACACAGTTTTGGGCTTGTTTTCATAGACCTGGCTGCTTATTTCTCTCGCAAAATATGGCAACACTGGTCAGTGATTTGATGTAAGCATCCGTTGCGTATATCCGGTGTATATCGCCACCTACTGAACTGGAGTATATTGAGTTCCTGCTGTAAGGCCTAAATAAAGGATGTTTAGTGCTATAATAATGAATTATACAACTTGATAATAATAATAATAATAATAATAATAATAATAATAATAATAAGGGTAATAATAATGATATTGATAATAATAATAAGACCCATACAGACAGACAGGCAGACAGACAGAGTTTATATAAATAGTTTTACGTTTCACTTTTTCAATGGTGTTGAATTTGTATATTTGGATTATTTCTGTGCTGTGATAGCAGTGAAAATGAAGTGATAGCAGTGATGATAGCAGTGATGTTCACCCAGTTTAATTTCAGGGACCCCAGTCCAATGGCATTTCTATCTTTGGGACCCAAATTAATCTTTATCTTTAATTAAAATCATTGTTAATTTAACTCTGAAACACGTATAACGTACACGTTTCACGGGTATAGGGAAAATTCAAAGCGTGGCATTAACAGCGTCAGGACGTCGTGACGCTGGCTGCAGACCGCCGCAGACTCTTCTAAAATGCTACTCCGCCGGACATTTCGGTGAGCGAGACATCTCCGGCGTGAGGAGGGCGTGAGGAGGGTGAGCCTCCGCTCGGCGGGGCCCGCTCTGTCCAGGCCGGCCTGACGTCGGTTGCAACGCCGATCTGCTAGCTGGGTAAGTACATTTACTTAAGTACTGTACTTTAAGTACAAATTTGAAGAGTTTTTACTTTACTGGAGTATTTACAATTTTCAGTACTTTTACTTCTACTCCACTATATCTCAGAGGCAAATATTGTACTTTTACTCCACTACAATTATTTTAACTTTAGTTACTAGTTACTTTGTAGATTTTGATTATTACAAAACATACATTACCCACGTCAGCCCTATATACATTTCAGCCATTTGAAAATAGCAGATATTTTTAAGATCTTTGTAATAAAATGTATACATTTGAAAACTTGTGAAACGGGACATTCTGCAATGCATAATGAGTAGTTTTACTTTTGTACTTTAAGTACATTTTGATACCAATACGTTTGTACTTTTACTCAAGTACATTTTTAATATGGGACTTCTACTTGTAACAGAGTTACCTACATGGCAGTATTGATACTTTTACTTAAGTAAAAAAAAAAAGAGTAGTACTGCTGCTCATATAATGCCTTAACTATGTGAGAATCGGGATTGATTACCGACCGCGGTTTTTCCAGTGAAAAACTACTTTTGTCCCTTTGTCATTTAAATATGATACATACAATGTATATAATGCATATGTACTATATATATATCGATGTGTATATAAAAAGGGATAAAAAAGGCTGCATTGTTGGGCAACATGAATAAGTTAAAAAATAAGTAGTAGCCTAAATGGCATTGCCATTAACCATGCATACATCAGCTATTTGAAAATATCCCATCTCCAACGTCACATCAACCTGTTGGGAGCTTGTAGATCTGATATTTTCAAAAACGTTTGAAACCACAAACACAACACATATTATATGGTGGTCCCTGGCACAATATTTTCAGATGGGGGATCCAAGACCAAATCAAACTGGGGGGTCCTTGACATGAAAAGGTTTGAGAACCATGTACTGTTGTTCTCAAGTCTCACTAAATTGTACATCAATCAATCAATCAAACGATTAGCTCTGGTCCATAACGTAACGTTAGAAGGAGTTCTCCTTAATGTTATGGTACTTTCGATCCTTCCGTCGCACCCGCGGCACCACAAACTGCACAGCTTTTCGTCTGTAGTAAAAATAAAAAACATTCTTTTGCTACTCACTACTTCCGCCGAATTAGTTACATTTTCGCCAGAAACAGACTGTTTCAAGTGACTGACTATCATAAACTATACAGAACCTCCTCCCTGACAATGGCGCCGAGACAGTTTGTTTAATGCATGTTTTACAATAGTGAAATGTATATCTAATAGTAACTAAAGTTCAATAATGCTTACAATAGTGAAATGTATATCTGATAGTAACTAAAGTTCAATAATGCTTACCAAAAGCTTTTCTCACAAATGTGTTCACACAGAAAACAAAACATTATACCTGTGTTTTACCTTCACTGGAGTTTTTCTTCATTTTTCTTTGTTAAGTAAGTATTTGTTTGCATTATACACATTGGAATGTTCACTTTTCTGATGAAATCTACCTTGTATTTAAAGCACTTTAATTATAACATAATTTGACATTGGAATGTTCACTTCTCTGGGTTCCTACCTGGCCATACACGCACTGAAATTTGTTTGATGGGGGGCACAGGAGTGAAGGGGAGGAGGGGGGTTGACCACTTAACACTAATATCCCATTCCACTTAATGATTCATTGTTTGATATCTAATAGGTGGATGGGGCAAGGTGACCATGCTATTTGCATTCCTTGTTCACTTTTCTGATGAAATCTACCTTGTATTTAAAACACTTTAATTAGCTAAATGTAATTGAACAACATAATTTGGTAATACCTTCAAAGAAAGAATTTAATCCAGATATGGATTAAACATCATTATGAAAGCATTCTGTGAAAATGGAAAGCTCACATTATGAAAGCATTCTATGAAAATGGAAAGCTCACAAGCCGGTAGATCTACCTTTTTTTAAACCATTTTTCAAAGTTAAAAACCATTGGGGTGAGTTTTCCACAAAGTTGGGGTGAATCTTCCGGGGTGAGTTTTCTCAGGTCCTGGGGTGAGTGTTCCTACCCCCGAAAATCTTGGGGGTGAGTTTTCCTACCTCTGGGGTGAGTCTTCCGGGGTGAGTTTTCCTACCTCTGGGGTGAGTTGGTTTTGGGGTGAGTCTTCTTGATACCATATTAAATACGTCTATGGGATTCAGAATGGGGGTGGAAAACTGCGAACCAGGTAGACAAACAAAGGATGCGTAAATTACGTCAGACTTCGGTGGTCTATACTAAACCGACTTGTATATCATCATAGATCAGTTGTCCAATCAATACAGAATAGAAACAATGTAATTGTCAACATAATTATTCTATTAAAAATTTCATACAATTTCCTCATTATTCATTAAAATAATAAAAATTGTATCCTTTATTTGGTAAGCTTCAATTTAAATAACAAAATTTGACGCAAGGTTAGATTACTTCTGCTTAAAAAAAACCCCCACCTTACTCAAAGGCCACCTGCTGGCGGAAACTGTACAACACACCCACAAACATAATACTAATTATACTGCATAAAATGCAATTAACATTGGATCCTGTGAAACAGGATCAGTACATCTTGTGATATGAACATGACTTGTATAGAAAATACATTTAAAACAACTTGTTTAAGTTTATTAAATCGAATTATACTAAAAAATAAATTGTGGTATCCCTCCAAACCAATTTGAGTGTGACTATTTAGTGATTATTTTGTAAGGCAAGTAAGTAAAGATAGGCTAATGCTCCTTTTCTCGTGTTTTCGCAGATTTCTTGCCACTGGTGATAGCTTCACCACAATAGCCACACGTTTCCACCTTGGGGTCTCAACTGTGGCACAGATTGTGAGGGAAACCTGTGAAGCTATTTGGGAAGAACTCAAAGACATCTACATGCCGTGCCCAAACAGAGAGATGTGGATGAGCACAGCAAGGAGGTTTGAGGAGCGGTGGAACTTTCCCCATTGCATAGGTGCACTGGATGGGCCCCTCCCAACTCTGGATCACTGTTTTACAACTACAAGGGCATCGCCAACTACTCTGTCGTTCTGCTTGCCATGGTGGATGCAGACCTCCGATTTATTTCGGTTGACATTGGGGGTTATGGTGGAAACAGTGACGGGGGTGTCTTAGCCAACTCCAATCTGGGCAAAGCTCTCCAGGCAGGTCAGCTTGATGTACCACCAGCATCTCTCCTACCAGCTGCACCAGAGTTGGGACCTGTGCCATATGTGGCGGTGGGTGACGAAGCCAATTCCCCATGAAGCCCTATCTCCTCCGGCCTTATTCAGGGCGTCGCCTTCCAGAGGACTTGCGGGTCTTCAATTACCGTCTCTCAAGGGCCCGCCGTATAGTGGAGAACGCCTTTGGCATCCTTACACAGCGATGGAGAGTCTACACTGGCAGACTACAAGTCGGCCCAGAAACAGCAGACAGCGTTGTGAGGGCAACCTGCATTCTCCACAACCTTCTGCAGACCTCTGGAGTGCAGGGCCAGAATCTGGATGGTGAGCCAGAAGACGACGAGGATGAGGAGACACTGGAGAGCATCCTCAGACCTATGAGGAACCTGCGAAGGAACAGGTCATCGGCAGAGTCCCAAGAAATAAGGGATACCTTTTCCAAGTTCTTCAATTCACCAGCTGGACAAGTGCCTTGGCAATATGCCCATGTTCGCCGTGGTTCTCGTGTGGGGCGCTGACCGGAATGAGCGTGGATGCACACATGAGCTTACACACACACACACACACACACACACACACACACACACACACACACACACACACGGCCAAATGAATGATCTTCTGGAGGAGATAATTAGGGCTCAGTGCATCTCACAGCCAATACTTGGTTTCTTCTTCCTGTTGTCATCATCATAAATGCCTGCTCTTACATAACAGGAAGTTGCACAAAGAGATGTGTTATGAGATGTGTTAAGATGTGTAATATCCTCAGAAATGTTTACACAAATAAACTGGACAAATAGGGTAAGGGATAGGCCTGTAGCCTATTACATTTTCTCAGTGTAATTAAATCAATCCAAAACAACAGATTTCATGAGCAGGGGAAATAATATTCAGCCTGCATGCAAAACATATAGAAATGGGTAGACAGTAGCCTATTAAATATGAATGCATTTTTAAAGGGTTTTTGGAGAGTTCACTTTTACAATTAAAAACGTCTATATGTTGCACAAATAGGCCTACACACACATTAAATTAAATTGAAATAAGTAATTACATTTTTACACACACACACACACACACACACACACACACACACACACACACACACACACACACACACACACACACACACACACACACACGTTGTTTGTTAGTCATATCTGTATATATAAGGCATATATGTATTTGGTCATAATTAATTATATTTATAGTATATTGTTATTGCAAGTCATTCATTCATTTGTCTGTTAAATGTATATGCCAGTTTACCTTCTTTTTTTGTACCCATACTGTTAATAATAAAAGCCATGTTTCTTGACTTTGACCTGTTTATTTAATAAACAACATAAATATAAACAGTTATATATTAAACAACATACAAACAATGAAATGTAACAGAGATGTGCTTCAAGAGATTTAGCAGCAAACAATTTAAGACACTGGAGCTGAGTACAAAGACAAGACTGCAGTTTCGATGTTACTGCATCTTTATCAGAGTCATGACTCTGAGGAAGATGCAGTAACACTGCTATGCTGCTCCAGTGTCTTCTCTACATTATGCTAACATTTGACCCCTTTCTTAAATGTAAACTGTATATAAAGAACAAAAGAAGAAGAAGAAAATATAAAGAACCTGAGGTGTGACTTCCGGTAACTGGTAAGTCAATACTTTTCAAACCAGGGACTGCTATGCCCTGGTGACATTTGGATGTAAGAGGTTTCTGCCCGACAGCAACGATATTAGAATAAAATATATAGCAGCATTAATTAAAGGCAAGTAAAATCTTGGTACTGCTGCTGCTGGGAATAGGCAGGTCCAAATTGTGCCTCGTGGAACAGCCCCTGTATTTTGCACCTGAGCCACGACTGCCTTTCTTGGGGCAATCGCCTCATTGTCGGTGCCAAGCTGAGGAGGAACAGTGACCTCATCTCTCTGCTGGTCTCGCTCTCTCTCTCGCTGCCCTGGCTTCTTTCCTCACGAGGTACTCAACTAATCTGTTTAATCTCACAAAGCAACCATTTTTTCATGATGGCTCATTGTTAAAACTAATTGATAGAATAATTGCTAAGAAGATAATCGATAGTTGCAGGTCTACCTGGGAGCTACAGCAACACTCTCCCCCTCACTTTCTGGTGGCCTTGACACCTGCTCTGCCTCTGATGTCCCAGCATGCTCTGATCCAGCAGCAGCATCCTCCTCCTCACTCTCTTCCTCAAGCTCTACATTGCTCTGGGTGCTATTCAGAACAACTAATTAGTACTGTGCCACATATTAATGATAAGTGTGTGGGAGTGTTTTAAAAAATAATAATAATATTGAGTGACAGAATGACAGTGACAATTTACACAAAAAAAAAGAGAAAAATAAAGGACAATGGAAAGGAATGCCGTGGAGGACAGTGGCGCACTTTTAGCAACAGAGAGGACTCGCACTCGCCCACCCAGTCCCCCCATATCACCCCTCTTCCTCCTCATCTTCCTCACCCACGTCTGCCTCTCTGGATGCTCCAGGTGCTGCTCAAAGTACAACCACAGAGGTGCTAGTGTGCGGAATCACAAAACACCTTAACAAAAAAAAGTGATGAGTAATTATTATTTTGTACAATGTTTTCTGAATCCGCTTTTAAACCTTGCATGTGACCCAGCTTTTCAAAGTCTGAAATAAAAATGTTTTGGTAAACTATACAGATATATATTTTTGTAAATATTGACCATTTCAGCATCCCATTCCATTAAATAAGCATTCCATTGCTTGGAACTCTCCAAGATGAAGCCCCAAATTAAAGTGCATTATTTCACAGTTCACTTGTTGTTTCCATTAGCAAGCCCTTATAAAGATACCGTAAGGACGTATACCTCAGTTGCTTTAAAAGGCTGTTCACATAAACTGCTCATAAATTGTAAGGAAACTTGAATTTGGGCCATTATATCTTCCCTTTAATAATACCAATCAGTAAGGTGTTTTATATCATTTTAATCGTTGATTCGTCACCTTTACAACGAGGTACAGCTTCTAAACATTTGGGAATTCATGGAATGAGCAACACAGGACAATGTGTGGGTAGCGCCGAACAAAAATGTGCCAAAATGGCCTGTTAGACTTTTATGGTGGAATTCACTCTCGTTTTGTCACTGTTCAGTTGGTATTCACCTTTGTTGCTTGGATCATTTAAGATTGCACTCTCCCACAGTACTACGGACAAAATAAGGATAAGAAAAAGAAACATGTTGGCCATACACTAATTTTACACTCAGTTCCAGGGTCCTCAGTGCGGCAAGAGTGAATAACCGGTCTTCCTGGGGTGTTGTCTTCTTGGGGCACCCACTTTTGGGTCGGTCTTTGACTTCACCAGTCTCACGGAACTTAGTCCTAAGTTTGGATATGGTACCAGGACTGACACCAAATGATGCTGCCACTCTGAATGCTGGAACACCAGCCTCAAGTTGCCCTATTGCACGGGCCCCATCCTGAAGAGACAAACGTGGCATCTTTCCACCAGTTTTGCTTTTTGGAGAATCCACAAACCCAACAACCTGCAGAAATCATGCTCAGGTGCTAATTTTAATTAGGCACACACCTGAGACTGGCACACACCTGAAGCCCATGAATGTCACGACATTGGGGTGCTCCTTCCATTCCGACATCTCGCCACTCCGACTAGTGGCTTCCGCGTGCGGTTAGGGTTAGGGTTAGGGTTAGGTATAGGGTTCGTTAACGTCGGAAAGGCGACATGTCGGAAAGGCGAAATGCACCCCACGACATTGAATGTCAGCAGAAAAGTCTAACAGGCCATTTTGGCACATTTTTGCTCGGCGCTACCCACACGTTTATCTGTGTTGCTCATTCCATGAATGCCCGATGCTTACAAGCTGTACCTCGTTGTAAAGGTGACTAATCACAGATAAAAATGATATATAACACTTTACTGATTGGTATTAGCAAAGGGGAGATATAATGGCTCAAATTCAAGTTTCCTTACATTTTGTGAGCAGTTTATTTGGAAGTTAAACCCTGTACAATATATACCTTGATTATACAATTAAGTTTATATGTGGGTGAAGTGTTTTGGTTTTGTTTTAAACAAAGAATGACAATCAATTTGTGTAGCTCCATCTGTCCAGTTTGTTTATAAATGCACAAACCCGCCCTGTCGATATCATTTTCATGTAACAATGAGGAATTATAAGGATAAGAATAATTCCTTTCAACAGGTCGTTCATGAAAGTCCTTGCGGTCTTGTTTCCAATGAGAACCTGTGAGCAATTAGGGGTTAAGAGTCTTGCTCAGGGACAAATTTCATTTCATCGAACACATATGCTGGCCTGGCCTGGAATCGAACCTGGGGCAACCAGGGCCTCTGGCTCCCTAGGCGTGCTCACTAACCACTCAGCTATGGCCGACCCTAAATTATTTTCATGTGCTTTGGATGGTTTGTTGAAAGAAATATAAAAACTGAATTCTGAACAATGTTGGGATTTGCACATCTGTATTGTTGGCTACCAGAAGCGATTGTGCCTGATTCACACTTGGTTGCAAAAATAGCAGCCCTATATGTAAGCTCGTGATGCGTTGTTAGCTTAGGGCTGCTATTTTTGGTGCGCGACAGCGACACCGCCGTGCAACTAAGTATAAATCATAAATCTGTTTACTCTTCCAATACCTTTTTTTGTGGCTGTCTTCTCTATAATCATACATTTGGCTTAATTATTTCATATTAGAATCAGTGGTACTGTACAGCAGTGGTTCTCAACCTGTGGGTGGGGACCCCCAGGGAGATCCCCACGTGATTTTTGGGGGTCCCTAGAGGACTGTAAAGTGACAATTTTACTTTTTAGACCTTTTTAATACAAAAAAAATAAGGGAAACAAAAAGACCATTACTGCATCAAAAGTAATGAACTAACTATACTATAAAAACTAGTCAAACATCGGCCAAATAATATAAGAGGCAATTTTTGGGGAAATAGTAGATCCAGCCAAGCCAAACCAAGTCAAATTAAATTGAATGCCGCAACTCCTATATTCAAAGTGCTTGTCAGGGTGGGGGGTCCCCAGTTCAAATATGATTATTTTGGGGGGTCACGGCCTGAAAAGGTTGAGAACCACTGCTGCACAGTACCAAGTGCTCATGTTTCTGATTCAAGTCATGTTGAATCCACCAGTCTAATCTCTCCAAAGTGTCTTCCTGTGACTCAGATGTTTTTTATTATTATTATAATTTTTTTTTTATCAAGATCTGTCTACAATCTCCATCTTTTTAGCTCATGGTTGTTACTAGCAAAGAATTCAGAGCCGTTTTCAAACCTGTGTAATGTTTACAATCTCTGTAAAAACTGAAATAAATATTTGGTGCCTTGCCAAATGTATATTGCAATGGTTTGCATTCACTCAAACTTCATGTAATATACAATATGAATCTAGTTCTTTACGTGATGACTGGAAAATTGAGAGCACAGATTAATAAATAGATTTGGCTAAAGAACAATCTGGAAACCCATTCATCTGTTTTGAGAGATTAGCTAAAGGGTAATGCATGGTGGTCAGACGGGTGCCTCCGACAGCGCAGTGCTCCGACATTAAACAGTAAACCCGAACCAAACCCGCACCCTAACCGCACGCGGATGCCACATAGTCGGAGAAAAGGTCTGTCGGATTAACGCATGCCTCCCGGTCAGACTGTAGTCATTTCCATTATTATTGCCTCATGGTCACTTGAGCCTGAACAATATATTGGCGAAATAATGGCTGATATGTCGGCCATTATTTGACTTTTTTTTACAACATCATTATAATTATAGGCTGATGTGTCTGGATTTAACCACTTTCAATTCTGTGTTACTGTTTTGGGCATTTCAGGGGAGAGGAGAGGAGAGGAGAGGAAAGGAAGAGAAGGAAGAGAGAGAAAAGAGAGGAGAAAGAGGAGGAGAGAATAGGAGAGGAGAGGAGGGGAGAGAAGGGGAGAGAAGGAAGAGAAGGAAGAGAAGGAAGAGAAGGGAAGAGAATCTTAAAGTGACAGTCACAGGCACAATTTTAATGTCTTTAGTTTCAAAGACAAATGCCCAGAAGTGTCATGATGCGGGTCTACCTCTCCTCTGCCCCTCCCCCTTTACTGAACTCTGTTTTTCTTCTTCTTTTTATTTTACAGCGGTTGGCATCCACTTGTTGGTGCATTACCGCCACCTTCTGGCCCATATTATAGATCAGACAAACTTCTTTACTACTACTGTATCTAATTTAGTGACTTGGCTATTTTGACCTGGGTTACATTATCATCTGCTACTGCTTTAAAACGACGCTTCGTTCGGGGTATGATTATAAAGTTACTTAAAATACTCACCATCTCCTTGCTTGTCATGGCTCATATCGGGCAGGAGAATGGTTCCAGTTCTGATGAGTGCGTTCTGGACACCCAGAACAAGGAGGATGAGATAGGCGATCCAGATCCAGAAGCTCCTTCTCCTTGTAGTTCTCGTCTAGCAAAAAAAAGTCCATTGATCAAAGACTGGTCAGTGACAAAGATCCTCGAGTTCTTGTATAGTCATAATATCTCCGCTCCACTGGGGATAAGCCTCAACGATTTATTCTATTTCTTCCTGGCGAATGCCCAGGCGGGCGATCACACGGATCCATGTGCTTCCTCCTCCAAGAAATGCTCCTCAAAGAGGAAGAATCTTTCAGTTTCAAATGGTAACAGTATTTTTCATCAGTGTTTTCAAATAGCCTAGGCTGTGTATTAACTTCTGCTCTTTGTGTAGCCACCGCGTCTGCTGATAAAAAAACAAAGGTCAACGATGAGCAGCTAGACGATAACCCAGTCCTCGTCGCACTGAAGGGGATCCAGTCATCCCTCACGGATATGGATGTCCGGCTCCAGGTCCTAGAAAACCCTGCTACTGCTCCAGTTACAATCCAGGATGTCCCCTGACCCAGCCGTGCTCAGGCGTCAAACGCAGTCGCCCCGACATTCAACGCCGTGCCACTAAGGACGCTGGGATCTGAAGTCCCAGCAGCGGCAGCCGGAGTGCCTTTTTTCCCCACCAGCAGCAGCAGTCTCCCTATCTGAGAAATCAGATTCTTGCAGGTAACGACATTAATCTCGTAAAATTTCTGCCGTGTTCAACTGAAGCGTCAGATAGACGCCTGGTGGACTGTGGAGAGGTCTCAGTCTGGGATCACTTTCTTTCAGAATGACTGTCAAAAAACCTGACCATGCCAGAGTTTAACGTGGCTTTTGGCGTCTACAGAGACATTATATGTGAAGTATATCCAATGCGCAGATTTGAGTTTGATAATTACCTGTCTATCATTTCCGATTTGACTATGTCATATGGGAGACACCTGTTTTATGAATATCATAAAGCCTTCTCAGCAAAGGCAGCGTTGTACATTCAAAAATGTAACCAGAGACTGGACTGGTCCATAATGGACCTAGTGCTTATCAGTCGTCATTTCTCGTCAAGCTCTCTCCTGTTCAGTGTGTGGGTCTTTCACACACACTGTAAGCTCCTAAGAACGAAAAAGTGCAGGGGTGCATTTCGCCTTTCCGACATGTCGCCTTTCCGACGTTAACGAACCCTATACCTAACCCTAACCGCACGCGGAAGCCACTAGTCGGAGCAGAGCCGCAGGAAGGGTGGTGCGAACGGTGCGGCCGCACCGGGCCCCGCGCTACGGGGGGCCTCGCAAAAAAACGGGAACATTTTTTTTTTAACATGACACCCAACATGACACCCAACTTAATGTTTTGAGGGCAAAAATAACCGCAAATAACCACCCAAAACTCGGATATATCCGACAGAAACCGCAAAAAAATCGCGCGCGCGCGGGTACTCCACGCATGCACGCCAACTCCGCACCGGGCCCCGCATTTCTCCCAGACGGCTCTGAGTCGGAGTGGCGAGATGTCGGAATGGAAGGAGCACCCCAAAGTGCAGTACGTCAAGCCGATCAAATCTGGGGATCAAAGAGAGAAGGTGAATGTTAAATCAACTCAAACTCCACTCTGCATACATTTTAGTGAAAATGTGTGCAGATATGCTAACTGTAGGTTTGTACATGCTTGCAGTTATTGTGGAGACAGCCATCCAATATCTGTGTGTCCACGCCGCACCCGGCAGGTGAAAAATAAGTGAATAAAACTGGATTATGGGTTTTTCGCCCCAGCATCATTATATAGTGGCTGATAGAGGGGAAAAAATGCAAAAAAATATATATATAAATATTGTTTAAATTTAGGCTTAACGTTCCCTACAATGCCTTTAACATTGGAAACGCCGACCGGAAGGATTTTTGACATGGAGCCACATCTGGCCTCTCCTTCTCAGAAACTCCTTGGGTGATCCCAAAGTTTTGTTTTAGCGCCCCACGTGGGCCCCTCGTATAAAAATAGAATTAGGTCAAAAACGGCCCGGACCGTTTACGGCACTCCTCGTTTGGATTCTCAAAAACGGTCCGGACCGTTTATGGCACTCGATGTGTTAAAATACGATTAATTCCGATTAATTAATTACAAAGCCTCTAATTAATTAGATTTTTTTTTAATCGAGTCCCAGCCCTATTAATAATACATTCTGAGGTCTGCAGCACGCTTGCTGTTACACATAGACTTTTTCATCTAATCGTAGGATGACTTTGAGGATGTAGGCTTGCATTCTATTAAAGTCAGCATGCTTCACATAGATATAGTATGACTGATGTGTTTTTAGGCTTGGCGTTGGGTTCCGTGTTTTGGGGGATTTAATGATTATGCACTCTTTGAGTTAGCCTGGCATGCCGCTTGGCTAAGTCAGTGAGTATGCATTAATTATTTTTGGGGGTCTTGCTTAGCATCCCCTGAATATATGCTTAGCAGGCTGCTTCGACAAAATTCAGGGAATATCTCCAGAGTGGAGCCTTTAACACCAACTTAACAGTATTCAATTTTTTGCAATAAATGGATAAATCTACTTTGACGTGAGCGTTTCTGATTGAACCCCTGTTTGCACTTCTCTGGCTGCCAGTCGCCTTTAGGATTGATTTTAAGATTTTACTACTAACTTTTAAATCTCTTAATGGTCTAGCTCCTAGCTATCTATGTGATATGGTTGAACCCTATGTGCCAGTGCACACCCTTAGATCATCTGGTCAGGGTCTACTGGAGATTCATACGGCTACTTTGGTGACCAAAGGAGATCGGGCCTTTGCTATAAGGGCCCCCAGACTCTGGAACAGCCTACCAGAGCAACTAAGGTTAACCAGATCATTAACAAGTTTTAAATCCCTCTTAAAAAAACATTTCTAAAGAATGGCCTTTTTAACTCCTTGAAATAAATGTTGTTTATTATTGCTCTGTTCTATTGTAAATGTAATATATCACTGTTATTGCATTATTGCATTGTTGTTGTTGATTGTTCAAGCACTTTGTAACTTTGTTTAAAAAAAGTGCTATACAAATAAAGTTGTATTTATTATTATTACACAGAGATACATTTACAGCTTACTATTGCTAAGCTCATTGGAGCTAAAGCTGGAGCATGAGCGCCAATGAACTATTGTACATAGAAAAAAAACACTAGTTGTGCAGGTCTCTGTTGACTTCGAACCTTAATATACAGATGCCTCCACTCAAGCAGATAAAACAATCATCACATTAGTACAACACTGAACAGCAACCAGCTTGATGAAAAATATTTGCAATTTATGACATATAACATACATAACATTAAACAGCCAATAATGCATGTTAACAGCAAAACATAAGACGTTTTAATTTATCTATGAAAAGTTCAATGTCCAAGATTTGGTTGTCACCACTGGGTGTATTCTTTGTTGTTTTACCGGAAACTTCCTTAGTTTGATCAGGAATGCTGTGTGGCTCATTTGTACATGATGGGGTCTAGCAATGTAGGGGACACTCCCAAGAGGTGGATGTTCCTTGGGGGTGCAGTACGTTAGTCCGACAGCGCATTCCTCCGACAGCGCAGCGCTCCGACGTTTCCAATACTAAACCCGAACCAAACCCGCCCCCTAACCCTAACCGCACGCGGATGCCACATAGTCGGAGAAAAGGTCTGTCGGATTAACGCATGCCTCCCGTTCCTTGGTGGTCAACGCTTCTTTCTCCTCATCCGAGTTTCCATTCGCCCCTTCTACTACTTCATCAGCGATAGGTTTACTGACACAGAAGCTGCCATCTTTCTGGCGTGCCGGGGCCACCAGCCAGTCTCGGTATGGCATCTCAATGATGCGTTCACACAGCAGAGGTAGTGCTGAACATCGAATCCCATCCAACAGTTCTACGACCTGCGTTATGTTTGCCAAGTAGACTGCGCACACAGCCCCAGGGTGAAGATGAGGAAGCACAGTGGGTAAGACCAACTGGGGACTCACCATGTCAAGAGCGATCGAATGAAAACCCCGGCCAGCGAGGAGTGAGGATGCCTTGAGGAGGTCAGCGTTGTAGAACTGGACGTTATCTGGCCCCTCCTCCCCTCGCCGCAGCCTCCATGAATCACACCAATGGTTGTAGTTGAGCACCGCTCTCTTGTGGTGGTCCTCCCTGATCTCCACACTCAGAACGCTGCCCTTGGAGCCCACTGCTCTGGAAAGAAAGAGTGACATAGCCCCTGACCCAGAACCTGACTCCAACACGCAGTCTCCCTCTGTGATATCCATCATCAACAGCATGGCATTAGCATCCTTTGGGTAAGAGATGGCTGGGGCCCTCTTCATAAAGAGCGCATAATCCTCTAGACTGGCACGGTGTATGAAGGTGGAAAACCCTTGGGTGGTCTTCAGGAACAGGCCTGAAGGCTGACCTGCCATGTCATTGTGGAAAACACAACCCCAGTTGCTCTGCAGACGCCCCCCAGGCTTAAGTCTAAACATATTCTTGTACTCCGCCCTCCGTTTTGTGTACTCTGCAATCAGCAGCTCCCCATATGTTAGCAAGCGCTCCCCGGGGAGAGTGGATGGTACAGAACTATGCCCCTGATTATGGGTGAGATCATGACCCTGTGTTTCTGAATCACTTGACTTTACAACTGGGTCAAATGCACCACAAACATGCATCACATCATCTTTAAGCCCTGGGTCCTCCTGATTGTGAACGCTTTCTCCTTGTGCAGTATCACGTGCATCATGCAATGTGTCTAAAGCACTGTCATCCTTTGGGGCCTTCACCTCCACATCTCCCACCGGTTCTCCCTGGCTTTGTTCTCTCAGCTGAGCCACCTCAGGGCTCAAAGATTCTTGAGGCAGCAGACGACTAATCCTCTCCAGTGGAGACAAGGGCCCTAGCAGCACTCCTCTCCTGGGAGTCAGACCAGGGTTCAAGGAGGAAGGGTCAGACCTGTCTGCTTCATTCCCGCCGCCATGACCATCTGAGAATGTTCTCCTCACACACCAGATCCTCTTCGGGAGTTTAACTATGGGATGCGTTTCCCTGTGTTTTGGCTGTGCACGGGCAGCTGTGCATACACGCAACAGTCTGTTTATAAAGAGAACCCCTCCAGAGGACATTTGTAAAGACTTCTGAATGTAGTTTATATGCGGCTGCAAAGGTATTACAAAATTGATCCCAATGTAAACATAGCAACTGATTGGCCACAATGAATATAACCAGCAATTTAATAGGAAGTAGCATTCGTTACACTCACGATAAATATATATGTATCGTATTTATCCTTGATTTACTCCAACCTGAAGTCTAATGCATAGATCTACTGCTGGGAGACACATGTGCTGCTTCAGTATTCTAAACCATGTGCGCTTGACCTTGTGCGCGTTTGACAGCTGGTTATTTATTTACACACCCCATATGATTATTTGTTGCATATTCAAGTTCATTTATGTTGTAATTAATGTATGTTTAAACCACCCTGTGGGTGTCTGTGGTCACTTACATTACGTGAAAAATACTAAGCTTCAGCAGATTATCTAAGCCTCAGCCAAGACCCACGCAATGGTGTCTGATCAGAACTTAAAAGCGAGATGTCTAAGTGGTTACCAAGGTGACTAAATAGGATATTGGCTCTGTAGAAACACACAGTATCTGGATTGTAAGGCCAAATACCCTGGTTAGTAGCTAGTACAGGAGGTGCTGAACTCTCTCCTGATGTGAGTTGGTCAAGGGGCTAGAAAGTTGAGTCTTGTAGATGAAGTCTTGCTGAAGAGTTGAGTCAGGGAGATCGCTGTAGACTCCGGGGAACGCTGTTTTAGTCAGAGTTGAGATTTCAGATTTCCAGTGCCTTTTATATCGTTGGCTACGGTGCTTGTGTCACTATGAGTCGGTCACGTACATATATAGAGTACTGATGTCAGTCATATCCAAATGTGGACTCCACAATGTCAGATGTAGATATGTCACTTAGCTCCATATATGGAGTTCCAGGCGGTCAGTTGGACCCAAATATGGAGTCAGTGAGACAGTGGTAACCATAACGACTAGGACTCATAGTGTGGTATCCTATCCTATATTAACACATCCCTGCCATTGACGGAGATCTCCATCTTTTCCCCCCCAAAAAAAGTTTAGAAAATTCCATAAGAGGACGCTCTAACGCAAGTTAGGAATGATCCTAGGACCCTGAAAGAAGAAATGGACAGATGTGATGTCATCCCAAAGAATGACACTCCCGTCCGCTCCTTCTTTATGAGTTTTAGAAAAACCCTCCTTTCTCTTTTTTTGGTGAAAACGGCTGTTATACAACTGCTGACTGAGTGTTCTTACAATACTCGACTCAAGCGGTACTGTTGAGATAACCACACATCGACACATTCACCGTTGAGTGCCATAACCGGGAATCTTTGTGAGGCGATTTTTTTATTTATTTTTCCACACAGGGATCTCTAACGCAACTTTGGAATGATTCACAGAGTCTCTAAAATGGAGAGGACGGATCTGTGCCAAAAAATCTACCTCCCGTCCTCTCCCATTAGGCCTATAGCTCCTTGAGAAAAAGCTTCATACCCGTAAATCCTCTTATAGTAACCCGGGCTTGTATTTGTTTCAACTGTAGTGGGTACCGGGCTTTTATTCCATTTTTCAAACAGATCAGAATGAAAAAATCAACATTTTGTGTCAGTTTGAACCCAGTAAAATGTACTGGGTTCATTTATTGAAACCAAGTACTGTATGAAATAAACAGTGCAAGAGGCTGCTTGTTTTCATAAACCTGGTTGCTGATTGTCTCGCAGAATCTGGCAACACTGCTAGTGGCTTAAACAGGTCATGTGACAGGTCTAAGCCAATGGGGAGCCACTAGCAGTGTTGCTTATTTCTCTCGCAGAATCTAGCAACACTGCTGGGCTAGAACGGAGCAGTGAACGGAGCAGTGAACGGAGCTGCGCAGCTCGTATTACTCTGTGTCACGGTGATTTGAACCGACGGCAGGCATAGTAGCTATAGAGGCGAGAGACGTGTCTAGCGCCCTCTTAAGACTTAAAAAAAAAGTAGGAAAAAAAAAGGCTTGTAATTCAGGCTAGGCTTGTATTGGAAGGGAGGCTTTTAATTGCTTTTTTCAACTGCGCACCTGGTCATTAATAGAGAGACGGCTTTTAATTGAATAGAGGTCACTATTAGAGGATTTACGGTATCTCCATATCTTTTTTGAACGTGTTGGAAACGAGCCGTTTTCAACGGGCGATCACTCTGCAATGGCGGATCGCGTTAGAAATATTATTGTTCCAGGCGATAGTCGGGACCTCCACCATCGCGCACGCACCCTTTGTTTACAGCGTCCTCGTCGTGGCGTCTACAGCCCTAAACAGCGCAGCGTAAACGGTAAGAATGCCAGCACTAGATGTACCCTGTTTTAATAAAACCTCTGGCACTAAATGTGTTAAGAAGTTTGCGATGTCTCTGTGCCGGTGCCTCCCCCGCCTGGGGCCCCCTCCTCCCAGGAGGGGGGACAACTGTCCACTTTATCACCCCCCTGTTGGCGGGGTTAGCTGTCTGATCTCCTCCTGGTACGATTGACCTCTATAGTGCGTCTCTTCTTGGGTTCTGCCATCCAGAGGATGCTGTCCAGCAGATCAGGGGGCTGGTCCGGTGTGTGCTGGTCCCCCTCCTCAAGCATCTCCTCTTCCTGCTGGGGCTCCAGCTGAGGCAGGACATGGGCTCCATTTACTCATAGACATATAAAGGTAGACGCCTCCTTCGGCTCTGAAGCGTTCGTATCTCGGGCGCGCTTCCTTGTTCCGCAGGGCTATCCCATATAAGGCTTGGGCAAGCTGGAAACTTCCGTGTGCGTCACAGAAGGGGGCGTTCGGTAGGCCAATCAGAGGCAGGTGGGGCGGGTCTTTTCTTAAGAGGCAGCCGCGTAGCAACTAGTCAGTTAGACACGTTGTGATTGGCCAGTAGTTAACGCGATGTGGTTGATCAGTAGTCAAACAGCCCTGCGGAAGAGCCTTGTATTGTAGACCGGGAGCCAGGCCCAGCCCTCATAATGTTTTCTGCTAAATTTTTTTCACTATGATTTCCTGTTAGCATATACCTTGGGCCATCACAAGTTCATACTGACCACCCCCAACTCGGGGCCGATTGGTCTCAGGGGCCCCAAAACCCCCTTTTTTGGGGCAAAATTATGTTAATGGCAATATTAATTTACTACAATTACACAAATTGTCTTACACATATGAAATTCGGCATGGAGTATCCTGACACATAGGGGTAAGTAGCAAAATAGGATTCTGGTGCTTGCTACCATTGTACTTTTAAATATGACCACAACATCCCCAGAAAAACAAAAGAAAATACTGTCCGCTTGACAAATAACAACAAAGATGATTATTTCCCAGCACTTTATGGTGAATATCACTGCCACACTTGTATATAGAAAACTTCCCATGTGCCTAAGCTTCAATTTGAGCCCAAGATGACCTTTGTATCTTGAACATTACTCTTTCTGTAGCCAAAATTCTGCACTATACCTCAAATCGGAGAACATTGAATATTCAGTCATAGTAGAGGCCCTAGGAGTGGTCCACGCGCGACTGTTCATTTTCTTTTCTAGTTTGGATTTTTTGGCATCCTTAGGACCTCTAATATAGGGATTTCGATGATCCCAAGAAAAAAAGTGGTCCAAAGTGTGTTTTTTTCAATGTTTTATTACCCCTATGAGACCTGCGGGATTGCTGGCTGGAACGCTGGCGAGACTGTCTTTCGGAGACTATGGCGCGCTCAAATTTAGAAGCAGCCCAAATATAGAGATGCCATTTGATTTTCAATGGGACCAACCTTGTCATGCTACCTTGTCGGGAAGGGGGCTAAATACCTAATGATTCAAAGTTAGACAACATTTTGGCGAGGGAGAAACGGCCATCAACATTTTCCAAATGGTCCCTTGAGCTGTCACCTCAATATATGTGAATAGAAATGGGTTACATGGATACCTACAGCCTCCCCTGTACAGACATGCCAAATGTATGCCAATCTTATGCAGTTTTGGGTAAGAACCATGCGGGTGCATTTCGCCTTTCCGACATGTCGCCTTTCCGACGTTAACGAACCCTATACCTAACCCTAACCCTAACCCTAACCGCACGCGGAAGCCACTAGTCGGAGTGGCGAGATGTCGGAATGGAAGGAGCACCCCGAACCATGCAGCTTTTTGCATGCAGTATACAAATATGTAATTTCCGCCTATTGTAAAAAGGAGAACACTTTACTATATCTATAGCTGTATGAGACCACTGTATAGCTGTATGAGAACACTGTACTTTATCTATTGCTGTATGTAGACCACTGTACTTTATCTATTGCTGTATGTAGACCACTCTAGTAACCACTCTAGTGCATCTGTAGACCACTGTACTGCATCTGTAGACCACTGTACTGCATCTGTAGACCACTGTACTGCATCTGTAGACCACTCTAGTGCATCTCTAGACCTCTGTACTGCATCTGTAGACCACTCTAGTGCATCTGTAGACCACTCTAGTGCCTCTGTAGACCACTGTATTGCATCTGTAGACCACTGTACTGCATCTGTAGACCACTCTAGTGCCTCTGTAGACCACTGTATTGCATCTGTAGACCACTGTACTGCATCTGTAGACCACTCTAGTGCCTCTGTAGACCACTGTATTGCATCTGTAGACCACTGTACTGCATCTGTAGACCACTCTAGTGCATCTGTAGACCACTGTACTGCATCTGTAGACCACTGTACTGCATCTGTAGACCACTGTACTGCATCTGTAGACCACTCTAGTGCATCTCTAGACCTCTGTACTGCATCTGTAGACCACTCTAGTGCATCTGTAGACCACTCTAGTGCCTCTGTAGACCACTGTATTGCATCTGTAGACCACTGTACTGCATCTGTAGACCACTCTAGTGCCTCTGTAGACCACTGTATTGCATCTGTAGACCACTGTACTGCATCTGTAGACCACTCTAGTGCCTCTGTAGACCACTGTATTGCATCTGTAGACCACTGTACTGCATCTGTAGACCACTCTAGTGCATCTGTAGACCACTGTACTGCATCTGTAGACCACTCTAGTGCATCTGTAGACCACTCTAGTGCATCTGTAGACCACTCTAGTGCATCTGTAGACCACTCTAGTGCATCTGTAGACCACTCTAGTGCATCTGTAGACCACTCTAGTGCATCTGTAGACCACTGTAGTGCACCTGTAGACCACTGTAGTGCACCTGTAGACCACTGTAGTGCATCTGTAGACCACTGTAGTGCATCTGTAGACCACTAAACTGCATCTGTAGACCACTAAACTGCATCTGTAGACCACTAAACTGCATCTGTATACCACTCTAGTGCATCTGTAGACCACTCTAGTGCATCTACCAAGTCTTCGCGGTGACCGCCCCCCACTGGGGGAAGCTGTTCCAGAGCCTGGGCCCCCCCCAGGCTCTGTAGACCACTGGACCAATGGTCTATAGATGCAGTACAGTGGTCTTAAGATGTAGTAAAATGGTCTCTAGATGCAGTACAGTGGTCTATAGATGCAGTACAATGGTCTATATATGCAGTACAGTGGTCTAGATACAGTACAGTGTTCTCATACAGCTATAGATGCAGTACAGTGGTCTCATACAGCAATAGATAAAGTACAGTGGTCTCATATAGCAATAGATAAAGTACAGTGGTCTCATATAGCAATAGATAAAGTACAGTGGTCTCATACAGCTATAGATAGGTCTCCTTTTTACCATAGGCGGAAATTACGTATTTGTACTGCATGCAAAAAAAAAAAAAAATGTACTGCATGGTTCCTGCCCAAAACTGCATGAGATTGGCATACATTTGGCATGTCTGTACAGGGGAGGCTGTAGGTATCCATGTAACCCATTTCCATTCACATATATTGAGGTGACAGCTCAAGGGACCATTTGGAAAATGTTGATGGACGTTTACCCCTCGCCAAAATGTTGTGTAACTTTGAATCATTAGGTATTTAGCCCCCTTCCCGACAAGGTAGCATGACAAGGTTGGTCCCATTGGAAACCTGAGGTTGTCTCGAATCAAATGGTATCTCTATCTTTGGGCTACGTCTAGCGCGCCATAGTCTCCGAAAGACACGCCGGTGTTCCAGCCAGCAATCCCGCAGGTCTCATAGGGGTAATATAACATTAAAAAAAACACACTTTGGACCACTTTTTTTCTTGGGATCATCGAGGTCCCTATATTAGAGGTCCTAAGGATGCCAAAAAATCCAAACTAGAAAAGAAAATAAGCAGTCGCGCGTGGACCACTCCTAGGGCCTCTACTATGACTGAATACTCAATTTTCTCCGATTTGAGGTATAATGCAGAATTTTGGCTACAGAAAGAGTAATGTTCAAGATACAAAGGTCATCTTGGGCTCAAATTGAAGCTTAGGCACATGGGAAGTTTTCTATATACAAGTGTGGCAGTGATATTCACCATAAAGTGCTGAGAAATAATCATCTTTGTTGTTATTTGTCAAGCGGACAGTATTTTCTTTTGTTTTTCTGGGGATGTTGTGGTCATATTTAAAAGTACAATGGTAGCAAGCACCAGAATCCTATTTTGCTACTTACCCCTATGTGTCAGGATACTCCATGCCGAATTTCATATGTGTAAGACAATTTGTGTAATTTTAGTAAATTAATATTGCCATTAACATAATCTCGCCCCAAAAAAGGGGGTTTTGGGGCCCCTGAGACCAATCGGCCCCGAGTTGGGGGTGGTCAGTATGAACTTGTGATGGCCCAAGGTATATGCTAACAGGAAATCATAGTGAAAAAAATTTAGCAGAAAACATTATGAGGGCTGGGCCTGGCTCCCGGTCTATTGAGATACCAGTCGCTACAATGAACTGCAGAGGCCAATGAGGTATCTAGGTTTCTATATCTATGCATTTACTACGGGAGGCATGCGTTAATCCGACAGACCTTTTCTCCGACTATGTGGCATCCGCGTGCGGTTAGGGTTAGGGTGCGGGTTTGGTTCGGGTTTACTGTTTAATGTCGGAGCACTGCGCTGTCGAAGGAATGCGCTGTCGGACTAACGTATTGCACCCATTTACTACCAGGGCTGGAGCCAAAAGTCTATCAAGCCCTGCTGCTTGTAGAAGTCTGCTTTCTATCTGTAACAATGACCGTCTGAGGTTCACAATGTAATACCCGCTAACTCAAGATGTTACTGAATCGCTGCATGTTTCCCCAGTTCTGTCCTTAGAGTTATAACATATCTGTTAATATGTATATCTTGTATAATGAGGTTCATGCAAAGTGGTCTTGCCCTTTAAAGGGTTGAAAGAGAACAACCCTGAAATAGCACTTAATGTGTTTATGAATCTGCTCATGGTGTCACGATGTGAGACAAGTGTTTGGACCCAAGCGCAGAACCAGGCAGGCAGATCAAGTTCAATGATGATTTATTAACAAACTTTCAATATAAGTTGTCAATACAGCAGGACATACAAGGCAGGACACGACATGACAACAACTTTAATCTGACAAGGGAACACTGAACACAGGGAGGTTTAAATTGACACAGACTAACAAGACACAGGTGAAACATAACTACAATCAACACAGGGATTAGCTGGGAGACTAACAGGACACAGGTGGAGAAACAAGTAATCACAGGGAGGAGAGACAAGACAGGTAGCAAACACTAGGGCAGACAGGTAACACTAGGAACAATACTACACAATAAAAGTACAAGGATAACAGGAAATTATACACAAGATACAAGGATCCTGACACATGGAAATAGTAAATATACATGCACCATTTAGAAAGTTTACTGTTAGGTCCAAAGGTGCTCCATGGCTAGATAAAGAAGTCCTTGACTTAATGACTGCGAGGGATAATGCAGAAAACAAGAAAACAGCAAATAAACTAGGTTTGAAGATAGATAGACAAATCTACTGTCAATTAAGGAATAAAGTAACACGGTTAAATAATAAGAAAAAAAGAGTATTATAAACATAGGATTAGTGAAATAAAAAAATATGGAAAAAAACTATGGTCAACACTGAACGAAATAATGGGCAGGAAGGAAATCAAATACATCTATTTCATTCATACAGTCTGAAGGGATCTTCATAACAAAACCTTACGATATTGCAAACTACTTCAATGTTGTTGTTTTTTTTAAATAAAGTTGATAAATTAAGAGGAGGTCAACAAAGTAGTGATGGTTCACTATCACACACCTAATAGAAAAAGAGATAATTAAAGACAAAAATTGTCTCTTATAAAGAAACAGTTCAGAAATGAATTATGTCACAAGCAGATTCCTCTTCCTCTGGTATAGACAACTAAAGCCCTATTCCCACGGGATTAGTATTATCTAGGGACCTCTGATAATTCAGAAATTACCACCTGACGTCTGTGTTTTTTGGCGCATTCGCACTGGATAAGCGAAGTCTGTGTTTTACGTGAAATTACTGACATTATCCATGATCCTTATAACAGAAAAGACCATTAATTTGTAGACTCTCTGAGTTAACGTTTACATTAACAGTATTTGTTTAATATTAAAGTATTTATTGAAATTATTCTGAGTCCAACGAGCCAATTAAACAAATGATCAATGTCGCAGCTGCGTTGGAGACGGGAGGCATACGATAATCCGAGATCCATTTTCTCCGACTATGTGGCATCCGCGTGCGGTTAGGGTTAGGGTGCGGGTTTGGTTCGGGTTTAGTATTAAAACGTCGGAGCGCTGCGCTGTCGGAGGAATGCGCTGTCGGACTAACGTACTGCACCCGTTGGAGACTCCCAGAACACAATGAAGCGGAGCGGTGAATGTTCTGTGCGTTCTTTACACAGTGATAGACTGCTAGCAGTAGTTCCAGCTAGAGTAACTCTAAAATAAAATCTAGGTCGAGTAATCATATTATGTGACTTTTTTTTTTAAATCTTGCTGCAAACCTCAGGAAGTCCTAGCTACTAGCTACTTATTGTTACTGTTGTGGAAGATTGTGTGTGTTTACATGCCTGATCTGCAGTGGTGGAAAGTAGATTTACTTAAGTACTGTACTAAAGTAAAAAAAAATTGAGCTATTTGTACTTTACTTGAGTAAAGTACAAATGACTCAGCCTTATATATATTTCGGCCATTTGACAATAGCAGATCTACAAGCTCACAATTGCTTGTAGATCAGCTATTTTCAAAAGATGTTTATACATTTGAAAACTTGAAACGGGACATTCTGCATAATGACTACTTTCGGTAATTTAACTTTTACTTGAAACAGAGTTTCTACATTGCAGTGTTTGGTAAAAAAAATAAAAAATAATCCTCCACATGAATTTAGAAAACGTCCCACTCACTTCCTCTTACTGTGTGTGTAGTGTGCAGTCACGTAACCGAGCAGAGCGATAGCATTTAGCATTAGCATAGAGATAGCGAGTAGTAGGGGGGGTGAACGACAATTTCAGAGAGACAGTTCGATGAGATGGTCCACAACCATACGATATGGGAACATATCCACACAGAGCTGTTACTCCGGCACCCGTCTGTAGAAGAATATGGAGACTGGAAAAAGATTACAGCGAGGTTGGGCTATCTCCGGCGACGCTCCTTGAGTGCCTAAAACAAAATAAGAAGACTGGAGCTTCACCAACCAAAAGTCCGTTCTACGACCAACTGGATGCTGTTCTTGGTAAGATTGCATGTCGCTTCTTCCACCTGTATGAATGTGAATTGACAGAAACCTTGATTATTGAAGAGAACGTTAGCTAATTGTGCTCTTAAACTAGCCACGAAGGTATGGCTGGCTAACGTTAGCTTCACGCTCTGCACTGGCCAGCTGTTTAACGTGAGAATAACAATGTACACAAACGTGTTGTGGTATTTGGGCACTTGTAGCTTAAGGTTTTTAATCGTTTTCAGGTAGCCGACCAATGAACAATCTGGGAGATCTGCGGACGGATAGAGGGAGTTCAGACGAGGAATCTGTCGATGTGTGTCGTAAGTGCATTTACAGTGATTCTCAAAATGTGGTCCGGGAACCCAAAGGGTCTGTTCGGGAGTTGCACTGGGTTTCCAGCTAGTTTATTGATAGTTAAAAACCCTAAACCCTTACTGGTGCTGAGTAATGGAACCAACCAAATGGACCTAAGGGTCACTCAGCAGTTATGTGGGTCCATGGCTCAAAATTGAGAGCTACTGGGCTGTAATGCCATTATGTGCTCCCCCCCCCCTTTAGTTGTTTGGAGTTATTTAACTTTGTACCTGCAATTGGGTGAAACATGTCCTCTGCATTTAACCCATCCTAACTATTAAGAGCTGTGAAGTGTGTATATATATATTCATATGTATGTAGCTGTAGGAAAATCCTTCACAATCATTGAATTACGGCCATACTGATTCATGGGTATTGACTGGTCTCCACATAATGGGAATCAGAGAAGAAAGAGCTGTGATGGTGTGCGTGTGCATAGTGCAGTTAGTATCACGGTACCTAGCAATGGAGGATAGGTGGGCTTTCCAGACCTTGCTGTCAACCATCATTAAAATACATGATAAATAGATACTAAGTGGCTCTGTCAGTTGGGAGGATACAAGGACACTGTCCATACACCCATTTATCCATCCATCTGAGCAAAATGCGCAAGATAAGCATTGAGTTTTCTCTTTATGTCTTCAGTTAGGTGATATCTGCAGTATATCTAATGTGTTCCCCTGTGTTGTCTCTCTGCTCCAGTGATGTTTCATGGCCCACCAGCAGCCAAGATCAAACAAGAGTTGACTCCCTCCAAGGAGCTTTCTCCTTGTCGCCAGGACAGGAGTCCCATGCCATATGGAGAGAAGTGCCTTTACACCTACCGGTGAGCTGGACCTTTTCCCTCTTATGCTTATTATGGTACTAGTTTTTGCTTTTGCTTATTCCATGTACTGCCTATACTGTACAGTTTGTCACATACGATAAAGCTAGCCTTCAATTAGCATATTTTATCACTATATTCTCTTTAATAATGATGCTATCACTTCCTCATGTTGACTTGTTTGTCATTGCCTCCCTCACAGTGCCTATGATAAGAAGCCCATTCCTCGGTTCAAACCATTGACTCCCCCCTCTACGCATGCGTCTCCTTGTGGCCCGACTGGCACGGCAGGGACACACCCTCTCAGCGAGCAGACCCCTCCCCCTCACCCCCTGTAACAAATCAGAATCCAGGGCCACGTCCGCTGCACGTACAACATCACAGCCAGCGACTCTACAGCCAGAGCCATCCGTTTGCGGTGCCCTGCACACCACTTGGCCAGGATGCCAGCAGCTTCAGCCCTGAGCACAGGTAATGGTCATAATTCTCCCCAACTACCTCATGGTAGAACATTGATATATCTATGTTGCCAAAATAACCATGATTTCTATCTCCTGTTTGCCAGTCTCTGAATAGCCAGCATGTTTACCAACACATAAGCTAATGACCCAGAATATTTAACTGCTCTAAATATACTCCTTCATTATCGTCATCATGTTTCCATTATCGGGACCACTGTCCATATGCCACCTTAGTGACTTGGTGGGTCCATGTCAGCCCGATGACACTACTGTCACTACTGCTGACTTTAAAGGGAGATGAACATCTGTTGACAGGCTGTGTAGGGGTTTACAGACCATCAAAGAGTGATGGGGCGGTGCTGTGTGGTAGCACGGTGAAGGCTTCTGTTTTGGATGCAGTTTAGTATCTGTTATTATGAAAATGTGTTCAACCAGCCAAGACACATTCTCTTCCCCCTCACATGCACACTGCAACCCTCCACTACTGCTTAGTCTAATCTGTGTGGCCATATATACGTAGTGAGCGTGCCAATTTACTACATATACTACATTCACTGCCAGGCACTAAAGGCCAATGGCAGCCATTCACACCCTAGGAGCCATCTCCTTGGACTGGAGCCAAGATTCTCTGTATAGAGCATCGCAGTTGCACAGAATCCGGGTGCCGGAAGTAAATACTCAATGCATTTTTCCCATTGACTTTTCCAAAAATATTTATATCAATGAATTTAAGCCTAGAATCAAGCCATCCAGGATGCTGGTGAATCATGACCATAAAACCTTTTTTTCTGTGATTTTTTAAAATGTTATATTTAATGATATGATATAATATGTTTAATAAATACCCTTTGTTTTGCCGTTTTCAAAAAAGTTTTTTCACAGAATCAAACGTTTTATGGTCATGATTCACCAGCATCCTGGATAGCTTGATTCTTGGCTTAAATTAATTTATATAAATATTTTCGGAAAAGTCAATGGGAAAAATGCATTGAGTATTTACTTCCGGCAACTGGAAGTGGGCGGGAACTGCGACGCTCTATAGTCGTCCAACACATGGTCTTAATGTCTGATGTGCAGTGTCCCAGTTTGGCTACTCCCAGCTCCAATGTTCTCTGACTGGTTCTGAACCTACATTATCTCTAATATATTCTCCAATGCCCTTTGGTTGGTTCGAGCAGGCTAGAGAGAGGCTCAGAAGCTCTATACATTGTTCAATGCCCTTTTGTTGGTTCAGGCAGGCTAGAGAGGTTCAGGGGTTCTATACATTCTCAGTTGCAGTGTGTCCGCTCGTGTTGTCTACTTTTTTGGCATAATCACTGAAAGAATGCCTATGGGGTTATTGTTCAGGTGGAGTGACTGACAGGGGTGAGCAGGTATGGCCACCGGCCAGGCTGACCATATATGGAAAATGAGAGGAGGCAGAGGCAGAGAGCTCGAGTTAACCCCGGTGGGGTATATTTACTGAAGGTAGTTGTGTGTGCTGTACAAAGGTAAACAGAAACAGATACAATAGTTGGTATTAATAATTATATCCAATATAGATAATAAACAATAATTAGCAATTCAATTCATCCTCCATATTACAATAAGAAATCATAATCAATAGCCGATCTACAATAATCGATATTCATAATGAAATCATTCGTATGGTCAAATCATTCATGGTGAAATCATTCATAATCATCAATTCATATTGTAATGAATGCATCAAATAAGATAGGCTAAATATATAATAAACAGTTTAAGCAGGATAACTATTCATGATATAATCAATAAACCAAGGGAATAAACACAACTTAAATGCACTGCTTATGATTTCAGATATAAATAAATAGGTGTGAATTGCTCATCAACATTCAACAGTTCAAATATAATGTCCATATATGCAGTGGCAGCCCAGTCCAGACTAATGTGGTACATTGTCTCTTAATACTCTTGTTAGCCCATGCTGGGAGAGCAAACATATTGATGGCCTACTCATCTCCAAAGGCATTATGATCAAAGGACTCACGTTTGTTCCGTAGACGCACACATGGATGGTTTGGAGTGAATTGGTGAAATGGTGGAGATCAGGAGGTTTCCAGGGTGAATTGGTGAAGCTCAGGAGGTTTTCAGGGTGAATTGTTTGGGAGGAGACAGGAAGCCATGGTTTGGCTTGGTGATCTGGCCATGAGGAGGGAGTGAGTGCCTACCTAAGTAACCTCCCACACCTGTGCGTGGCCAGTCCACAACCTGCCATTCAATCAGGCTTGATTGGGTGTCAGTGACTCTCCAGGAGCCTTTTAACAATCACCTTCTCTGTCCCCCGGCATAATCACCTTCTCTGTCCCCCAATCTCCTAACGTTTAGGTTCCAGCGGCAGATGTCTACCTTTCCCCACAGCAGAGAGCCAAGCACGCTCCCAGTTTATACCCCAGCCCCCCAGCAGTAATGGCCGGCCCCCGTACCACCGGCAGATGTCGGAGCCCTGACCCATGGACCAGCTTATCAGAATACTCTCGTCTCTCACTTTCTGTACACTCTTTCTGGCTGATTCTGCCTACAGCTTGACCAGCAATATAATGAAGCCATTCCCAGAGGGTACAACGAGGGACCAGAGAAAGCCTACATACCAGTCATCGGCCCAGTCAACTATCCCAGTCAACTATCCCACCGACTACTACAACAGAAAGGGGTGGTACCAGGGCCGGACTTACCGTTGGGCTAGGGGGGGCTGCAGCCCCCGGGCCTCCAACTGGGGGGGCCTCCGATTTTTTTGGTACATTTTTTATTTGTTTTATTTTTTATTTTTTTTTATGATCAAAATTTATTTTTTTTACGATGAAATTGTAAAGTATTGCAATCCAATTCAAGTGAGATTTATGTTTAGTTATTGTATATTTAGTTGTTTTATGGTTAAAACATCGAGAGCTGCTATCCACACTGTCACTGACACTGAAGACAGTGCCTGTAGTGGCTGTCAAAGCCTAATCCGGTCTAAAGCCCGCCTACTACTGTATCCAGTATTTTCCACACACACATACATGCACACACCACTTCCGTATCCGCTCTAGCCCCACCCAGGCATCAGCAACTTGCTCCATTGGCTAGATCCCAGTCCAGCCAATCAAGATGCGCAGATTATGCAAGGGCAAGGGGACAGGCCCGGAGGTGAGGTCAGCTGTTTACCTGTCATCCTGGCGCGGCATCTGTCTGTCAGTGTTCTGTTGTGATTGTGACCTTGTTGTGATCATCATCACCATGTCGGATAACAGGAGGTTGTTTGAAAGTGGAGCACAAAAAAGAAAAAAGAAAATTGAAAAAGAAGAGCGTAAAAAGGAGACACTGAGCAAAATGAAGAAACTCACGGGATTCTTCAAACCAGTTACAGCGTCTGCTGCGACACAAAATGAAGCCCCAGACCCCAATAACTCTAGTGATGAGGAGGTAGAACTGCTGGGAACAACAACAAGTCCCAGTGCTCCCAATGAGCAGGTTGGTGCCTTGCATGGTTTGTTTTGGTCGGGTGCGGACGGTGTGTGTGACTGAATGTGTGTGTGTGAATGAATGGGTTAATGTAGCTTAAATAATAATGCACAATAAAGCGCTTTGGATAAAAGCGCTATACTATATAAATGCCCCATTTATCATTTACCATTTAGGTGGGGGTGAACCTAGATAAAGGCGAAAGCCTGCTGGAAGAGGCTTCTGAGCCAGGGCCCTCATATACCCAGTCACCACAGTCTGAGGCAGAGGGTCGGGCACCAGCAGCAGCGCAAGAAGAAACACTGCCTGTTGTGGCGGCCCAGCCGGCCCAAACAACGGAGGATTCCTACAACAGTGATCCTGCTCGTTGGGGTAAAGTTGATGACAGAGTTCAATCATACTGGATAAAGATGGGGCCCGAGTCATGTCAAAATAAGGATGTGGACACCAAAGCATCAGAACGTCTTTATAAGGAGCAAAAGAGATTTTTCTCAAAATCTTTTTTCAAACGTGAGCTCCAAAACGGCGAGCTGGTGTCCAGAGAATGGCTTCTTTATTCCCCGTCCACTGGTTCAATTTATTGTTTTGCTTGCCGACTGTTTTGTGATGATGGAAATGGACAATGCCCGTTTAAAACCGGCTGGAGTGACTGGAAACGTGCCTCGGAAAAAATACCGAAACATGAGAACAGTGACAGCCACAGGAAGGCGATGTTAACATACATTAGACGTGCATCATATATTGGAGTAATTGACACTGAACTGAGAAAACAGCTGGAGTCGCAGTATACATACTGGACAGATGTACTGAGGAGAGTAGTGGTAGTTGTCAGAGCGGGGAATGCCTTTCCGGGGCACAAGTGAAATAATTGTCAGGCCTGACAATGGAAATTACTTGGGCATCCTTGAGGCAATAAGTGAGTTTGACCCATTTTTGAAGTCACACATAGAAAAATATGGTAATGCTGGATCAGGTACCCCCACTTATCTTTCCTCGACCATATGTGAAGAATTTATTCAGCTGATGGGTGATCGGGTGCTGTCAGATATTATCAGTGAAGTTAAAATGGCCAAATACTTCTCAATTAGCGTTGATTCAACCCCCGATGTTTCACACACGGATCAGCTCACGTTCATTTTACGTTATGTGTCACGGGTGCAATACGTTAGTCCGACAGCGCATTCCTCCGACAGCGCATGCCTCCGACGTTTCCAATACTAACCCTATACCAAACCCGCACCCTAACCCTAACCGCACACGGATGCCACATAGTCGGAGGTGACACATGGGAGGCATACGTTAATCCCTTTTCTCCGACTATGTGGCATCCGTGTGCGGTTAGGGTTAGGGTGCGGGTTTGGTATAGGGTTAGTATTGGAAACGTCGGAGGCATGCGCTGTCGGAGGAATGCGCGGGTGCAATACGTTAGTCCGACAGCGCATTCCTCCGACAGCGCAGTGCTCCGACATTAAACAGTAAACCCGAACCAAACCCGCACCCTAACCCTAACCGCACGCGGATGCCACATAGTCGGAGAAAAGGTCTGTCGGATTAACGCATGCCTCCCAGCCACACAGGGGAGGCTCTGTGTGAGTCCGTGATCACTGTTTTAGAGGAGATGGATATTGACATAGGCAATTGCAGGGGACAATGCTACGATAACGCTGCAAATATGTCCAGAGTTTATAAAGGTTTACAAGCTCGCATGAAAGAGATAAATCCACTAATTGAATGGGTCCCGTGCGCAGCGCACACACTGAATCTGGTTGGTGTCAGCAGCGTCAACTGCTGCTTAGAGACAGCTGATTTCTTCAGCTTTGTGCAAAATGTGTTCAACTTCTGTTCCAAGTCAACAGCTAGATGGACAGTTGTAACTGCAGGATTACACGCCAATGAAAACAACGCATTGAAACACTGAAATCTCTATCTGACACCAGATGGGCTGCACACACACAAGCGACACAGGCACTGTGCAGAAATTATGCAAATATTCAAGACTCACTTAAGAGCATTGCTGATGACAACAAACAAAACCCTCCAACTCGAAAAGAAGCAATGTCACTTTACAAAAAAATGAACAAACTCGAGGTTGCTTTTCTGTGTAATATGTGGAATTGTATTCTCCAGCGTTTTCGGACTACAAGTGAGGCTCTACAGGCTGTGCGTCTGGACCTATGTAATGCAGTTCATTTAGTCCGATCGTTGAGGGGTTATGTTGCAGGCTTGCGAGATAACTTTGATGTGTTTGAGGCACAAGCTAAAATTATGTCTCCAACAGTCTCAACACTTTACAAAGCAGACATAGATAGACAAAGAAAACGTACAGTTCGGGTGGATGAGTCCAGAGCACATGAGGTTAACTTATCAGGCAGAGAAAAGTTCTCATCTGGTGTATATTTGACTGTTATGGATAGGTTAATTGCAGAACTAGATCGCAGGTATAAGTCATATAATGACCTCAGCAACACTTTTGGCTTCCTGAACAATATCGCTGCTCTGTCTGCACAAGAGCTGCGCAATAAAGCAGCTGATCTCCAGAGGAGATATTCAACCGACTTAGAGTTAAACTTTGTGGAAGAGGTTGTCCAATACAAAGAATACATCAGCAGTGATGATGATACTTCTTCTGCAATAGAGCTTTTCCAGTCCCTGAGGAAAAAAAATCTGCAGTCCTACTTCCCAAATGTGGACATTGCTTTTAGGCTTTACCTGTGACTAATGCAAGTGGTGAGCGCAGTTTCTCTAAGCTGGCTCTAATAAAGAATAGACTGAGATCAACAATGGGACAGTACAGGCAAAATAGTCTGACTCTAATGTCAACGTCCTCCGCAAATTGGATTTTACTGACCTGATTAAGGACTTTTCTGCCAAGAAATCCAGAAAACACAACTTCTAAATTGTAAGCATCATACAGAATACAGTTCATATTTCACAGATGTCATGTTCATCATGTAGACTGTTTCTGTATTGCCTTTGTATGGGTTATTATAGCTTGTGATGGTTTGTGTGTTTTGTGACTTGTGTCCTGTATGCAAACAGGAAAAAAAAAGAATATACTGGATCACTACTTGTTAGGGTTGAACACACAGCTTGCTTAAGCTTATACTGTATGGATCACTTATTATTGTGTTTGTGTTTGTAACGCAGCTTGCTTTTGCATCTGGATCACTAACTGTTATTGTGTTCTTGATAATAAGAAGCATAAATAAAGCTTTCACATTGCACAGTGCATACTCTTTCTTTATTGCTCATCTCTGTTACAGTGATTTTTTTTTTATCAGAGCACATTGTGAAAAAAGGTATTTTGCTGTAAAACACCAAGTGGCTGGCTGCATTCAGCACCATGGACAGTGACTCTATGTGTCTGTCTCCGACGAGCCATTCCAGCATTTCGGGTGGATAACGGAGCGCTCGTCCAAAAACACACTGCCCCATTTTTTTCGCGGACCGCGGCCGCCGGATTAGACCTGGGGCGAGGGTGCTTTAGGGCGACGGTTCTTCTTCTATTGCATTTCTGAATGGAGAGGCGCGAATCGCGCGATGCGAAACAAAAGAATAGTAGACCCTTCATTTCACAGCTAATAGAGAATTTTTTATTTTAAGAATCGGTTCAGAATTGAATGAGTATGTATGTATGGCTATAGTTAAATGTGAAGCTCTTTCTGCTATAAATATGCATAGTTAAATGTGAAGCTCTTTCTGCTATAAATATGCATAGTTAAATGTAGGGCTGACCCAAATAACTTCGAAATTCGAACTTTTTTTTAAAAAATCGAGTAATTGGCCGTTTTTTAAAGGCACGCGGCCCCCCCCCCCCCAATTGTACAATCTGCGCAGCAATGGACCCGCGCTACAAGAAGTTAAAGTGGCTGTACAATCGGGGAGGGGGGGCCGCGTGCCTTACCGTGCGCCTCAATACGTTTACCTTGCTCCCCCCAGTGCAACGTCACGAGTCACGACGTCCTCCTGCCATGTGTTAAGCAAAGCTGTCAACAAACAAACAACAAGAGCAGCCTGCAGGCATGTCCGCGAAGAAATCAGAAGTGTGGTTGCATTTTAAAATATGCCCAGACAACACCAAAAAAGCTCAATGCCAGATTTGCGAAAAGAAAATGGCATACCTCAACTCAACAACGAGTCTGAAGAGCCACTTGAAAAACGTAAGTAGCAGCATAACGTAGCAGCACATCCATTAAGCCAATGGCTAATATAGTTAGCATTAGCAAGCAACTTGACTAATTGTTATCATTATATGCATGTATAGGTGCATATGCTTAAACTGGATGCTTCATCAGCCGGCCCCAGCAGGACACAAACCACTATTGATTCATCAATGACAAAAAGGACGCTTACGGAATCCAGGAAGGGTGTCATAACTGAGGCACTAGTCTCGTTCATCGCAGAGGACATGAGACCAATAAACATTGTGGAAGGGAAGGGATTTAAACAGTTAATAAAATCACTGGAGCCACTGTATACTTTGCCCAAGCGAGAGAATATATCTCTCATGCTCTTTCTATAAAACACAGTTCCATTCGTGATCAGGTTAAAAGCGAAATTGATACGTGCTCTGCTGTCAGTTTCACAACTGATATGTGGACCAGTCTACACATGGAGGCATACATGACGGTGACAGCTCACATGATAAGCAACGACTGGAAAATGAAAAACTACGTGTTGGAGACAAGGGCCATGGAGGAGGCTCACACGGGTGTAAACATTGCACAGAGACTTGGAGACGTAGCCGATGCTTACGCCATACCCACAAAGAAGAGAGCTGCAGTTGTTTGCGACAATGCGTCCAATATGACTCTGTGTCTCAATACACTGAAAGCAGAGGAGGATTGGGGTGATGTCAGGGGGGTGCGCTGTGCGGGGCATACGCTCCAGCTGTGCATCAATGCCGCACTAAAACATCATGACCCTGTAAACCGTACCGTGGGACATGCTAGGAGACTCGTGTCCCACTTCAAAAAGAGTGCCAAAGCAACTACGGCGTTAAAGGCTAAACAGAGGTCACAGCCAGGCGAGCCAGCAGTCGATCACAAACTAATTCAAGACGTCGCAACTCGCTGGAACTCGACATATGCAATGCTCCAGCGTCTGTGCGAGCAACGGTGGCCAATCTCGGCTGTCCTTTCTGACCGAGACGTCACTAAAAGAGAGGACCGAGCTCTGGACCTGACAACAGCCCAGTGGGCCATCGCAGAGGATGCTGTAGCCATCTTGAAGCCCTTCGTCACTCTGACTGAGCTGTTGTCAAAGGAAGAAAATGTGTCCTTATCAGCAGTAGTACCAATGCTGATTAATCTAGAAAGAGAATATCTGACGGAGGAAGATGATGACAGCCCCGCCACAAAAGCTCTGAAAAGTAAACTGTCGGAGGAAATTAATAGGAGGTGGCGAATCTCAGACCCAACTGATGCTGCTGTCCTCTGCGCAGCCATGGACCCCCGTTACAAGAAGTTAAAGTGGCTGTCCGACGTGAGAAAGCAACAGGTCCACACAGAGGTGACACGCCTGGCTGAGCGCCTGGCTCTCCAGGCTGCCTTTTCTGAGAGTGACGGGGACGAAGAAATTGACGTGGCTTCACCGGCAAAGAGGGCTAAAACGGACCGAGATATCGTCATTGACCGACTCCTCTTGATGGACGATGAAGATGAACCCCACAGTGGCGGCACTGCAGAAGATGAACTGACTGACTTTTTAAGAGACAGATCCAAAGCGGAAACCGGCCCACTGAAATGGTGGGGGTTAAATCAGCACCACTTTCCCAAGTTGGCAACTCTAGCAAAGCGTCTTCTCTGTATCCCTGCCACTTCAACCCCTTCGGAGCGCATCTTTTCGAAAGCTGGATTTATTGTTAACAAAACTAGAAGTTCCCTGTTGCCAAAAAATGTGGACACGTTGGTCTTTTTGGCACACAATCAAAAACGAGTTCAATCAAAAGCACAGCAGTGAGTAGTCAGACTCCTTATTTGTCCACCAGCCTCTATTTGCTTTTATTTAACTTCATTGTGTCTGTCTTTATTTTTGTAAAAATGTAGACAACAGAAGCCTATTGATTGAGCCTCAAATGAAGGCATTATGTCTACAATGTATTTTATTTTATTTATTATAGAGCTATTTCGTTGTGCTTTCATAAAGCCTCGATCAAATGATGGCTTAGATGGAAGATTTTTTGTTGTTGACATTGTTCTATTGTGTTTCAGACAGTAGGTAATTAATTCATTGTGCTTACTGCTTTCATAAAGCCTCGATCAAATGATGGCCTTACTGCTTTCATAAAGCCTCGATCAAATGATTGCCTAGAGATGGAGGATTTAATTGTTCGACACTGTTTTATTGTGTTTTAGTAGCTAATTATTTGTGTTTTACTGCTTTCATAAAGCCTCGATCAAATGATGGCTTTAGAGTTCATTTTTTGTATATGCTGATACTTGACAGTGTGTGCACTTTGCAGTAGCCAAACTTACAATGTTAGGCCTACCCTTTTATTTTTGTTTGTATATATGAAGGAACTAGAGGTAATGCCTGTGTCGGACTATTTAAGTTCATGTTAATGTCGGAGCGGGTCGTACGTAATTAATTGTGCGTCACAGCTTTCATAACCCCAATTGACGCGGTTACACTGTGAAACAAACAATGTGTTTTTGTTTACTAGAAAGCAAAGAACTTGGTTTAGCTAACATTTAAAAAAGCTTTAAGAGCTGTGTCACGTTTTCGTACAGTAGCCTATGGTATATATTTTTTACCATGTGTTTGAAAAGACATTTGTATAAATAAAAGGTGCTTATTAAGTCCAGTTATGCGTTTGTCTCTCACTCGCCTCTTACTACCTGTAAATATAGCCTACTGCTACTATATTTATATGTTTGGGTTTAATCCAAAGACAAGTAGCATATCCAACTTAGCAATGCATGTATTAATTTCGCTGGCTGCAGACTGCAGAGATAGAGGGCAACAGCGCAGGCCAGCGCAGCCTCGCACTGGCAGATTAGCGACCCGTTTTTTTTTTTTGTTTTTGTTTTTACCCCCCCGTCCTCCGCCGAATATTCGAAGTTTAATCATTTTTTTGGCGAAAAACTCGATTATGAAAATTATAATTGAAGGTCAGCCCTAGTTAAATGTGTAGCTCTTTCTGCTATAAATATGCATCCATATACTACTCCACTTTGGACCGAAATAACCGAATTAAACCCGAAATTAAAAGAAAAGAACCCGAATAACCCGAAAAATTTTCGCACGCACGCGAACGGGGCAAGTGCATGCGCGCCAGTGGGGCCTAGATAATTACTCCAGCCCACGGGCCTCAACTCCTATAAATCCGGCACTGGGTGGTACAGAGTTCTTCTGCAAGGACTTGTAGACTACAATTGCATGTTCCTTGATTATGATGTTGGCTGGCCTTGGAAGTGTCACAATGCATATGTCTTTGAGTGTTTCCGTCTGTGCAGCAAGCTGGAGGATGGCCAACAACATCCGCTTTAGCCGTGCACGCATCCATGTAGAACATGCATTTGGTCGTTTAAAAGGTTGCTGACGATGCATTCTGAAGAGAAATGACTCTCAAACCAAAAAAGTGAAGTATATTGTGTCTGTTTGTGTACACACACACAGATACAAATGGGCTTAAAGTATATGTGTAGTATAAAGTCAATTGTATGATATTAAATAATGACAATATGAAAAGCACCTGAATTATAGTTTATTATCAGTACTTGAATACATGTTTTATTTCAAACTCATATGGGTCTGTAACAGTGGTTCTCAAACTTGTTGGGCTCAGGGCATCCCCTACATAGAATTGTTTAATCCACAGCACCCCTACATTCAATTGTTACAGTATGTTGGGCCCTAAAACTATTTGTATCATTATTTATTTTAACATTCAAATGAATGCACCCAGTTGAAGGCATGCATACACTCACTTGGATTTGTATCCTGGATGGCTAAAATACTTGACTTGAGCTGATTGAAAATTGACCCCTGGTCACTCTCAATGTTCATTTGCTAAAAATAGGTGCTTTAAAGAAGCAACAGTAATGAGTCATGCAAATCAATTAAATGATTAAGGGGTTATGACTTTTTATTAGCATAGATTGTGTCCAGGAAAACTACCTGAAAATGTGTCACATACTGTGATCTAAACGTATGCATTTAAAAGCTATATCTGCATTAAACAAAATATAATGGTCGTGGAGCATATTTTGCGCGGGTTTATCTTATGTTTATCTTGTCTAATATTAATTGGCATATCTATCAGGTGATACAAATTTTAAGTACTGGATATGAACAGTGTCATATCAACCAACTGAAAGTACTACAAGGAAACACATTTTCCATCATGAAAGTAAGTTAATAGCTGAATGTGCCAACAATGAAAACGTTGCATCTGCGATACACAAAATAACCTGGAATTGTGGACTTTATTTGATCAGTTATAATTATGTGAATGTGAGCAACTTTAGGCAAAGAAGTAGCAGTATTCCTTGTATGATGTTTAGATGACAAAAAGTACATTTACATAAGTACTGTACTAAAGTACAGTTTGAGTATTTCCAATTTCCAATACTATTACTTCTACTCCACTACATCTCGGATCCAAATATTGTACTTATACTTCACTGTAATGTACAGATGTGAACCTAGTTAACATACTGCATTACAATAGAATTCTAATATACCTGTGGTCAACAGATGGCAGTGCAGTGCAGCTACATACAGTCTTGAGCACACACACTACAATATGACCAGAGCACGACATTGCATTCTTTCCTAGGAACACTTGAAACGTCACCAAACTGTGATCTCTCGTCCTGCCTGGTTTTACTAAACCTTACATCCACTACATTTATTTGAAAACTTTAGTTACTACTTACTGTAGATTTTGATTATTATTACAAAACATATATTAACCGCTTCAGCCCTATATATATTTCGGCCATTTGACAATAGCAGATCTATAAGCTCACAATTGCTTGTAGATCTGCTATTTTCAAAAGATTGTCGTAAATTTTACACATTTGAAAACTTGTGAAACGGGACATTCTGCATAATAGTACTTTCTACTTTTACCTGTAACAGAGTATTACCACATTGCAGTATTTGGTCAAAAAAAAAATATTTACAAGCACAAGGCTTGTTTCAGGCCGAGAAATGCCTCCTGGCACGCCTCGGACAACACATAGTCTCTGTCTTTCTCTAACAGCCGGTATAGGGGCGACGCTATGGTGGCAAAACCCCGCACATGTCTCCTGTAGTACGAGGCCAGGCCGATGAAACTTTTCAACTGACCCTGGTCGCGGGGGGTGGGCCACTCCTCCACAGCCCGCACCTTCTCGTCCATGGGGCCGATACCCTCCGCGCCCAACTCGTGCCCCAAGAAAGTCACCTTCCTCCTCATGAAGTGACACTTCTCCGGGTGCAATGTCAGACCTGCCTCCCTCACTCTCTCCAGAACTCGCCTCAGGGACCCCAGGGCTGCCTCGAAGGAGCGGCCATGCACCAGGATGTCGTCCAGGCATACCAGGCACTCCTGGCGAGGGATACCAGCCAGCACTTTGTCCATTAGCCGGGCGAAAGTGGCAGGGGCGTTACAAAGCCCGAAGCTGAGGACCTTGAACTGCCACAGACCCCGGCCAGTGCAGAAAGCCGATTTGGGGCGCGATTCAGGGGAGATGGCCACCTGGTAGTAGCCGCTTTTAAGATCCAATGTGGTGAACCACAAGGACCCCGTGACTAAGTCCAAGGATTCGTTGATGCGAGGGAGGGGGTACGAGTCCTTTGTGGTCACGTTGTTCAGCCGTCTGTAATCCACACAGAATCGCCAGTCTCCATTCTTCTTTGCGACCATGACCACAGGCGACGGGGCTGTCGGACGGCTCAATAAAGTCTGCCTGCAGCAGGTCATCTAAGGCCTTGTCACATGCCTGCTGATACAGGGGCCAGGGGGGACAGCTGTAGGCGGGGGGCGTTGGGCGGGGCCACGGGTGCTGCCGGGGGCCGACCCACCCCAGCAGCAGACATCACAGTCTCCCCACTTGCTGGGGGAGGGGGGGCGGGGTAGGGGTAACCTGGCCATATGAAGGGGGGTGTAGGGACGGGGAAAGCAAGGGGAAGGTTCACCGGGGCAGCGAACCGTGGGACATCAGCAAAAGCATGGGGGTAGGGGAAGGAGCCGGGGAAGGCGGGAACGACGAGGGGCATCTTCAGTGTCCGGACAGACCGGGCAGGGGGCAGAGGGCCGGTAGCTAGGGGGCCCATGGCAACTGTAGGACCCCCCGAAAGTTAAGTGTACCGCTCCCCATGTCCAACAGGCACCCCGTGTCCTTGAGGAAGTCCAGCCCCAGGATGCAGCGGTCCTGCACGTCCGCCACCCACACCAGATGGCGAAAGCGTCTACCCCCCACACAAAGCCACAGCAGCCCCTTCCCCACCATGGGAGCCAGCTGGCCCGTGACCGTGCGGAGCTGCACCGCTGTAGGCTGCAGTGGTGTGCCGCTGGGCAGAACGTCCGGTCTCACCAGCGTCATCGACGACCCGGTGTCTACCAGGCCCACAGTAGGCACCCCCTGGACAGAGAAAGCGACGTGGCAGGAGCCCCCACCACCGGAACTCCCACGGACCCACCCCACCACGACAGGTGGAGTACCGCTGTCATCTACTTCTGGCTGATGAGGATGAGAAGGCGGCATGATGCTGTCATCTACTTCTGGCTGATGAGGATGAGAAGGCGGCATGGTGCTGTCATCTACTTCTGGCTGATGAGGATGAGAAGGCGGCATAATGCTGTCATCTACTTCTGGCTGATGAGGATGAGAAAGCGGCATGATGCTGTCATCTACTTCTGGGGGGAATGGAGTCTCCCCCTCCCGGCTGTGCTGTCGGGCTCCCCCCGCTGGATGACGGGCCCGACCTGGCGACGTTGGGGTAGCGGTGAGATGAGGGGTCCGCATATCCCCGTTTATGCGGACCCCGAGGTGTTTCCCCGAACCTGGCGAGCAGCAGGGCAGTTCCTGCGTATGTGCCCGGGCTGGCCGCACTACCAGCAGACCTGCGGCCCGCGTGGCTGTCCGCGTGGTCCCTGCAGAGTCACCGCCCTCAGCAGCTTGGTCATCTCCGCCGCCCACACTGGCGCCACCTCCCTGGCGGGGCATTCCGACGCCGACCTCACCGCATGGGGGCTCATCTCGTGTCCACCGCTGGCAGCCGCGCTCCGCAGGCTCTCCCTTTCTGTAGCTGCCTCCAACGCCTCGAGCAGTGACTTCGGGTGCTGAAGCTGCACCTGCATGCGCAGGTCAGGGGGAGAGATGGCCCCGACAAACAGGTCAGTAGCCAGCTCATTCCGTGCCTCGGCAGGCATGTGACCGTATGCCCGCCGCACCTGGCTCTCAATGTCATTAGCCAGCCCTCGGAGTGACTCACCAGGCTTCCTGCACTTCCCTCTCAGCTCATTTTTCAGGAGCGCTGGCTGAGACCACGTTCCAAACCGCCTCTTGAGCGCCCCGACCAGGGCGTCGTAGCATCGTCGCTGCTCAGGGTCCAGCAACAGGAGGCATGAAAGAGCGTCTCCCTCCAGACACAAAGCCAACTGCAGTGCTTTGTCCCTCACTGTCCACCTTCTAGCATCGGCTAACAGTTCGAATTGGGCATGGAATGCTTCCCAATCTGAGCCCCCAGTGTATTTGGGCGTCTTCACCGAGCCAGCAGACGGTGGCGCGTCGGCGTCGCCATGGTAACCACTGGGCGCGGTGAAATTGGCGGGAGACACGCTACCCCTGACGGCCCCCGCAGCGTGTCACCCCCGGTGGTTATGGTTAATCACCCACCCTGGAGCTGCTTCCAGTCGCGGCATGTCCATCCCTCCCGGTATCCCGTACGCAGCCTCGTCTTGTGGCTCCACTTTTATCTTCACCCCAACGGAGCTATCCATGCTAACCGGCTCGCCTAGCTAACTCACTGACTGAAGCTAACTAGCTAGCACCCGGCAACACAGCGTCTCCTTACCGACAAAGTCTCTTTTTATTTTGTAGTTTTACTTCTGACACCAGTGTAACAATCCCAGGAAGGGGAGGCTGAGACGTAATCCACCGTTTAGGTTCTTTCTTTATTATATATCTCACAAAGTACAACCAGCCTCACATAGCCACACGTTCATCTCAAGGCAGAGACACACAACAACAACAACAAGGTCACGTCACTTCCTGTACTAGTCCCGGAAATACCCTCCCATTGGCTGACAACCTTTAAAGTGCCATACACACACAGTCCGCAGCGGGCCGCTACACTATATATATTTGGTCTTAAGTAATGTAAGTAGTCTATACATGATTAGAACATGATTGAACATTTCAGCATTCGCACAGGATAATTAATAAATAAATAAATAATAATGTATTATTATTGTCCGGGACATTGCCCCGGATGTGATTGAACAAGGTGAAGCCTCCACGTGAATTTAAAGCGGAAAACGTCCCACTCACTTCCTCTTACAGAGTGTGAGTACGAGAGCAGTCACGTTAGCGAGCAGCAGAGCGATAGCATTAGCATAGTGAGTAGTAAGCGAAAGACGAGAACGCCATTATTAGCCTTTAAGTTTAGTTAAAAAGTTATTGTGAGTTTATTATTTATTCGACGTCGTGTCTGAGCAGAAATGGCTCCTCCTAAAAATAAAACACACTGGACACGGGAAGAAACTTTAAAGGGACACTTCGCCGATTTTGCATAAAACCCCTATTTTTATGAAGTCTAGGACCCATAAACATGATCCTGGTGTGTTTTTTGTGTTGTATCTGTGTTTTTAGATTTTTATCCGTGAGACGATCCCCATAGCGTCAAATGACGTTTTCCGTAGGTTCTCACCTTATGTCCGCACTACATGGTGTCTCAGTGAGACCAACCCCACACGCACCCCAAGGGGTGTCTCCCAAAGAGTGGGATCAGCCTTCTTTCTCCCTGCTCAGTTGTACAATGGTGTCGGTAAACACTCCGCGTTAGGAATACTAACACAACAGATATTTATTTGAACCATAAAACACAGAAGAGCAGCTCCACCGCAGAGGAATTCAACAGGCTGTATGCTGAAATCATGCTGGACACAGCTTGGATTAATTACTTTATAGAGTAGAGTAGAGTAGTTTATAAGTAATGATTGCTGTAAACGTTATGCCAACTTGGCATAATAATCCAACGTGTAATTGTACTTGATTGCTTTAATGTTAGAGATTAATAAAGTTAGGGTAGTACTAGTATACGATGTGTAGTTGACTTCTGATAGACGCATGCACGCAGAGCATTGTTGTTTACATTGTCGTTCCATAGCTAGCCAAATGCAAAGCTAAACCACTTGTGTGACACGCCTAATTTATGCTTTGTCTCTTGTCAGATTTCAAATATAAAGTGCCTATGCCATGCCCACGGATGTTGCAATTTGAATCGGGTGGGTGCAAGTACCCGTATCTTCCGTAATGTTTAAATAAAAGCATTTTAATCCGATCAGTGGCCATTTTCTCATAAACCTCCCAACCGGTCGCATAAGGGTCGCATAATAAATGGCCACTGATCGGATTAAAATGCTTTTTCATTAAACAATACGGAAGATACTGGTACTTAGACCCACCCGATTCAAATTGTAACATCCGTGGTCATGGGATAAGCACTTTATATTTGAAATCCGAACGTTTATGTAGATGTACGGATTGTACATGTAGAAATTGCAAACACCAGGTTGAAGTTCTCCCGTGACAGTCATCTTTCAGGGCTACGTCGCCTGGTCCCGAAAATAGCATATCTACAAGCTCACAACGCGTCAGACTCGACACTTTTTGAGCTTGTAGGTCTGCTATTTGCGGCTTGCATGCAATATTAGTATAAAGGGCTTCACGTTGGATGATATCTATTTAATCTACAAGTGTAATCTAATGTGTTCTTTTCAACAGGACAGAATGCTGTGTCGCCAGCCTGCGGAAATGGAGTAACGTTCGGCTGATGAAGACCCCTGGGACTCGCCTTATGAGATACAACCATATTCTTTTTCTAAATAAAACGATTACATTTACACCCTGCTTGCTCTACTCGTTGATCACGGTACATTCTACATTGTATAAGCATGCATAATGACAAAATGTGAACCCCAATTCTAAAAGGGTTCTTTTGAACTGTTTCATGATAGGAGATGGTCTTTCATTTGACAGAATGGTACATAATTACATGACTTAGGCTATATGACAAGAGTATTTGAACATTAGCATGTCATCTATTCTAAAGTAATGCACGTCATGTTTGGGGTCCACCCATAATTCCGACGAGTCGATGTTCCGAAGGTTTGGTGGTCCGACGGGTCGATGTTCCGACGGTTTGGTGGTCCGACGGGTCGATGTTCCGACGACCGGACCGGGGTCCAGTGGTCCTACGGGCCGGTGTTCCGACGGCCGGGGTCCACTGTTCTGACGGGGGTGCACCAATAAGCGGGCGGACGGGTCATGATTTCAAACGCAATTAACGTGGGTGCGGACTAAGCGGGGCAACTCAAAAAAGGAAGAAAGAAAAGGCATTTTCTCTCTCTCTCTCTCTCTCTCTCTCTCTCTCTCTCTCTCTCTCTCTCTCTCTCTCTCTCTTATTGTTAAAATAGCAGATTATGAGCTTGTAGATCTGCTATTTTCAAATGGCCAAAATGTATAGGGCTGAAGATGTAGCTATTAGTGGAGTTCAGAAAATTGGAAATACTCCAGTAAAGTAAGAAATACCTCAAAATTGTACTTAGGTACAGTACTTGAGTACATGTAGGCTAGTTACTTTATACCACTGTCAATTATGCGCAGCACCTAATGGTGCAAAATACATGGTTCGCTCCCCCCTCCCCCCCCTCCCTCTCTCTCGCTCTCTCTCTCTCTCTCTCTCTCTCTCTCTCTCTCTCTCTCTCTCTCTCTCTCTCTCTCTCTCTCTCTCTCTCTCTCCCCTCTCTCTGTGCCCCTCGCTCTCTCGCTCTCTCTCTGCAAAAATACAACGAACTGTTCATGAATAGCATAGAAGCAGTGGTGGAAAGTAACAAAAGTACATTTACTTAAGTACTGTACTTAAGTACAATTTTGAGGTATTTGTACTTTACTTGAGTATTTCCAATTTCCAGTTTAGTTTTACTTCTACTCCACTACATCTCAGAGGCAAATATTGTACTTTTACTCCACTACATTTACTTGAAAACTTTAGTTACTAGTTACTTTTCAGATATAAATTATGATATAATGAAACATACATTAACCACTTTAAACCTATTTTATACCTAGGCTATTTGAAAAGCCGATCTACAAGCTCACAACGTGTTGCATCGCGATGTGTTGTGAGCTTGTAGATCTGCTATTTTCAAATATTTAGTACTTTTACTTTTGGTACTTTAAGTACATTTTGATGCCAATACTTTTGTACTTTTACTCAAGTCATTTCTTAATTCTGGACTTTTACTTGTAACAGAGTATTTTTATATTGCAGTATTGGTACTTTTACTTAAGTAAAAAATGTGAGTACTTTTTCCACCACTGCATAGAAGGGATGTTTTTTTAGAGGAGAATGGTGCTAAATATATGGTTCGCTCCCCCCTCCCCCCCCCCCCTCTCTCTCTCTCTCTCTCTCTCTCTCCCCCCTATCTCTCTCTCTCTCTCTCTCTCTCTCTCTCTCTCTCTCTCTCTCTCTCTCTCTCTCTCTCTCTCTCTCTCTCTCTCTCTCTCCCCCTCTCTCTCTCCATCTCTCTCTCTCTGCAAAAATACAACGAACTGTTCATGAATAGCATAGAAGGGAGTTTTTTTTTAGAGGTGGAGGCTTCTAAATTTCGATGGAATTTATTCCCTCCACTGATAGCTCTTTGCCAAAAATAGCCGATCTACAAGCTCACAACGCCTCACGCTGCGAGGCGATGGAGCTTGTAGATTGGCTAGATCGATCTGTCTGTCTGTCTGTCTGTCTGTCTGTCAGTCTGTCTGTCTGTCTGTCTGTGTCGGACGGGAAGATACGTAATTCTCATCTCTGCTGATGTATTTATTATGCACGTAATATAACAATACACAATGTCTACTGTACATATATAGCCCACTGTAGGCTAACATTCTTGGGGGGTCTTGTTAAGCTCCACCTTAGCGCCGCCAATGAAGCGGTTTCAGAAAATAAAAATAAGAAAAGGTAAACCAAAAAAAAAAGGCGTGTCTGTCTGTCTGTCTGTCTGTCTGTCTGTCCGTCAAGCTCCAATGTGGAGCCTAGTAGTGTTGCCAGATTCTGCGAGACAAATCAGCAACCAGGTCTATGAAAACAAGCCGCGAGCGACCACCTGTAAATGCACTGTTTATTTCACACAGTACTTGATTTCAATAAATGAACCCAGTACATTTTACTGGGTTCAAACTGACACAAATGTTGATTTATTCATTCTGATCGGTTTGAAAAATATAAATATAGGCCTCTCTCTTATACATGCCTCCTTTCAATAAAAGCCCGGTTCCCACTACAGCTGAAACAAATACAAGCCTGGGTCACTATTAGAGGAGTAACTATTCTGTATTAAATATGACCGCGTGCGTGCGTAATGACGCGCAGATAAGCAACGATGTTAGGTAATTGTACCAGCTGACAGATGTGGAAAACACTGGGAGGAGGGCGGGGGGGGACCCCACCAGCGTGTGTGGGTCCTTGTCATGCCAAGGACCCCCAAAATGTGATGTAGGCTATTGTCTGCAGAACACAGCATTCCATGCGCTTTCTCTCTCTCTCCCTCTCTCTCTACCTCTCTCCTCTCTGGGGTCCATGGCCAAATACATATAATTTGTGGGGTTCCTGACATGAAGGTGCCCCCCCCCCCCCCCCCTCCTCTGAATGGAACAACTACCGTGACAGCGGAATTTTACACGTGCGTAATTACGCACGTAAGTGCATGTTCTAACATAATAAAACGTGTACTGTAGGCTACATATATAGCTCACTGTAGGCTAACATTCTTGGGGGTCTTCTTAGCGTTGTGAGCTTGTAGATCGGCTATTTTTGGCAAAGAGCTTGACAGATATAGATAGATAGATATAGATAGATAGATAGATAGATAGATAGATAGATAGAGAGGTAATCACTTATGTTGCATGCAAGTAAATCCAACGTGTGTAAAGACGGTGCGTAAAGTCCAGCCCCTGTGTGCAAAACTGTTCTTATATTTAAAATATACAGCTCAAGGAATTCATTATTAGTTATGAATTAAGAATGTATTATTAATGATTTAAAAGGGGGGGTGGGGGTGATCCTCAATGTGCACTCAACCAGGGATTTGATCTTTCACAGAAGTGATGAGGATTTGGAATCCTTCATGAATGAATCTTTCCACCTATACCAGAATAAACCATGGGCCTATTTAGCGCTTGCTGCACATCCCTGCCTGGGTGCACAGTATACAGTAGGCAAAATTCACAGCTCTCCTTCTCTCCTAATTCCCCACAAATAGTCCCCAGCAGCTGGGTGGGACCGGAGAGCAAGCTGCCATTCAGTCATGATTGATTGAGGTGATTGAGATGACATCATGCTTTGAACAATTAAATAGGTGTGGATGGCTTCGGTCAATGAATCAACATTCCCCACTGGGAGATCAGACAAACTTGATGGCCCATTCGCGCACACATCAAAGGATAGGATCAAAGGCACTTAGTTTGTAGACAGACGCACAAAATGGACGCCGGTGATCGGTTTAGATAGGAAGGATGGATGGATGGATGGATGGATGGATGGATGGATGGATGGATGGATGGATGGATAGATAGATAGATAGATAGATAGATAGATAGATAGATTTAGGGATTTTAATATAATGTATTATTTCTTAAATTATTATTCTCAACCTTGGGGGGACGTGTGGAGAGCGCGCGTGTGTGTGTGTGTGTGTGTGTGTGTGTGTGTGTGTGTGTGTGTGTGTGTGTGTGTGTGTGTGCGCGCACACGCACTACAGTATGTGTGCCAACTTGGATAGGGTGGCTGGCCCAAGATGAAAACGTGCGTGAGAACGCACAATGCCATTGACAGACAGTAGTTTACAACAATGCACATTTTAAAGATGCGGTAGTCTGTTCTCTTGTTGAATAAAGCCTTGCTTTCCGTGGCCATAAATCCACCCTATATAGAACCATAATGGGAATTGGGAATGATACCAAATACAATGTTCTTTGGATTGAAAGAATTATTGCGCTCTCCGCTCTCCATGGTGCTGAATGTGGGGGGTCAGAGCAGCCGCCCTGACCTGCAGCTGTCCAAAATGCTGAACGTGGAAAGTCGGAAATATTATTAAAAAGTATCTATTTAACAGCCAAAACGGCAACACCCAAGTCATTGCTGGTGAGAAACCTTGCTGCATAAACAGAATACACAAGTGATATTGTGAGCTTATAGATCTGCCATGTTTGGCGAATGTTCCCTCCAGAATATGACTGCTGGGGTTCCAGTAGTTAAATACACGGATGACCTTTTTAACACTAACCCATCACAAACCAGACTCAGATTGGGGTGATTTCTTTGATCTTCTTAATTGGTGGTTTCCGATTGGTCTGCATAGGCAATAAAGGTATACCAGTCTCACCTTGGCAGGTCTCTCATCTCCACACAGACTAACTAATTCAATTTAACCGACAAGAAAATGGCCTATCTCCAGCTAGGAAACCGCGGAGGAAAAGTTTTAATAAATGAAGGTTTTAGATACCAGCTAAATAAAACCACCCCCGGAGGCAAGATGCACTGGCGTTGCTGGAAAAAAACCTGTAACGTGTTTTTGACAACTGCCGCGTTTAATTTGGAGGAGCCCAACGTGGCAATCCAGGTAATGAGAACCACACCTCATAACCACCCAGAAGACACTGATTTGATCTCCTCTGGTGCTCTCAAGGAGAAGATGGTGAACGCAATCCAGGCGGACCCGTCTAAACCCATCAAACGAGTCTATGACGAGGTAGTGAGAGATGCCGAGTCATCAGATGAGGTGCCCGAATTTCGGAATGTCCGGTCAAGGCTACAGAGAAAACGAGCATCCCTTCTCCCCCCAGTCCCTGACAGCGTGGACGACGTTCAAATCCTGCATGATGAGTGGGCACAAACCTGGCGTGGGAGAAGGTTTCTCTCTCATCAGGACAACGACTGGGGTGTCCTTGTTTTTGGCACCACCCGTCATTTTGCAAAACTCGGAAGGTGCCGAGATGTGTACATTGATGGCACATTTAAAAGTTGCCCGCATCCATACATGCAGTTTGTTTCAATACATGGCAAATACATGGACAGAGTGGTGCCCCTGGCCATGTGCCTTGCAACGGGCAAAACGGTGGGCCAGTACAGGCAGATCCTTGCGCATGTAAAGCGCAAGGTACAGCGTGCCACTGGTCACCGATGGAGACCACAGCGAGTCATAACTGACTTTGAGAGCTCCCTCCTCCTGGCTATCCAGTCTGAGATACCCGAAAGCCAGCCATCTGGGTGTTATTTTCATTTCACCCAGAGTTTATGGAGAAAAGGTCAGGATTTGGGCCTTGCAGGTAACTATATCTTTCAGTTAAGCAAACATATTTGATCACTTTTCCATAAATGACCTTTCCATAGTTAATGTTTATTTTCAGATGTGGGGGCATGTCAGATAAAGGCACAACCCTCAAACTTTTACCCCATATCCTCAATCAATCAATCAACCAGCCCATACATAAATACATACATTATTAATGAATTAAATAAATAAATAAGCAAGCTATTATTATATTTTCTCATTTTCTTTCATGTTTCTTGCTTTACATCCAGAGCAGGATCCAAACTCTTTTTGTATTATTATTTGTATTATTATTGAAAATAAAAACATTCATTTATTTAAGAAAGAAATTAATGAGTGCGGCTCAATTAGAATGAATTATTGTTAGTTCCTAAACTAAACGTTAATGAATGATACAAGTTACTATAAGGAACTAATCATTAACGAATAATTAGCCTAGTTGTCACCAGTGGTGTAAAGTAACTAAGTACATTTACTCAAGTAATATACTTAAGTATAGTTTTGAGGTATTTTTTACTTTACTTGAGTATTTCCAATTTTCAGTACTTTTACTTCCACTCCACTCTCAGAGGGAAATACTGTACATTTACTCCACTACAATTGTTCGAAAACTTTAGTTACTAGTTACTTTCAGATATAAATTATGATATTATGAAACAAACTTTAACCACTTCAGGCTTATTTTATACATAGGCTATTTGAAAATAGCCGATCTACAAGTTCACAATGCATCACATCATCTGACGCAGATCTGCTATTTTCAAATAATTTAGTACTTTCACTTTTGGTACTCCAAGTACATTTAGATGCCAATACTAACTCAAGTACATTTTTAATTCTGGACTTTAAATTTTAACAGAGTATTTCTATATTGCTGTATTGGTAGGCTACTTTTACTTCAGTAAAGAATTTGAGTACCTTTGAGTACTTTTCCACCACTGTTTGTCACTATAGTTACGCTACTCATTAGTCTCCATCATTTCATTGTCTAATAATGAATGCTAAGCTTTTAATTAATATTTCATACAGTAACAGGTTACTTTTAATGTTTGAGAGGTTCTTGTTATTATTGTCCATGTGGGGGTGTCTGCTATTTTTTTATTGTTACATTTTCGTGCCCAGTGAATTTAATTCATTCATTCATTCATTCATTCATTCAGGGCAGTACCGGAGACATCGCAGGCTGCGGGAGTGCATTCTGAAGTTCATGTCCATTGGGTACCTACCAGTGGCTTTGGTTCGCCAAAACTTCCTGATGCTGGCAGGAGCGAGACGCACAGTTCGTCTGAGAAGGCGCTTCGGCAGTCTGACGGACTTCATTCACTACCTAATGCAGAATTACATCGATGACGGGTGCCAGTTCCCACCTCAGTTGTGGAACGTCTTTCACAGTACCTCGGACAACCGGACCAACAACTTTGTTGAAGGTAAGACATTATTGCACAACTGAACTATAACTAAAGAATAACTGAACTATTGTTTATTTAGTGAAGAAAGCAATTAATTGTCTGACATTGTTAAAATAATTATTAATCTACAATAACATTTGTGTACCTTATTGTAAAGTAGGCTAGGCCTACTGCAAGATTGTGTAAACTGGAAACAAACACAATAAGAAGGGTTACCAAATGTTTTCGTATCCAATATTTTAGCCTTTCACAAGCGGTGGAACGCAAAGCTCGACAGGCGGCATCCATCACTCTGGATATTTCTAAGGCAGCTGAAAGATGAACAGCGGCTGGTGGAGGTCACCACAAGAGCTGCTGAGCGAGGAGAACCCAGGCCAACACAGAAGAAGAAATGGAGGGACCTGGAGACAAGAATTTGGCGTCTGAAGCGCCAATACAATCGAGGCGAAATCAATGTGGAGGAATATTGGAATGCCGTGCAGCATTCTGTGCACAATTATTTGTGAAGTGTGTGTGTGTGTGTGTGTGTAGGGGGGGGGGGGGGCTATTACAGCCTGCCTCGTTGCTGTCTTTTTTGTTTTGCACTATATGCAGGTGCAGCTCTCATTTTGTTGAGCTTGTTCTTATTTTGTCTGTTTTAATAGATTATAGCAGCCATAAAGAGAACCTATTTTTTTCAGTTATATATGTTATATAGTTATATATGTGCATTACAAATTGTAAGTCTGATGTATTATTATTATTATTATTATTATTATTATTATTATTATTATTATTATTATTGTTCCACTGTGACTACAAAGCAGAATCTCAGCCATAATGAGAAGCAACAACAGCACAAAAACAACCATTAGCGTTCATTCACACTTAAAGAACATTGTACAATACATGTAACTGATTTTCAGCCTGAACCAACAAACCTAGCTAGCCATGTTGCTAAGCTACCACTTAGCAACGCTAGCAACACACACACACACACACACACACACACACACACACACACACACACACACACACACACACACACACAGTGTAGGTCAAAGATAAAAGTATGTTATTCTTACGCTCATTCAGATTGACTTCAATGAATTTGGTGTTTGTATCAAACTGTTGTTTCTCCGCACTGCTGTGCATCCCGCCTAGTCCACTGTTGCCAGGTTTTGTGAGAGAAATAAGCAGCCAGGTCTATGAAAACAAGTTCAGAAGAAGAGCCTTGATTGATTGAATACTTTATTAGCAGTTTGCAAAGAAAGGACAGGAAAGTACAGTTCAAAACAAGGTCTGTTAAGAGGATTTTAAATCCCGAGAAAGCGCTATGGCTTGTTTCCATTGGGGTCCTTTGTACTCAATTCAATGAAAATGAATGTAGCCTCTAGACTACTAGGCTACATGCACTTTTAAACCTATAGAGCGTACCAAAAAATCCTGAAGGGGGCAAGTGTCTTTTGGTAGCGGCGGCCATGTTGGGAGGATTGGTCTTAGGGTTGAGGGTACATAAACAGCTTGTAAACAGTGACCCGACCGTGTTTGTTTTTTAAACTCACATTCACAATGGTGAGGACTTGCTCAGTTCATAAGTGCCATAGCAGGTCGGGTCGAGGTAATGTGGTAGATAAAGCAGTACAATTTGTCAGCTTTCCAGCACGGAACATCACAGAGCTCAAATAGATGTAGTATGGCTTGGATCTCAGCTGTACGACGCACAGAATTAACGGTCAACAACCTGCCCAAGTACAGCCGTGTTTGTTCACTTCACTTTCTCAAAGGTATTTTTTTTTACCAAAAATATGAAACTGCTATTTTGTCTCTGCTAACTGAAAGTAACTAGGTAATGTAACTAGGATGTTAAGCACTGACAGGAGCGCTGCTCTGCTCACAGACCGAACATTCCACTACCGTGCGAGGTCTCCAACTTTAATAAAAAATAAACAAAGCTATTTTGCTACTCACCGAAACTTTCAACAACACAAAACTGCCTTTGTTTCGGTGAATAGTGAAATAGTTTTGTTTTGTTTTTTATTAAAGTTGGAGATATGAAACTGCTATTTTGTCTCTGCTAACTGAAAGTAACTAGGTAATGTAACTAGGATGTTATGCACTGACAGGACGCACTGACAGGCGCGCTGCTCTGCTCATAGACCGAACATTCCACACAACACAAAACTGCCTTTGTTTCGGTGAATAGTGAAATAGTTTTGTTTATTTTTTTATTAAAGTTGGAGACCTCGCACGGTAGTGGAATGTTCTGCTAACTAAAAGTTACATAGTTACTTTTAGTTAGCAGAGACAAAATAGCAGTTTCATGTTTTTGGTAAAAATGTACCTTTGAGAAAATTACGTGAACAAACACGGCTGTATTTGGGCAGGTTGTTGAACGTTAAATCTTTGTGTGGTACAGCTGAGATCCAAGCCATACTAGTCTCTTCTCTTGAATACACTAGAAGCTCGGCCCTGCTAGGCAGGGCCGAGCGTCTAGCCCGCCGCCACGCCCACGTAGCGCCCGCCGCCACTTGGCAGCGCATATAAGTGGCGTAGCGTCATGAGGGCCAGTGGGGCCGTGGCTCGGTCAGTGAAGACCCTGTAGCGCGGATGATATGTGGCATAGAGGGGCAGATTTTAAATCTCGAGAGGAAACATCCGTGGGCTACCATTGGTTCAGCGATGTGTGCGGTCGCCCTGCGGCCCCTCCTCCTCCACCAATGTGCAGTATTGAGAGCCCTGACGTCACAACATTTGGAGCGATGGGCACTGCACTCTGGTTGGTTAGGGTACACCTAGGGCCCAGGTAGAACCCAGTTAAAGCCTGCATGGGCAAACCCAGTTAGGACCCGCCTTGGTCCCACATAAACGTGGTTAGTTGGGGCCCACCTCAGGGCCAGGTAGAAGCTACTTATAGCCCGCATGGGCATCGCAGTTAAGACCCACCTCGGCCCCACATAGAATTGCCTAGGTGGGGCCCACCTAAGGGCCAGGTAGAGTCGGTGGGGACCCCCCACAGGCCAATGTTAAAATGGTAGCACTTGTTCCTCAACATAGTGTGAATGTGCGTGCAAAGTTGACCACAATCGGACGCTGCATTCATGATTTGCGGCATTTTGTGCAAACTTTAGATGTGAATCTTAGCCAATCGGGATGGAATATGAAAGATTAAACAGATCCGTCTTGATCACATGACTATAGAGATCATGTGTACCGATTTGCGTGAAATGTAGATAAAATCGGAAGGAGTAATGTAAAGAAATATGTTGTACATAAGTCGGCCTCCTGGTGGCGCTATAAAAGGTAGATGTGAAAAATGCAGGGGAAAGGTTTTTCCTTGACCTCTAGAGAGTGCACATACAAAGTTTTACACAGATTGGTGCAGTTATAGGTAAAAACATAAATCGGACTGTTATAGCGCCACCATGAGGCTGATTAGAAAAATCTCAAGTGGAATTTCTTGCTCGGCATAGTGGGAATGTGGGTGCAAAGTTGCACGGAAAGTGCATGCTGTGTTCATAATTTGAGGCATTTTGGTCAAAACGGAGCAGTCCTGGAAACTTTGGAAGCTATTTTTAGTCAATCAGGATGGAATATGAAAAATTTGAAAGACCGTGTTTTTTTTAATGACTCTAGAGATACTGTGTATCGATTTGCGTGATGTTAGGACAAAATATGTAGGAGTACTGTGAGAAAATGTGTTTTGCAAAAAGCGGCCTCCTGGTGGCACTATAACAGGGCCATGTGAAAGAAATGGGGCAGAGGTTCTGAATTGGCATCCAGGGAGTGTGTGTGCACAGTTGCGCTGCGATCAAGCCAACGATGCGGGAGATTAGCTATCCACAGACGGACGGACAGGGGGTAAAACATACTCTCGCGCCATGCCTTTCGGCCTGGCGGAGACAATAAAAAAGCTAAAGTAAAGGAAAAGACCATTACTGCAACAAAAGTAGTAAAAGCAAAGCAAAGCAAAGTTTTTTGTTTACCCAGGGTGTCGGACTAAGTACGAAACTTGTTTCCAGCCGGACCCTGCATGGAAGCCTTGCTCAAGGGCTATTCAGCGGTGATTCATGATTGATGTGATGAATTGGGGAATCGAACTAGGGACCTTCCGGTATCAAGGCCGCCCCTCTAACCACTAGGCCACCGCTGCCACTTCTGCCACGGTATCAAGGCCGCCCCTCTAACCACTAGGCCACCGCTGCCACTTAGTCAACAAACTATACTATAAAACATTGGCCACATTGTCAAATAATATAAGAAAGAGGCAAACATGTTGAAAATAGCCGATCTACAAGCTTACAACGCCGGGTGGGGGGGTAGCCACTGCCCTAATCGGACCGGGGTGCATTTCTCCTTTCCGACATGTCGCCTTTCCGACGTTGACGAACCCTATACCTAACCCTAACCCTAACCCTAACCGCACGCGGAAGCCACTATTACTACATTACCATAATGCAGCCTAAACGTGCGTTGCACGGGGCGGTCCTGCCATTGCGTTAGTTACTGGAGTTGCTGTGGAGCTACACCAGAAGACACACAAGGCCACAACATACACCATCTACAATGGACTAACGGAGCAGCAATAATAACATTTACCGCACGAACGTGCATTGTTGACAAAGTGATTGCACAGCCGCTGCAGGCATGACAACCACTTTAGCGTTAGCTACATGCCAACTATCACAGCGCCCTGTCCGTAGTCGCTGCGACTGACTCTACATGGCTACAGCCATATAGATATATAAACACTACAGCAAGCTCTCTGAGATGCCATTGTCTGGAAACTGCTCTTAGCGTGACACGACCAATGAGAGTGAGCGCTTTCGTTGTTGCTAAGATACGGTGCATGGCACACGGCGTCTCTGCCGCATAGCTTGTAGATCTCTCACACATGATTGGCGTAGGCTGCGTTGCCAGGTCTGACTTTTTGTATAAGCAATGGTCGGCAGATTTTTTGGCGCTTTTGGTGTCGTTCGCATAGTGCGCACGGCAGCGCTTGTTTCGCGCACGTCAGCGCGACGTGTCACGTGGCAACGGACGTGGCAACGTGAAAGGGTGGTCACTGTTTCGCAGATGATGATTGGCTGGTGAGATTGACCACCCGGAAGTAAATTGCGAGCAGACACTTTATGACACTTTATGATTATTAGAAAAGGAGGCACATGTGAAGGTTGAAAATTAAGTAGAATTACTTATATACTTTTGCATGAGCGATTTTTGTAGCAAGTTGGGAGTAAAATGGAGCAGTGCTTTGGCCGTGAGTTGTTCCTTAGTGGTTGAGGTTCCAAAGGCGCACGGCTCTCTGATTGTATTGTTGGGATGGGATGGGATTGTTAGCCTCACACTGTATTCAATCTTGAAGAGGAGAGCTGCGACATGATGTGAACAGCTTTCTCATAGACCAGCCACACATGTACAGTGTGCACTGATCACTATGTAGTTGGCAAAGAAGTTAATGTTTACAAACACAAACCACCGTCACTCTCTAGTCTTAAGCGCGTCTCTACAGTTTGACCCCCAAAGGGCTGTAGCGTCGGAAAAGGGGGCGTGGCTAACGTTTGGTGACGCGACGTTGGTACAGTCTATATATGCATTCATTGGCTACTTGAAAATAGCCAATTTACAAGCTTGTAGATCTGCTATTTTCAGAAAAATGTTGAAAAGAAAAGGATTTAGAATTGCTATACCTTTGAACAGCTATACCTTAAAAATAAGCCCACCCCCGCAAACACCAATATTTACAGGCAACTTTACAGAAAAACAAGCCCAACGTCCCTTATAAAAAGCAGACATGGCAACGCCCAGAGCCACTCTGGTCCGGCCCACTGAGTGATAATATAACTAGAGAACGAACGGACGGCCCCGCCCCCACCTATTCATTTCAACGGAAGATGCTCACCCGGAAGAACACTCTACTTCCGCATGACGCCGACGTTTGAAAATAGCAGATCTACAAGCTCACAACGCGTCACTTTTTTTAAAAACTTTTGACTTTTTAAATCACAAAGAAAAACAAAGTAATCTAAACATATCCGAAATCGTGAACTATTGCCTTCAGCTGTTCCAAACATGCAACTTTCCAGGATCCATTTGAATTACAACAGTCCACCAGTAGAGCGCGCTCTCGTTTATTTTAATAGAAGCCTTATTAATTATAATTCTAGTGTTCATTTTTGTATATTTTTAAGCCAAGGTTACAGCAATACTCTGAAAGGCATACTCAGGAATGTGAAGTTTTGTTTAGCAGTACAGCTGAAGTTGCATTACTAAATGCTAAATAAAAACAACGAATAATAATTGTTAATATTCCTTATTTATCACATGTGACTATTATGGTCTTTTTGAGTAATGGGGTACTACTGGCGAGAGTGCCGATAAACCAGGGTTGGGAGGGTTACTTTTAAAAAGGAATCCCCTACAGTTACAAGTTACTTGCTAAAAAATGTAGTCAGTAACGTAATCCCGATTACTCCATTTAAAAAGTAACTACTAGTTACTTTCAGTTACTTTTGGATTACTTTTAAGCAAAACTCTATTTAATTAGATAAAACATGTTTTACCATTGAAAGCAGGCCTGGAATTTCATGTCAATTATCTGAGGGCACAAAGGCCAAATGCCAGGGCAAGAAATATTATCTGCAAGGACTGGAAACATTTGAGATTCACCTCCTGAAACACTTCTTTCTTCAGATAAAGCAGCTGCCGTTTGGGTCTCTGTGACATGTGGTTGCAGGGACTGTGTGACATCATAGTCGACTCTCTCCAGCATCCGTTTATCAAGAAGTTCTTTCAGGGCCCCAACGCAGTTCTCAATCGACACCTCCTTCTTCCCCAGGACCCCACTCAGCCCCCGCAGTGCTGCTTTAGCTGCCTGCTGCTGTGCCTGCTTCTTCTTGCTGGAGCCCTCTGGAGTCGGACAAAAATACAAATAATATAAACAATCTGTAAACGATGCTTGGTAGATTATTTTAGATTACACACCTACCTGTGAAAAAAGACATTAAATAACACATCATGTCGAAATAAACAATTTTCATTGCTGTAGCTGATTTAAAGTAATTATTACCAGAGTCATAGAAGGTGATTGGTCCTTTGAGTCTAAGATCAGATGTGTCAATTTCCTCTGGAGCCGGAACACCACGACTCTGACAGTACTGTACAACTGCATCCTTATAAGAACCTGGATGGACATGAGGCAGAGATGGGTAGGGAGAAGGAAGGCAGCAGGGATGATTTTCCATTAAAATAGTGACTATGAGGTTAACGTTCAGTCTCTAACCACCTGATCCTGAGAGCTCCAGTCCAAACACAGGCATTAATTTCCTGTAAGCGGACTCCACACCCTCCACGATGGCACCATCTCCCTTGTCTGAGAAAACTGGAACGTCAAGGCTCACAGTGACACTGCCAAAGAAGGTGGAGCCTAATAGAGCGAATGAAGTTAAAAGTCAGACCAACTGCTATGAAAGTAGTTTTGATTAAACACAAGACAAACAGCACAGGTCAAGGAAAATGGTACCTGCAGCTGAAACCCTTTCTGATGGGTTTGGCTGACAGAGGTGTCCTCATTCATTTGCTCACTGGCTGTCTCCTCGTTGGCCCTTAGGTGCTTGAGGGGTATTTGTGACTTCTTCTCCAGTTTGTCCACTCTGTCGGTGAGAGAGTCGATCTGCTGTCTATGCTGCTTTTGAACCTCGTTGAGTCTCTCCCACTGGGGCACCAGTTTCTCCTTCAGGTCCTTGTTCTCCTCCAGGAACTTTCTCACACTCTGCAGCTCCTCTGGCTACACACACACACGCGCGCACACGCACGCACACGCACGCACACACACACACACACACACACACACACACACACACACACACACACACACACACACACACACACACACACACACACACACACACACACACACACACACACACACACACACACACACACACGTGTGGTCAGTGTTAGAACCAATAAGATTGATCTGTTTCACTGTGATCTATATGAATGTGTGTGTGTGTGTGTGTGTGTGTGTGTGTGTGTGTGTGTGTGTGTGTGTGTGTGTGTGTGTGTGTGCGTGCGTGCGTGCGTGCGTGCGTGCGTGCGTGCGTCTGTCTCTCTCTCTCTTACCTTCAGCATGCTCTCTCTGTCAAAATCTTGAGCCAGCATTTCATTGTTTCCTTCCAGATATCTAGCTCCATGCCGAGGAACCGCTTGGCACTGTCCTCACTTTCCGTCTGATCACTTTGTCCAGTCCGCTCTTTTGTCTCCATGGCCGAGATCACCGTAAAATCTAGATTCTGGAGCTGAGCTCACATGGAGGTACAAACAATCACAGTGTCACAACAGTCTGGTTGTAAAACGAGAAACTCTCCAACTAACTTTTATACTAATGACTGACAGTAAAAACTATTGATAATTGATAAGCTGATAATCGGCTAGTTCTTTAGAACCGGACTCAAGAACCACTGTGAAGGCCTAGCTGGGTTGTAAGGCCAACTAGTCGTCCTGAATATGCAATCTGTGATTAACTGGGTTGTAAGGCCAGCCAATCTCCTGGTGCTCTGGAGAGAGTAATTAATGTCTCTCGGAATCGCTCTGGAACATGTCCTTCCTGAGAGGTTTCGAGCCTCTTCTTATAATGCTGGCTTGCGGTCCTGACATCACTATGATGATGTCAGATAGTGTCAGACGTCTCCATATATGGAGCTGCCGATGTTAGTTATGGCCAAATATGGGATCAAGACGTCAGCCCTGGACGTGATGGCTATGTCTATACATGGAGTTTCGGGGAAGGGTTCGCTGATGTCAGACTCCGTACATATGGCACGTTTGGGTCTCTATGACGACTTTGCAGGTCTATTATCTCCATCTATGGGGATCTCCATATATAGGCTAATTGCTGGCAACCATGCCCTGAATGTTTCCTAAGTATGCCCTGAATGTTCGAACAACTATATTATCAATTAAACATTTTTTGTTTTCCAAAAATAATTCAATTATTTCTTAAAGTGGTTAATAATTAACTATAACTACAGTGTTTTTATGCAGTACTTTACAAAACCAGTAACAGGTGCTTTCCATTGACGTGTCAGAAGAGGCCCAAAATGCGGTTAGCAGGCTGGTAGATGTTACAAAAGTAGAGGAGAAGAGAGACATCGCGGACCCAGAGTTTCCATCATGATTCCGTTTATTCATTCAAGTACAACAGCATAGCAGAAGCAGGAGCCAGGAGCCGTAGCCCCTGGCCTACACAGCCTAACGGCGTCAGGACTGTAACTAGTCGCAATGAGTAACATTTTAGTTCATCTTTTAAACTGTCCATTCGCATTTGAATACAAACAAACGGGTGGGATGGGGGAGAATCCCCCACCGGCTGTTGACCAATAGTTCTTTGATCATTTGGCCATCCTGAGTAACAGTTGTTGTCAGGAAGGTAGACTTAGTGACTCCAAGATAACAAAAGAGTTGTAGATGCCATTCACACCTACAGCAGTGTCCCTGATTATCTATGCGAGCACTAGTCTGTGTCACTCATGATTCTTACCTAGCAAGAGTAGCCTACATTTCTTTAGTTACATTCTATATGTTTTTACTTTAGCCATCTATTTTTACTTGCATACTGGTATATTAAATATGACCAGATACGACATTCCCCCCACGAAAGACTCTAACGTCTTTCGCAACAAGTATATTAAATAAAACAGTATGCAAGTAAAAATAGATGGCTAAAGTAAAAACATATAGAATGTAACTAAAGAAATGTAGGCTACTCTTGCTAGGTAAGAATCATGAGTGACACAGACTAGTGCTCGCATAGATAATCAGGGACACTGCTGTAGGTGTGAATGGCATCTACAACTCTTTTGTTATCTTGGAGTCACTAAGTCTACCTTCCTGACAACAACTGTTACTCAGGATGGCCAAATGATCAAAGAACTATTGGTCAACAGCCGGTGGGGGGATCATTGACCCCCACCTCACATGAACTATCTGTATCCTAATGTGAAGCTATCTAACTATATAAATGGCGAGCGACTTCCGCACCCTAGGTGCGACACCCCACAGCTCTGTTATCGAATAAACAACGCACCGCCAGACCACATGTCGCCAACTGACTCGCCACGGCGGCCGCGCTGAATTTACGCGTCGCGTAGGGGACCTCTCATTGCTCACTACACCTTTTCCACCGCGCAACATAATTAATTCTACTCACCAAATGTCGGACAAAACGGAAGGGGAGGCAGCTTCGTACCGTTTACCGTGCACACCACCGACACCGCACGGCGACGGGTTTCGCCGAAACAACACGAGCGGCCGCCATTGCACTCTGCCCATGTCCTCCACAACAGCACACACACACAGCTCCTTTGCTTCAACCCCCCCCCCTTCTTACGTACCTCCTTTGTTCCACCCAGGCCGTTACTTTCACTTCACTCATGTCTCGATCACAATATGTCCGTCCTTCACGTGCCATGTTCATCCCAAACACAAAAACAAACAGCCACCGCCACAGCACAGCACGCTGCCCAGGGTAATATGGTAAACAAACCTGCCTAGGTTCATGACACCACAGGACTCGACAGTGATGTCATCATTATGCAACCCGGAAGTACAAATACCAAGGATAGGTCAGTGATGTCAGTCGGGTTGCCAAGTTTGCTGCCAGGTTTTAAAAAACAAGCGACAGAAACAAGCAAACCGTGCATGAAAAACTGCCGAAGGGGTCCGCCATGTTCCAGGGGGGTCCCCGGGGGTCCCAACACTCACAGGGGTCGGCGGACCACCAGGGGGTCCGCGGACCACCAAAGTAACAATCACTATTAACATTTTTTCCAAATTATTATTATTTTTTTTTTTTCCTTTTTGGACACTTTCACTCCGACGATTTGGGTACCCCAATATACACGCACCCACGCTGGGCCCCGTGCGCGGCTGGGGTTGAGGGGGGCGTAGCCCCCCGAAACTCTAGTTGTGATATAAAGGCTGAACTAAAATGTAACTCAGGACTAGGACAGTCTCACACGACGTGAGGCTGTGTGTGGGACAGGGGCTTCTGCCCCTGGCTCTCTGCTTCTGATGCTGTTGATGAGTGCTGAATAAACCGAATCTCTGATGGAAACTCTGGGTCCGCGATGTCTCTCTTCTCCACTACTTTTGTAACATCTACCAGCCTGGTAACCGCAGATTAATGCCTCAATTACACGTCACAATGCCTGCTAACCCGCATTTTGGGCCTCATTTGACACGACACCATCATAAATAAAATGACTATTTCTGTAAAAAAAAAAAAAAAAAAACAAGATCTGAAACAAATACATTAAAACACAACAAGGAGCAAGACAAAGTAAAAAAAGAAAGAAAAAAGTTTGCAAAAATAACAAAATAGTGAACAAAAATGTATCAATATTAAAAGACTGGTTGACAAAAAGCTTACTTTGAACTTTTGCACACTTGATGGGAGTATTATACTGTAGCAAAATATACTATCTATCTATCGTATTGTGGCTAAAGTGTTGTCTTTTCCTGGTTTTAAAGGCTGCATTACATTACAGTCAGTTATGTAATTTTCTGAACTTACCTGACTGTTCTATCTGTTCCATTATTTGCCTTTTCCCAATTACTGTAGTTATAATTTAGGGCAGGCAATGCTTATGATTATTTATCAGAAATCCCATTGTGTACATATTTTTTGCTAAAGCACCAATAGTCATCCCCACAATATAGTCATAATTTTGATATCAAGGTATTTGGAATAAATAGATAAATAGATAAATAAATAAAATAATTAAACAAAACATAAATAGATAAATAAATAGCTAAATAAATAAAATAATTAAACAAAACATAACATATCTATAGAGACCAGACCTAACACAGACAGACAGACAGACAGACAGACAGACAGACAGACAGACAGACAGACAGACAGACAGACAGACAGACAGACAGACAGACAGAGACTCAAAGAACTGCACACATACCTCATTAATCTCCTTGTCCAGGATTTTGAACTCTGGGGCATGTTTCGCCAATGCTTTACCAAGCATTCTTATTCGTTCCAAATACTCTTTTAACTTATCAGCTTTCACCTCAAAGTTGGCAGAATGCATGACCTGGTTCCTCACACATGTAACCTTTGTAACACAGCACAAGACAGAGGTCCACTGGCCTTATTGTATGATTGTATTGATCCATTCATTTTAAGCCTATTAACCTCCAATAATAATATTGATCCATATGTAATGTTAAACTGTGTGTGTTTGCGTGTGTGTTTATAGGACTTCTAGGCCACGTATCACATTAGACCCTAAATATCTATCAAACAAGACAAAACAAAATCTATAAACATTGCATCTTTGAAGGCCCCTGGAATCTTTGTAATTACACCTCTATACTGCACCCCTGTAAGATGAGATAAGATACCTGTATAGATCCCAGAGAGAAATGTGGGTGTCATAGCAGTAACAGTAGTGTTAGAATTAAACATATGGCACATCTATCGCCAGATAATATATCATTATAAATGTATGTACACTGTACAGTCTATCAACAAAGAGTATACAGAAGGATATATACAGTATACAATGTGTATTAACAGTCTATCAATACACAGTACATGAATGAATAGTATGTACAGCCAATCAATGAATATAAGAATAATATGTGCAGTCTATCATCAGTATATGGGTGGATGCATAGTCTATCAACAGTCGATCAACACTGAGTATATTAATATAATTTACCATTGGTATACAATGACTATAAATAATGAATATATGGCATACATTAATTAATATAATGTACAGTCTATGTCTATCAACAATGAATAAATACAAATTAATTAAACACATGTAGGCCTATGCGTGAATGTGATCGGCATGTGCTCATCAGCGCACGTGCATACTTACATACCTGTGTAAGTAAGTTATTTTTCACAAACCGCTTGAAGTGCAGACAGGTACTCATGAGGTTAAGAAAGGCAGATATATCGAAGGTATCAGCTGAATTATGGTTTGAATTACCACGGGGCATGTACACCTGAAAACACACACACACACACACGCGCACGCGCGCGCGCACGCACGCACACGCACACGCACACGCACACGCACACACACACACACACACTTACTTTATGATTAATGTAGAAAAATACACAATATTTTAAAATCAATATTTGTGCTTACATCCTTGAAGTCAACAGTAGGCTGGACTGTACCTTAGCCACCTCCCATTTGCTCTTGGGCCAGAGGTAGGGGGAAAAGTTATTCCAATACACCTGACCCCCTTTGTGATTTTTCCAAATCTCATCTCTCCAGGGAACACACAGCTCACATACATTAGGAGGAACCTGTAATTATATTAGAATTATAGTCATGCTGTAGATTTCTAAGTCATCTGGATGCTCTTTCCCCCTTTCCATACAGTCAGTCAGTGCATCATTATATGACAAATATACCCTATAAAACATATAGTAGCCCTAGTGGCTGATATCCCACACATTACATCAGTAGGCATGTAGGCTAGTGGCTACACAAAGCCATAGAACACTCGATCAATGCATTTTCGTGGATTAGTTCATCTCGGCAGCATTTGACAGGTGCGTTGCAGTTGGTGTGGGGGTCACGTCACACCCATAGAGTTAAATAAAAGGTAACAGGGAAGGTGGGCACCAAAACCACCTGGGCACTAGGGACAACTGGGCACCAAAACCATCTGGACACCTGGACGATTGGGCACTATGGGGCGGAGATAACTGGGCACATGGACGAGTGGGCCCACATGTCCCTGGTGCCCAGATGGTTTTGGTACCCAGTTGTCCTGGTGCCCACTCATCCAGGTGCCCAGTAATCCCAAAAATGTGGTGCCCAGATGTCCCTAGTGCCCACCTGTCTTATATGATTGATTGATCGATGTACTTTATTTAGTAAGACATGAGAACATCAGTACATGGAAGTACAAATTCACAATACAAGGTCTACTAAACTGGGAGACTCATTAAGCACTGAGCTTGTTTAAGATGAGAACCCCATGCACACAAATCATGATGACATACAGTATAAGAGACAGACAGATATACACACACTACTATACTGAATGTCATACAATCAGCTTACAGGTTACTGGTATGAAGAGTGAAAAGAAAAATGTACAAGAGAAGAAAAATAAATGGGGGGGGGGGGGGGGGGTAGGGGGGTAGGTTAAGACTTAGACAGGGTGACAGCGGTGACACCTGTCAATTGTTGTGTCTGTAAGTTTGTAAGTTTAAAGTTTATTCCTGCTGTGAATGCTGCCACAATGTTGTCCGTGCTAATCTCGCGGAAAAGTGGAGATATTTGATTTAAGTTTTGGAGTCTACACAAGAAGCGCTATAATTAGAAATAGCCTATAGCTGAGCAGAGAATCCCTCCACGGAAATCAAGTGTTCAATGGCTGTATGTAAACTACAGTAATACCTACATGGAACTTTTATATTTTTGCTAAAATGAATTATGGTGTACTACAAGTCAGTGTTTACTTTCTCAGGAGGACCAGCCAGCAGAAGCCAATCTAGACAAACAAAGCTAAATTAAAAATTACGCCAATTTGACCGGTAGTAAGAGAAGAGTTTTTAGTAAAAAAAAAATATATATATATATTAATAACAATAAGGGTAATAATAATAATAATAATAATAATAATGACAAAAACATTAATAATTTTAAGAATGTAAGTGGGCAGAAAGCCCAAACGCTTATAGATTGAACTCTTAATTCCTTGTTTCATTAGCACGGCCAAGCTGCTTAACTTATAGTGGAGAGTGACATTTTGGATTGCGGTGATCATAAAACATTAGTTGTTATAGACCAAACATGGATAGCACGCGCACATGAAGGCCAAGAGCAGAACAGAGGCCTTACTGACATCACATTTGCCACGTTTCACCGATTTGCCACACAGACTGCAGTATCAAAATACATTCAAGTGCCACAGACACAGTGCCTGTAGGCATTCCACACATTAATATACATACATATTCCCAAAATGGACCTTCACAGAAGTTAGAAATGTATTGATTCCACATTCGACGCTAACTTGCAACATGAATGGCAGAGGTTCACTTCCAGCTATGACCGGATGGAACATGGAACTGTACTGTGTGCGCTACAAGTGAAACACCACAACATAAACCATCGTTCTGGACATGACGTAGAGGGCCAGCAATAGATACAAGCTGTGATACGTGTATGAGACTCACTTCTGATGACACCTATGGGGAACAGACACCAAGCCTTGGGGAAGCTTGGGTTACTCAGACTTTGAATGTTTCAGAGACTTTACACCAGTTCACTACACACAGAAAAATAACGGTTCGATCTGGAACCAAAAATGGTTCTTCAGAGTGATTCCATAGAAGAACCATATTTGGTTCCAGAAAGAACCTTTTACACTAAGGTTCTTTAAAGAACCATTTATTCGAATGGTTCAATAAGGAACCATTAAAGAACCATCAAAAAATGGTTCTTTGAGGAACCGTTTCTGGTTCCTCAAAGAACCATGTAAAAAAATGGTTCTCTGAAGAACCTTTTCTAAAGTGGTTCTTTGAGGATCCAATTGGTTCAATAAAGAACCGTTTTATAATGGTTCTTCAGAAAAAAAAGGTTCTTTGGATAATAAATGTTTCATTACACATTCAAATATATTAGATTTACTGGAAAAGATGGACACAAGATTTTATCATTTGAATTTATTAAAAATAAGCCCACATATCTCCATATTTGAACATTAAACATGAACTTAACACATTTAGATTTAAATCTTTAGAAACTTTTGGGGGGCTAGTGGGGGCATTCTTTGTCTGTAAGGCTCATGGTCTTCAGGGTTCTTGTCCCCCAAATGGCAACAGCAAGCTCCTTCATGAACAGGGAGTCCTTGGTGTTTGCTGCCACCATCTTCCAGATCTCCTTTTGGAGCCACACACCAGAGCCAATGTGGACCTGAAACAGAAGAAAACAAGACATGTTTTAGAAATTAAAACACATTTTACCATGACATTTCCCAGACTTTCATTTTGGACAAAAGCAGGCACACTTCAAACAGTTTACTGTAAAGAAATGACATTTTCATGTCAAGGACCCCCAAATGTGGACCCTATTTGGAAAAGAGTTGGTGCCATGGACCTCCAATAGAGAAGATGTTAATTGTTGGATTAGATTTAGCACAGAATTCTACAACTGTCTATACTGTAGGTGGGGAGAGTTAAAGTAATTATTATACAGTACAATGTCATTGGATTACATACTAGCTGGTAAAACAGTAGTGAAATAACCCTTTGTGCCTGGCATCCCTATTTTGTGCATGCCATACATCCACACCGCGTAGTGTCATCATCAGTGGGCCGTACCTACGGAGGCGGAGGCGCGCTCGGGGGAAAACACAAATTTCCCCCAGCTGGTATAGACAGAGGGATGTGGGGTTTTCAAACTCACATGCTGTAAAAGTATACCAATTTATAAAGCAGGCGTCATGGCTTGCCAGATCACAGGCACAGAACCTTGTTGCCACTCGACAAGGAAATTAAACAAGAGTCCGATTGGAATGTTGTCCTGACTCCTGACTGGACAGAGGATCCAACACAACACAATGGCCCGAGGTTATCTGATTTAATCGCCTGGTAAGAGACACTATTACATTTTCTATAGATATGATCAATTAAACTTATCATAATATCAAAAAGCAAAAGTCATTCATTCATCAGAACACGTTTTAGTGAATTCCTAGTACAGGAGACATCGACGCCATTACAGTTTGGAAACGCAACATGCAGCGATTTACACACAAAACAAGCCAAACCCTAACCTATCCTCGTTTAAAAACCTACAGAAAACACAATTGTTAATCTGGCAATGAACACGGAGCTAAAGCAGTGTGTAAATCCTGCATGATATCAAATGATGCATGTCGCCAAATGATAATGGTGTCGGTACGTGCCGTTCACAAAACAGTCTCTAAACTGTACTTCAAATTCACTATAAACATTATTGATGACTTAATGGCTGTTGGGTTTCAATATAATGGTAAGTTTAATTGATCATATCTTGTAATAGTGTCTCTACCAGGCGATTAAACACTGTGCATATGTAAACATGTTTGGCAACACGGAGGGCGACGGGTGGTAACCAGAAAACTCGCCCCAAAACACGCTCGCCCCCATTTCCACCGACCAGCGGTTCTTGTATTCTTGCATCTGTATTACGGTTTGAAATAAGTTCAGGGTTAGACATAGTTTTACTGAGGTTATGTTTAGGAATACCAGGTGAATACCGGCGGGTTTGACCCGGGGCGACTGTGTTTTGGGGCGAGTGTTTTAGTATTCAGACGGAGATGTAAAGAGGGAAACATCTCCGGTCTCGGTGGTGCTTGTGCGTTCCGACGCGCTGTGAGCTCATAGATTGTCAATGTTTGGTCTTTTTAGTCACATATATCTTAAAAATAAGTCAGTCAAGTTGTGTTCCAGCTGTCCTTCTGATGGATTTTTTCTTGGCTGACAATGTTTCTATCGTCCATAAAATAGCTCTGAAAGTGATCCAAACGATAGTGTATGATGTAACTCTATGAGGCAGATCGTTGTGTTTTCCCCCGAGCCAAAATCGAATGGGCGTTCCTGGGCGTTCCCGTCTATCTCCGTGTGTATCTATAGGCAAAACTGTTCAAAAATAGTTCAGAAATAGCAAAACCTAGCTGATCTACAAGCTCACGATGCATCATGACCCGTTGCCTATTTTTGAAATAGTGCTTTTGTGCTTAACTGTTTCTTATTTAGCTGGGGACACTGTGGAACCCCCTGGGGACCCCACTTTTATGAACCACTGTCCTACACAGTATGTTTCTTCAATACCTTGTCACCGTTGGTGTCAAACATCCCAGGTGTCGATGCCAAATCGTCTGACTCGGGGGAAGAGGAAATGGAGGAAGTTGCAACTGAAAATGTAGAGAATCACATTTAAGCTCCTTTTGGCAGTATCACAGTACTTATATTGTACACATTGTCACCATTTTCCGTAGAACAGTATGACTGTCTAAACACACCTATGCTGTCACTGGTTTGCTTATCTGCAGCAGGGATGTCAGGCTTTGCTGCAGAGCTATAGACGGATTTCCGCGCGACGTCATCACAGAGCGCAATCTGCGCATGCCCGGGTGAAAGGCGCGTTCGAAAATACAGCCCTGAGCGGCAGTGAGCGCACTGGCCAATACAAACTAATAGGCGAGTGTGCTCCGGTGCGTAATTTCCAAACGCACACATAGGCTTCCCCCTCCTCTGCGCGGTCATATTCCTCTCATGTTTACTAACAGGAAACCCGTCTATATTGAGGCCCTTCCTCCAGTTTCTGTTTTGCAATCTCTAATTTGTTGCATCTTAAAGCATGAACAGGGTACGGAGAAAAAAAAATGAATTGATGTATGCGTTAGTAGGATAACAGTTTAATAATGAACCTAGCATCTGTCCACTCCATATAACATGCTTTCTATATAATGTTTTTTTTAACATTTGTGGTCAAGATCTAAGTAAAAAAGAACATGAGAACAATTAACCAACATATAGATATATACAAAAAAAGAAGAGCAAACTCGTGCAACTGTTTCGTTAAAATTAGTCATTGCTTACTTAGTTTTAAGGTGCTGTAGGTCCAGCTCCAACTCTTTGGCCTTCTTCTGGGTACGACTGTACTTGACATTTCGTCGTGGATAGCTTGGGGTACAACAGCATCTCCACCATATTCAGACGAGTCAGAGTCTAAAGGTAGTGCAAGTGATATATTTTGGATAAAACAAGATATTTTTTGTTATAAAGTTAAAGTGGAATAAAATGTAATTTTATGCAATCTGTATCGTAGAGTATATTAATACAATAACTTATACAATATGTATGTTAGAGTATGTTAATACAAATAATACTATATAACTTATACAATTGGAGTGGTTGCATTTCGTCTCGCCTGCTCTTCTATTGAGACATTTAGTGTCAAAGGTCATGTCTCACCTAGACACAGGATCTGACATGAATTTTGATCTGATGGTCAAGGTTCAATGTATCACCTGAGCAAGCAGGCAGGCTCTATAAAGCGTGGCAAAAATCCTGAAGGGGGCGTCAACAAGTGTCATTTGGTAGCGGCGGACATCTTTGAGGGGTATAAAACAGGTTGACTTAACATTGCCCCCCTCAAGTATGTCTGCAGCTACTATGCCACGCGCCCCATGGTGACGAGTCGTTGGCACGCTCTATTAGCTCAATGGTAAAAGCACTTGCTCAGGAAACCGGGTTCAAATCCGGGGGAGAAGAGGAAAGTTACATAGTGCAGCTTTAACCCATTAAGACCTGAGGCCGATTCTAAAAATGTTCTCTAAATCCTAAAAGTTTTTTGAAAATAAAAGGAAAAAGATTTGAGGTACAAATGTTCGCTTTAAAAAATATATATTCAAAGATTTTCAAAAATAGCAGATCTACAAGCTCATAGCGTGCCACCAAGTGCCGCGCTATGAGCTTGTAGATCTGCTATTTTTGAATGGCCAAAGAAATGGCCAAGTTTTTGAATGGCCAAAGAAATAAAAAAAAATGACACAGATGCGTTCCCGGTCTTAATAAGCAGGGGTCTCTCGATCTCTTTAATAAGTAGACAATTCAGTTTCAGATGGGTTGCCAATTTCAGGAGAGAGTACCTATTCATTAGCTTCAATGTTAAGTGTTCCTGTTCCAATGTTGTATGCCCACTTCTTTGTGTCATCACTTCCAATTGCACTTATTTATCCTGTATCCAGAGTTCTGATTAAATTTGGTATTCCTGGAAATGCATTTTCGGCTTACTAAAGAGGTGAAGAGTCTGGGAGACCCCTGTTACTGAACAGTTTGAAGCAATGATTACTTTAATATTACACAAAACAATATCACTTTACCTTCAAACTGTTTTCCTTTCTTTGTGGGAGGGGGGAGGGGGGGTTCTCTCTTCTTGGGTTCCTTTTTCTGTTTTAGTAGGGCTGCCTGCAAACCATTCGTTTTGGCCACTGCAGCCAAATAAATGTGTAATAACACACACACACACACACACACACACACACACACACACACACACACACACACACACGAATCATTAATGTTCAGAGTTCACAGGATATTAAAACACTTTGTAGCTTCATCACTGAAAGCCGCGCACACACACACACACACACACACACACACACACGCCAGATTCTGAATTTAGTTTTGAGCAGCACACAGGCAAGCAGTACAGACAGTGGCCTATATAAAAAATTATATTGTATATTCCCACTGTAATTTCTTGTAATTATTGTCATAATCCCTTTATCAAGACAAATTATATAACTAAACAATGTTGGGTCATGACATGTTGTGATTGCCTTCAAACACAGCAGCCTACGCACTTATAAATACAGTCAGTAATAGTAGGCTAAAAAGCCTACATAAATAGTATTTCTGTGTGTCAACACTCACCTAAAATGTCCGCCGCTTCTTCTTCTTTCTTTTATCTTCTCTGAAGCCGGTTTATAATTATTTTTGATGAATCCAAAGCAATGCAATTGATTTAACTTTCTATTGAAGTGAGAGCTGCAGGCAGCTCGACTCGAGACAGCATTCATTCTCCCCGCGCGTCGCGAGCGAGTTCAAGGGTCGCGAGCCAGCTGAGACATTGTTGCCAGATGTTGTGAGAGAAATAAGCAGCCAGGTCTGTGAAAACAATTAAGCCCAAAAGAAGCGACACTACATAGGTTTATATACAAGCTCACAGTGCGTCGCATTTGCAACGCATTTTGAGCTTGTAGATCTGCTATTTTCAAAAAGAATAAGTGAAATATTTCACTAATATTTACAAGCAACTTTACAGAAAAACAAGCCCAAAGTCGCTTATAATAAGCAGATATGGCAACACTACTCAGGGCCCATAAAGGGCCCACTTCTCTGTAAAAACAGATCACAAAGCTCACAACGCGTCGAATGCAACAAGATGTAATGTAAAATATACTGTATATACTGGGGGGGCGGGGGGGCAATTAGACCATTAGACTGTGAAAATCTTCACAGTCTAATGGCAGGTAAGATGTCTCCCCGGGATCCAAACTAGTTAAAATAGCAGATCTGCAAGCTCACAACTCTTGTAGATCTGCTGTTTTTTTTTATTAATTGATGGAATATATTTTTTAAATATTATATATAATATAATATAATATTATATATTTTAGATTTTTATATAATCATATTTGAGCTGGGGACCCCCCACCCTGATAAGCACTTGGAATGTAGGAGTTGATGCATTTACGTTTAGTTTGACTCTATTGTGAAAATAGCAGATCTTCAAGCTCACAACGCCTCGCAAGGAAGGTGTTGTGAGCTTGTAGATCTGCTATTTTCAATGTTTTTATAGTATAGTTTGTTGATTACTTTTGATGCAGTAATGGTGGGTTTTTTTTTGGTACTAAACAGGTCTTAAAGGTCCTTAAATTGTCACTTCACTGTCATCTGGGGACCACCCCCAAATCACGTGGGGACCCCCCTGGGAGTCCCGATCCACATGTTGAGAACCACTGCTCTAACCAAACTTTACCAGCTGCTAAGCTGGTCTTTGCTGGTCTGTCCACCCATTTGACCAGCAAAGACCAGCTACCAGCTTGGCTTCGCTGGTCAGTCCAGCCAGCCAGCTGGCTGACCAGCAAAGACCAGCAGAATCCAGCTTAGTGACCAGCTAACCAACTACACTGGCAAACCAGCCTGACCAGCCTGACCAGCTTGTCCAGCCTGGTATGCCATCTAAACCAGCTTAAGACCAGCCAAGACCAGCTCATACCAGCTAAAACCAGCAACCATCATAAGTGTTGTTTTTTTCAGCAGGGTGGTTAAGGCTGAATTTGACATCAGAGATAAGGCTTTTCTCCCCCCTTATTATATAATATGATTAGACTGACAATAGACTCTCGGGTTACCTATCCTAAAACTACAATCTCCATGTAATGCATTTGATGTATTACCCTTGCTTTTTGTGAATAACTCTGAAATAAGAGCGTCTACTAAAATAATAATTTGTAATTGTTTTATACAGGTTATAATTTACAGTTGCAAAATCCCCTACCAATAAGAACCTTTCAAATCCCATAGAACCATATGAGGAATATGAAGAACCATATAGCATTTTAAAGAACCATTTAAGAATCTAAAGAACCATTTGCTATATAAAATGGTTATTTAGCAGGTGATGGTTCTTCAAAGAACCATATAGGGTTTTAAAGAACCATCTAAGAACCTTTTTTTTTCTGTGTGTACTATGCTATGGTCACGGACACATGACCTCTCGTCTTTTCAGCCAGTGGAATATACGCAGCTGTGGTTGACCTCTTGCCTACTCTCTGTTGTTGTGGCCTCGACATGTGCAAACACATACATTTCTATCATTCTGGAGAGAAAACAACACAATTTATGTTTATAGATACAATAGCGAGGGAGACACACACACCAGAGCTATTAGTGCTTGGTAGTATCGTTATCTATAACACAATTTGTTCTGTTATGAAATTACACAACAATATGACTTTTTGTTGTGTAATTTCATATGAAAATTACAGAGTGATCCAGACTTTGATTAGTGGGTAGTGTCAGAAGATTAAATTAAAACATTTTTATAGTAAGTGAATATTACATTTGCAGTGTTAATTAGACGTCATAGACCAAGATAACGTTAATAATGTATTCAGATAAAAAAAAAAAACCCTGTTAAGGGAGGTCCAGTGCTAAGTGAAACTGTTCGAATGTGTATTGCTAAATAGAATGCCACAAACAAAAAAACATTTTTTTTCAACATTAAACTAAAATTATGCAGGCCTATGTCAAATTAGTGAGTGGGGAGGTCCGAAAGACTTAAGTGTGATTAAGGTTGTTTATGTCGTGGTTAACCTTCCATTTCTGTAAAACAGGTCGACTGCTTGCAGGAGAGACGTGTACACTTTTGCTGTCTTAACCTTCCATTTCTCTGAAACAGGTCATTGGTGGGAGAAGAGAATTGTACAATTTTGTACAGCCCGAGAATTATGTCAATTGACTGGAAAGTTGTTTCCAAGAATGAAAATTAATTAACTAACCCATTAACCTTAAGTGATTGAATAATTATAGGTACGTGTTTGAACCATTCCACATATTGGATAAAGGAGGGTTGCACCCTGGCCTCTGCACATTCCTATGCTGTGTGCCCTGCCGGGTGTCAGGTCAAGGAGGGAAATAGTATGATAGCAGTAAGTGTAAAGAAAGCGGGACAGTGACACGCACACACTCTCACAAGCACGCCACATATTAGAGAGTATAATAGTACAAATACAGTTGTTAGTCGAGATAGTATAATTAAAGTCAAAAGCATAATACGGACCAAAGACTTAAGTGAAAGACTTGCCACTAGACAAGGAGGGACACTACACAATTAATTATTTTTTTATATCAAGGAGGGACTCTATACAATTAATTTGACCAGTTAATTTATATCAAGAAACCAAACAGAGAGTGTCCCAAGACCCGTCAACCATGTTGTCCAACACATTTTAAGTGTTTGATTTTGATAGTAATGTTGGGGGACGTAATCTGATCGCAGCGATCTCCCTGGCAGCTTTAGGCACATTAAGTATAGGCTGTGTTGCCCTTCGCACATGGCAATTGATAAGAGAGCAGATACAGAGGAATCCCAATACACACCACATAAACATTATATTGCCACCTGGGCCCCCATGCTGAACTTGATGAAGAACACCCCTGCACGATATCTACGCCCCGACTTTTGACCTCAAGGAGGGTACGGATCTGACCGGCGCTTGGGGTTTGGGCCCCTGTGTGTAATACGGGGGGCTCCGGTCTCAGGCACTGGTAGGAACCTCCTCCGCCCCAGGAGGGTACGGACCCGGGGGCTCGGGAATGGGACCTCCGTCTCTTAGCTCATTCAGTGCCAAGTACATTCGTTAATGGCGCTGGATGGGTTGGGGGGGGGGGGCCTAGTCTTGGGCTCTGTCGGAACCTCCTCCTCCGGCCAAAATGCACACATATTACAAGAAAAAATAATTTAGAAAAATAATAATACACATGTTAGAAAAGTGGCTTGTAAAGGAAAACTCAGTGGGAGTGCCCCACTGAGGGACCCTAAGTTTAGCAATACACTTGTTGGAATCAAATGACAAATGATGTACTTTAATTGCCCCCAATAAGAGCTCATGTCCAGATGGTAGGTTTGGGACTGCCCCAGCCTAGTTCAGAGTTTCCCCTTCAAAGAAAAGGGTTTTCCTCGGCTCGCATGACTCAAAAAGAAAAAAATGGGACCTGATTTTTTAAACATGCAATATGTTATGCTAGTGCATAATTGCTATAAAAGTAATTGCTATAAAATACTGTTCACATTTTAATGTTGTGTTGTGGGTACTAAATTCGTACCCAAGGAGGGGTTGATGGTCCATTGTGGAACCTTGGGCCGTCAACCTTTACTTTATAGAGTGTGGAGCACAGTAGCTGTGCTCCGGTTAGAAGGAAGGCCTTGATAGCCACAGCGTTGATATAATGGGGAGGCATGCGATAATCCGACAGACCTTTTCTCCGACTATCCGCGTGCGGTTAGGGTTAGGGTGCGGGTTTGGTTCGGGTTTAGTATTGAAACGTCGGAGCGCTGCGCTGTCGGAGGAATGCGCTGTCGGACTAACGTACTGCACCCGATATAATGAATGTAATAGATAACAGGCATGCAAAAGTGTCACTTTTCGTCGAAATTCGCCGTTTTGAATCCATATTGGGCACTTGTGTGATTCGTGGAGATCCGGTGTAAAAATGTTTTTGGAGGGGTGGGGGGGTCGTATATCGATCTCGGCCTCGGGTGTTGTTGGGCCCGGAGTGATCTTTCACTCAGACGGACCATCCATAATGACTTGTGCTGGATTAATTGTCAACAAGCGGCAGCTGGGTGAGTGTGCGTCAAGCTGCGTGCGCGTGAGTGCGTGCGTGAAAATCAGCAACACCTGCGGTGGCGACTCAGATCAAATCAATGGATGGACATTTGGACAACAACAAGTGAACAAGACGAGTGTAAGAAGCGTGAGGTAAGAGATAGAAATGGAGAGAGAAATGTTATGTATATGATGGACCAGTCAAAAGAGTAACTATTGTGTTTTATAATCTGCAAATTGACTTATTTACTTTGTCGTTCAAGCCTAAAGCTCGTTCGATGTACGATGTAAATGGGTCTACTTCGCCGTTCGACCGGTCGCGCATCGAAAATAGCAAATCTACAAGCTCACAACGCGTCGCGTCCGCGACCCGTTGTGAGCTTGTAGATTTGCTATTTTCGATGCGCGACCCCGTCGAACGGCGAAGTAGACCCATTTACATCGTAAATAGACTATAAACACACGTTGTTGTAGGCTATTATTATAATACAACCCGTAATCAATGCATGGTGGTTTGAGTTAGTAGACTAGATAAAATAAGGCTGCTGGCTAGCTTGCACAAGTTGCACTCACTGTTGGGTATATTTTTGTGTATTTTCTTGACATTGGTCACTATTAGTTTTAATGAATGACACAGATCCAGTGGTGGAAGAAGTAGTCACATTTTTTAACTTGAGTAAAAGTATCAATACCACAATGTAGAATACTCTGTTACAAATAAAGGTCTTGTATTCAGAATTTACTTAAGTATAAGTACAGAAGTATTGGCATCAAAATGTACTATTTAAAGTACCAAAAGTAAAAGTACTCACTCAGTCCCATTTCAAGCATTCAAAATGTATTCAAATATTTTGAAAATAGCTGATCTACAAGCTCACAATGTGATGCACATTGTGAACTTGTAGATCAGCTATTTTCAAATAGGCTATTTGAAAATAGCAGATCTACAAGCTCACAACACATTGTGAGCTTGTAGATCAGCTATTTTCAAATGGCCTCTATCTATCTATCTATGTGGTTTAGTAATACAAATCTAAAAAGTAACTACAGTTTTAAAATAATTGTAGTGGAGTAAACGTACAATATTTTCCTCAGATGTAGTGGAGTAAAAGTATAATTGGAAATACTCCACTAAAGTAAAACATACCTCATTGTACTTTAGTACAGTACTTGAGTAAATACTTAGTTACTCAACATCACTGCACAGAGCAATTAAATGCTACTTTTCAGCCAGGGGAGAACAGGGTCCAGAAAACTATTCTTTTGAGAGGTATATCATGATATTAATGTATTCTTTGAAATGATTTGAGTGAGCTAAACCTAAAACAAAACTGTTTCCTGTGATTTACTTTTCAGAATGAGGGATTTAGGGGAAAGTGAGGCTTTGGTGGTCAAGAAGTTGGATGCAGGCCTTAGGTGCAGCTGGAACTGGGCTTGGCTGAAACTAGAGGTACAAATGGAGCTAAAGGGACAAGAGCACAAGTTCCCTTTATCAGACATTTATAAGAAGATTGACAAAAGAGGTTATGCACAGTGCATTCTCTGCTGCAAGGAGATAAACTATTCAACCAAGGGCAGTCATGCTATGATTGCACACTGCAAAACAGATATGCACCAAAAAAAGTGCTTGACATCGCCACAACACACAGCATATAGTCCATGGGCCAGACGAGATGTCGGTACACCGAAAGGTGGCAACGGTTACATATCATTTTTGAGAAGCTCTATGTCTGTAGATATCATTTTGGTATGATAACCCTTCCTGAGTCACAGCTAAATTGGTGTTATCAGCTGCTGAAGTTACCCTCCCCCATTGAAAAAAGCCATTTTAGATGCAGGTGCATATCTTGGTATTGGCTCCTGTTGAGTACATATTTCAATATCTTTCACTATAGTGTTTGGTATCATTTTTAAGGGGACGCTTTAAGCTTTCATTCAAGCCCTTTTGTGTATATGTGGGACAAGTACAGTGGTTACTGGAGCCCTTCAAACTTCGAATAAAACATTTTTAACACAATATTTGCCGAAATCATATTTTTTCTTTTAGTCCTGTGCCATCAAGAAACATCAGTGGCACAAAACACAAAACCTGGAATGCTGACATGACCCTAAGGATTCAGGAAATGTATAATTTACCCATATTATTTCATTCTGAGGCACAGATTTTCAGCCTTATATTAAACAAGTAGTTTTAACGCGAAACTAATCAGGACATAGTCAGTTACAACACAGACTCGTTTTAAGTATTTGTTCAATAGTAGCATTTTATACTAAAGCAGTTCATGAGTCACAGTAGTAGTCAAATCAACATGAAAGTATATGCATGAAATTATGTGTCCTTTTATCTACATAATGCTGTATATACAGCAGTAACAGTGTAGTAACATCAACAGTATATAGATATACATTGTGCAACATTGGGTTGATCGCACTATATAAGAGACTTCAGTCCTTTCTGCCGACCCACTTTATTTTTTGTTCAGTTTTTTCCTTGTATGGCTTATTCTTTATTTCATTTTTTCTCTTTTTGTCTCTTTTTTCCCAATGTCCTTGTTCATGGCCTAGCTGCCGGGTAGAAGTTTTTTTCCAAGCCTAGGGCCATGTTACACATTAAAACTGGTCATACATTTCTTCATCTGACTCCCCAAGTTCAAATTCTGTTCCAGTGAACATAATCCAGTGAATGGCCAGCTTGCCATCGTTGTCGGTCCATCCATGGAGAATAGGGCCTGGCACAACAGGACATGCCTGTAGACAGCAGTTCCAGATTGCTGCCTGGTAGTGGTTGAGTTGGAAAGAATGGAAATGGCAGTCTCTCTGCCTTCTGGATGTCTTATTTGGACATGGTTGAAATCATGTTGGGCCTCATTCAAGCATCTAGAGAGGGAGACTGGATGCTTCACCTGGCAAGCATTCGAGCAATGATTCCTTGGTGCTTTGCATATGACCAAATTAATTATGCACAGTACCTTCCCTACTATTACGCCCAAATGTCTCAACTGCCCATCACACACCCAGATGTGTATACAGAATTCATGGAAGGGGGTTTCTCAGTTCAAATGGGCTCCACCAATCTCTTTCTCCAAATCCCTGTTGACCAAGCCATAGAAGAAACAGTGAACAAAGACACCCAGACAGCTGGAGGGACAAAGGGATTCAGCTTGAAGCCAGGAGCTGTGATATTACCTTACAGCTGAGTACAGAACCGTGTTCCTCAGACATCTGAGAGACTCGATAGGTCAAGGCAGTTCCAAGCTGTCCCATCCAGATCTACAGGGTCCAAGGGTCAAAAGAGATGATGAGGATGTCAAGGCTTTCATTGACCTTATGGAGAATAACTGGTTCAATCCTGTGGCTCCAAATGGCATTGATCTGCCTAATTGGCTTACACACCTTCACAGGATGTGACGCAGTGAGTGCATTCGCCGGTCGAGGGAAGCTGAATGCTCTGAAGATGGTAAGAAAGGACCCTTCCTGGCAAGATACTTTCAGTCAACTGGGGAAGTCGTGGAATGTATCTGATGATCTCTTCCAGAAAATTGAGAAGTTTACCTGTTGCATTGTCCTTCGCTAATAGCAGCACAGGTGATGTAAATAAGACGTAAGTAAGCTGCGCCACAAACTGTTCTGCACCAAAAGGGGGGAAATCGAATCCAGCCAGCTGCCACCATGTAGAGATTGTCTCTATATGCATTATTGGACGGGCAAACTACCAGGCAGCAATCTGGAACTGCTGTCTACAGGCATCTCCTGTTGTACCAAGCCCTATTCTCCATGGATGGACCGACAACGATGGCAAGCTGGCCATTCACTGGATGCGTTCCCCACCTGCACCAGATGTGGTCTTGGAGCTGTTGTCCTGCAAGTGTGTGCAAACTGCCAGATTGCACGTGCCTGTTAAATGGACTGACCTGCATGGACCGACATGTGCAGGTTGCAGACCTGCAGCAACCAATACAAGCAAATGATCCACAACCAGAATTTGAACTTGGGGAGTCAGATGAAGAAATTGATGACCAGTTTTAATGTGTGACATGGCCCTAAGCTTGGAAAAAAACTTCTACCAGGCAGCTAGACCATGAACAAGGACATTGGTAAAAAAGAGACAAAAAGAGAAAAAAGGAAATAAAGAATAAGCCATACAAGTAAAAAACTGAGCAAAAATAAAGTGGGTCGGCAGAAAGGACTGAAGTCTCTTGTATAGTGTGATCAACCCAATGTTGCACAATGTATATCTATATACTGTTGATGTTACTACACTGTTGTTACTGCTGATATACAGTATATGTAGATAAAAGGAAACATCATTTCATGCACATACTTTCATGTTGATTTGACTACTACTGTGACTCATGAATTGCTTTAGTATAAAATGCTACTATTGAACAAATACTTAAAACGAGTCTGTGTTGTAACTGACTATGGTCTGATTAGTTTCGCGTTAAAACTGCTTGTTTAATATAAGGCTGAAAATCTGTCCCTCAGAATGAAATAATATGGGTAAATTATACATTTCCTGAATCCTTAGGGTCATGTCAGCATTCCAGGTTTTGTGTTTTGTGCCACTGATGTTTCTTGATGGCACAGGACTAAAAGAAAAAATATGATTTCGGCAAATATTGTGTTAAAAATGTTTTATTCGAAGTTTGAAGGGCTCCAGTAACCACTGTACTTGTCCCACATATACACAAAAGGGCTTGAATGAAAGCTTAAAGCGTCCCCTTAAAAATAATACCAAACACTATAGTGAAAGATATTGAAATATGTACTCAACAGGAGCCAATACCAAGATATGCACCTGCATCTAAAATGGCTTTTTTCAATGGGGGAGGGTAACTTCAGCAGCTGATAACACCAATTTAGCTGTGACTCAGGAAGGGTTATCATACCAAAATGATATCTACAGACATAGAGCTTCTCAAAAATGATATGTAACCGTTGCCACCTTTCGGTGTACCGACATCTCGTCTGGCCCATGGACTAAAAGGTCGAGAGTTTGATTCCTGTCAATGGCAATAGGTTGAGATGTTAATGGGTGAGGTTTTTCACCTGGGATTGCCCCCCTGCGTCCTATATATGACCACCTCAGCTGGGTTGGGCTGAAAAGAATATTCGCCTGTTGGAATCATTTGCTTTGTCTCAATTTCAATCTATTCCCTTTCCATGTCTTATTGTGCTATTATTACGGGGCCAGAGCTCAGCTCTGGACCTGTTTTGTTATTGGCAGTATTCTGTCACTTCTTCTGCCACTTTTCGCAGTTCTGGCTGAACCGTGCATACGCTTTTTACGAAACTCGGCCATATGGTAGATGGTCATGAAAAACGATCAAGAAATAATTCTCACAATCTTTCGTCCAAAGGTGGCGCTATAGCACTCAATTGAAAATGGCAACTTTGAACAGGTACAACTCATGCCCTGTTTGACCTAGAGCCATGAAACTTGAATACACATATGCGTCTCCTCATGCTGAACAACTTTCACCCTCTGACTTTTGACCTATGACCTTTAGATCTCCCACCATTTTGCATTATATGAAAAACAGTCATTGGCTCCTAACTTCTGCATTTTTTCACTTATGGAAAATCCGTTGGAAATTTTTGTATGGAGAGGTCCAAAGTTCAAGTGTTAAACGTTTCGTGCAGATTGCTCAAAAATCCCAGGAGGAGATAGATTTTAACTATTACAGTTTTATGAAAATTATTCATCTGTGCCTAAAACATACATGCAGACTCACATTTATTTGAAACTTTGCAGAAATGTACAGGGTCATTCCAAATATCACTGAAACCAATCTTACTCCAATTGGCCAAAAGGGGGCGCTATAGCAATTTTTTGAAAAGGCAGACTTTAAACAGGCATAAGTCATGCCTCGTTTGGCCGAAAGTCGTGAAACTTGCTTACACATGTGCCTTGACTTATGAGGAACACATCTATCGCTTTGACCAGTAAGTGCCGCCCTTAGATTGTCCGCAATTTTGAACAGTTTGAAAAACACTTAAACCCAGGATTTTTCAGCTATTTGCGTGAAACTGTATCATCTGTGTGATCTCCTTTTTCACAGTTACTTGTCTGTTGGGCCAATGGTGTCTCCCTTAAATGAATGCCTCACAATCTCAAGGTTGCCAGTTCAAGCCTCACTTGATGCAGACTTAATTTAAGTTGAATTGCAAACAACATGACTGTATCAATGAATACATATGCAAATGGTAAAGATAACCTGAAATGCTTATTTGAGAGTACGTTTTTTCAACGTATGACATACTTCATTCTGAAAATAGCTGATCTACAATCTCACAACTTTTCATGGTTTGTGAGCTTGTAGATCGGCTACTTTCACTAGTTTTGGTTCTGAGGAGATGTACAATTTCTTCATTGGTAAATGGTTTGTGAACGAGTGATCTTAGTGTTAGTGAAACAGGGGCTTGGTTCATGAAAGAAGGCAAGAGTTTATGATCTTCAACAGACAATATCAGCCTGGACAAAGCTATAGCACTATAGGTAGTGTTGCAGCCTATTAGTCTGAAGGTTGAGAGTTCGAATCCTGTTAATGGCAGTAGGTTGAGATGTCCAATCAAACCATTATGTTTCCATCTCTCTCTCTCATCAATCTATTGTTTCCATGTCACTCTCTCTCTCTCTTCAATCTATTCCGTTTCCATGTCTCTCTCTCTCTATTCACTGGCCCCGTATTATCGCTGCTTGCAGCTATATTTAAGGTTTCGAGAGCCTGTAAGGCTTCGAAGCCTTATTGCATTCCTTGGCTTTCATTAGGTTTCGAGAGCCTGTAAGGCTTCGAACCCTATTACATCTCTACACTTTCATTATTATTACGGGGCCAGAGCTCTGCTCTGGACACGTATTGTTATTCGCATTATTCTGTCACTTCTTCTTCTTCTTCTTCTTCTTCTTCTTCTTCTGCCGCTTTTCGCAGTTCTGGCTGAACCGTGCAGTCGGTTTTTACGAAACTCGGCCATATGGTAGATGGTCATGAAAAACGATCAAAAAATAATTCTCACAATCTTTCGTCCAAAGGTGGCGCTATAGCACTCAATTGAAAATGCCAACTTTGACCAGGTACAACTCATGCCCTGTTTGACCTACAGCCATGAAACTTCGATACACACATGCGTCTCCTCATGCCTAACAACTTTCGCTGTTTGACTTTTGACCTCTGACCTTTAGATCTCCCACCATTTCGAATTCTATGAAAAGCAGTAAAAAAGACTCTTCCTTCGTACAGATTGAGCAATCTGTACGAAACTGTATACACATGAACTTTGGACCAATGCCGACAGACGTGAGCAAGCAGATTTTCCATAAGTGAAAACGTTAAGCTTTTATAAGCCAATGAAAATTGCAGTTTTATGACAATTATTCATCTGCCCCTAAAACATACATGCAGACTCGCATTTGTTTGACACTTTGCAATATTGTAGAAGGTCATTCCAAGTATCACTGAAACCAATCTTACTCCAATTGGTCAAAGGGGGGCGCTAAAGCAATTTTTTGAAAATGCAAACTTTAAACAGGCAAAAGTCATGCCTCGTTTGGCCGACAGCCGTTAAACCTGCTTACACATGTGCCTTGACTCATGAGGAACACATGTATCACTTTGACCAGTAAGCTCTGCCCTTAGATTGTCTGCAATTTTGAGCAGTTTGAAAAACATTTAAATCCAGGATTTCTGAGCAATTTGCGTGAAAGTGTGTCATGTGTTTGAACTCCCTTTTCACTAGTTCAGGTGTGTAGGTTCAATAGCTTGATAGCTTAATCATCTGCCTTGACACCACAGGGTTGCTGGTTCGAATCCCACCTCAGGTAGACTTCATTATAATTGCATTGCACACAACATGACTGTATCAATGAGGAACATATCTATCACTTTGACCAGTAAGCTCCGCCCTTAGATTGTCTGCAATTTTGAGCAGTTTGAAAAACATTTAAATCCAGCATTTCTGAGCAATTTGCGTGAAAGTGTGTCATGTGTGTGAACTCCTTTTTCATCAGTTCGGGTCTGTTGGCCCAATGGCTTAATCATCTGCCTTGATACCACAGCGTCGCTGGTTCAAATCTCACCTCATGCAGACCTCAACTCAATTGCATTGCACACAACATGACTGTATCAATGCATGTGCAATTGTTAAAGATAACGAGAAATGCATACTTGAAAGTAGTTATTTTCAATGTATGACGTAATTCATTTGCCCTTTTGTTTTGTGTTGTTGGATTCTCCTTTCTCACTATCTGATGCTGTCGATTCAATAGCTCCACCAGTAGAGTGTGAGCCTCATGTGCCGAAGGTCCCTGGTTCAAATCCCACTGATTACAGTTTACATTTATATTGCATTATACAAAACATGACCCTGTTAATTCAGACATGTGCAATTTTTAAACAATAACATGAAATGCTTTTTTGAGAGTAGTTGTTTTTTATGTATGACATACTTTCTTGTGAAAATAGCCGACCTACAATCTCACAACTTTTCAGATAGCAACGCGTTGTGAGCTTGTAGGTCGACTATTTTCACTAGTTTCCAGTCCGAGGAGACAAAAAAAAAAACTTTATTGGTAAATGTTTTGTGAACCAGTGATCTACAGTAGTTAGCGAAATAGAGGCTTGGTTCATAATGGACGGAAAAACCTATATATATCAACAGACACCATCAGGGAGGCCATATCTCTAGCTCAATGAGAAGAGAGGCAGCCTGTGAATCCATAGGTCGCTGGTTTGATCCCTGTCCCCAACAATGCGTTGAGGTGATCATCATTTGGAATTCCCCCTATTCCCATGGATTGGATCCACCCCTCTCACTCATCACCAATCACACCTGCCACATGCACAGTACAATTTCTAGGTACTTTTACTTTACTACTCTACTCTACTACAATTACAGCAGATGACAGCTTTAGTTACTTGTTACTTTGCAGATGTAATTATTAATACAACACCTACAGTAACCACATACAGCCGATCTACAATGTGACGCGTTATGAGCTTGTATGTATATAATAAGCAACCCATGCTGTATGATAACTTACCACATATGAAATCCAATTCTGTCTATCCAATGGCTCAGTCTGTACTGTGGCCATAGCTGAGTGGTTAGTGAGCCCACCTAGGGAGCCAGAGGCCCTGGTTGCCCCAGGTACGATTCCAGGCCAGGCCAGCAAATGTGTCGATGAAATGAAATTTGTCCCTGAGCAAGACTCTTAATCCCTAATTGCTCACAGGCCCTCATTGGAAACAAGACCGCAAGGACTTTCATGAACGGACCTGGAATTATCCTTATCCTTTACACTGTCTACCCACAAGTCTATAGGTCCCTGGTTCAAACCTCAATTTAACCGGTCCAAATATAATTTACTGAACAAAAATCATGACTTTGTTAATTAATGCATGTTCACTTCTTCTCTCTCGCTCTCTCTCTTACTGCCTCTCTTTCTCACTGCCTCTCTCTCTCTCTCCCTCTCTCTCTCTCTCTCTCTCTCTTTCTTTTCTCTCTCTCTCTCTCTCTCTCTCTCTCTCTCTCTCTCTCTCTCTCTCTCTCTCTCTCTCTCCCCTTCTCTCTCTCTCTCCCTCTCCCTCTCCCTCTCTCTCTCTCTCTCTCTCTCTCTCTCTCTGTCACTGTCTGTCTGTCTGCCAGTCTGCCACTCTGTCACTGTCTGTCTGCCAGTCTGCCACTCTGTCACTGTCTGTCTGTCTGTCTGTCTGCCAGTCTGCCAGTCTGCCACTCTGTCACTCTGTCACAGTCTGTCTGTCTGCCAGTCTGCCACTCTGTCACTGTCTGTCTGTTTGCCAGTCTGCCACTCTGTCACTGTCTGTCTGTCTGCCAGTCTGCCACTCTGTCACTGTCTGTCTGTCTGCCAGTCTGCCAGTCTGCCACAGTCTGTCTGTCTGCCAGTCTGCCACTCTGTCACTGTCTGTCTGTCTGCCAGTCTGCCACTCTGCCACTCTGTCACAGTCTGTCTGTTTGTCTGTCTGCCACTCTGTCACAGTCTGCCAGTCTGCCAGTCTGTCACAGTCTGCCAGTCTGCCACTCTGTCACTGTCTGTCTGTCTGCCAGTCTGCCAGTCTGCCACAGTCTGTCTGTCTGCCAGTCTGCCAGTCTGCCACAGTCTGTCACAGTCTGCCAGTCTGCCAGTCTGCCACTCTGTCACAGTCTGCCAGTCTGCCACTCTGTCAAAGTCTGCCAGTCTGCCAGTCTGCCACTCTGTCACAGTCTGCCAGTCTGCCATTATTCTCGAAACCGCTCATTGCTGCTTGCAGCTATATTTATTATTATTATTATTCCGCCGTTTTTGCCAGTTCTGGCCTAACCGCCTGGTCACTTCTTATGAAATTCGGCAATATGGTAGAGGGCTATGCCAAACGGCGAAAACCCGAAACTCACAACCATTGGCCAAAGGGTGGCGCTGTAGCACTCAATTGAACATGCCAACTTTGAACAGGTACAGCTCATGCCCTGTTCGACCTACAGCCATGAAACTTCGATACACACATGCGTCTCCTCATGCCTAACAACTTTCGCTGTTTGACTTTTGACCTCTGACCTTTAGATCTCCCACCATTTCGAATTCTATGAAAAGCAGTAAAAAGCAGTAAAAAAATCACTTCTCCTGGGATTTATGAGCAATCTGTACGAAACTGTATACACATGAACTTTGGACCAATGCCGACAAACGTAACTTAGCGGATTTTCCATAAGTGAAAACGTTAAGCTTTTATAAGCCAATGAAAATTGCAGCTTTTTTTAAATTATTCATCTGCCCCTAACACATACATGCAGACTCACATTTGTTTGACACTTTGCAATATTGTAGAGGGTCCTTCCAAGTATCACTGAAACCAATCTTACTCCAATTGGTCAAAGGGGGGCGCTATAGCAATTTTTTGAAAATGCAAACTTTAAACAGGCAAAAGTCATGCCTCGTTTGGCCGACAGCCGTTAAACCTGCTTACACATGTGCCTTGACTCATGAGGAACACATGTATCACTTTGACCAGTAAGCTCTGCCCTTAGATTGTCTGCAATTTTGAGCAGTTTGAAAAACATTTAAATCCAGGATTTCTGAGCAATTTGCATGAAACTGTGTCAAATACATGTTTGAGGCCCTTTTTCACAGGTTCAGGTGTGTTGGTTCAATAGCTTGATCGCTTAATCATCTGCCTTGAAACCATAGGGTAGCCGGTTCGAATCCCACCTCAGGTAGACTTCATTATAATTGCACACAACATGACTATACCAATGAATACATGTGCAATTGTTAAAGATGACGAGAAATGCATACTTGAAAGTAGTTCTTTTCAATGTATGACGTACTTCATTCGCGCTTTTGTTTTGTTTTGTTGGATTCTCCCTTTTCACTGTCTAAGGCTGTGTATTGGATAGCTCCACCAGTAGAGTGTGAGTCTCATGTGCCGAAGGTCCCTGGTTCGAATCCCACTTATTACAGTTCACATTTAAATTGCATTGTACAAAACATGACCCTGTTAATTCAGACAAGTGCAATGTTTAGACAATAACACGAAATGCTTTTGAGAGTAGTTTTTTTTTATGTATGACATACTTTCTTGTGAAAATAGCCGATCTACAATCTCACACCTTTTTAGATAGCAACGCGTTGTGAGCTTGTAGATCGACTATTTTCCACTAGTTTCCATTCCGAAATATATTGAGCAGTTTGAAAAACATTTAAACCAAGGATTTCTGAGCAATTTGCGTGAAAGTGTGTCATGTGTGTGAACTCCCTTTTCACTAGTACAGGTCTGTTGGCCCAATGGCTTAATCATCTGCCTTGAAACCACAGGGTTCCTGGTTCGAATCCCACGTCATGTAGAATTCATTATAATTGCATTGCACACAACATGACTGTATCAATGAATGCATGTGCAATTGTTAACCAGTAAACTCCGCCCTTAGATTGTCTGCAATTTTGAGCAGTTTGAAAAACATTTAAATCCAGTATTTCTGAGCAATTTGCGTGAAAGTGTGTCATGTGTGTGAACTCCCTTTTCATCAGTTCGGGTCTGTTGGCCCAATGGCTTAATCATCTGCCTTGATACCAGAGCGTCGCCGGTTCAAATCTCACCTCATGCAGACCTCAACTCAATTGCATTACACACAACATGACTGTATCAATGAATAAACATGCAATTGTTAAATGAAACGCTTATTGAGAGTACTTGTTTTCAATGTATGATGTACTTCATTCCCTCTTTTGTTTTGTTTTGTTTTGTTGGATTCTCCCTTCTCACTGACCAAGGCTGTGGATTGAATAGCTTGATCAATACAGTGTTAGTCTCATGTGCCAAAGGTCCACGGCTCAAACCCCACTTGTCACAGTTTACATTTAAATTGCATTATGCAAAACATGACCCTGTTAATTCAGACATGTGCACTTTGCTCTCTCTCTCTCTCTCTCTCTCTCTCTCTTTCTCTCTCTCTCTCTCTCTCTCTCTCTCTCTCTCTCTCTCTCTCTCTCTCTCTCTCACTCTGTCACAGTCTGCCACTCTGTCACTGTCTGTCTGTCTGTCTGCCAGTCTGCCAGTCTGCCACAGTCTGTCACAGTCTGCCAGTCTGCCAGTCTGCCACTCTGTCACAGTCTGCCAGTCTGCCACTCTGTCAAAGTCTGCCAGTCTGCCAGTCTGCCACTCTGTCAAAGTCTGCCAGTCTGCCAGTCTGCCACTCTTGTCACAGTCTGCCAGTCTGCCATTATTCTCGAAACCGCTAATTGCTGCTTGCAGCTATATTTATTATTATTCTTCCGCCGTTTTTGCCAGTTCTGGCCTAACCGCCTGGTCACTTCTTATGAAATTCGGCAATATGGTAGAGGGCTATGCCAAACGCGAAAACCCGAAACTCACAACCATTGGCCAAAGGGTGGCGCTGTAGCACTCAATTGAAAATGCCAACTTTGAACAGGTACAGCTCATGCCCTGTTCGACCTACAGCCATGAAACTTCGATACACACATGCGTCTCCTCATGCCTAACAACTTTCACTGTTTGACTTTTGACCTCTGACCTTTAGATCTCCCACCATTTCGAATTCTATGAAAAGCAGTAAAAAGCAGTAAAAAGCCTACTCCTCCTGGGATTTATGAGCAATCTGTACGAAACTGTATACACATGAACTTTGGACCAATGCCGACAGACGTAACCAAGCGGATTTTCCATAAGTGAAAACGTTAAGCTTTTATAAGCCAATGAAAATTGCAGCTTTTTTTTAATTATTCATCTGCCCCTAACACATACATGCAGACTCACATTTGTTTGACACTTTGCAATATTGTAGAGGGTCCTTCCAAGTATCACTGAAACCAATCTTACTCCAATTGGTCAAAGGGGGGCGCTATAGCAATTTTTTGAAAAAGCAAACTTTAAACAGGCAAAAGTCATGCCTCGTTTGGCCGACAGCCGTTAAACCTGCTTACACATGTGCCTTGACTCATGAGGAACACATGTATCACTTTGACCAGTAAGCTCTGCCCTTAGATTGTCTGCAATTTTGAGCAGTTTGAAAAACATTTAAATCCAGGATTTCTGAGCAATTTGCATGAAACTGTGTCAAATACATGTTTGAGGCCCTTTTTCACAGGTTCAGGTGTGTTGGTTCAATAGCTTGATCGCTTAATCATCTGCCTTGAAACCATAGGGTAGCTGGTTCGAATCCCACCTCAGGTAGACTTAATTATAATTGCATTGCACACAACATGACTATATCAATGAATACATGTGCAATTGTTAAAGATGACGAGAAATGAATACTTGAAAGTAGTTATTTTCAATGTATGACGTACTTCATTCGCGCTTTTGTTTTGTTTTGTTGGATTCTCCCTTTTCACTGTCTAAGGCTCTGTATTGGATAGCTCCACCAGTAGAGTGTGAGTCTCATGTGCCAAAGGTCCCTGGTTCGAATCCCACTTATTACAGTTCACATTTAAATTGCATTGTACAAAACATGACCCTGTTAATTCAGACAAGTGCAATGTTTAGACAATAACACGAAATGCTTTTGAGAGTAGTTGTTTTTTATGTATGACATACTTTCTTGTGAAAATAGCCGATCTACAATCTCACACCTTTTTAGATAGCAACGCGTTGTGAGCTTGTAGATCGACTATTTTCCACTAGTTTCCATTCCGAAATATATTGAGCAGTTTGAAAAACATTTAAACCAAGGATTTCTGAGCAATTTGCGTGAAAGTGTGTCATGTGTGTGAACTCCCTTTTCACTAGTACAGGTCTGTTGGCCCAATGGCTTAATCATCTGCCTTGAAACCACAGGGTTCCTGGTTCGAATCCCACGTCATGTAGAATTCATTATAATTGCATTGCACACAACATGACTGTATCAATGAATGCATGTGCAATTGTAAACCAGTAAACTCCGCCCTTAGATTGTCTGCAATTTTGAGCAGTTTGAAAAACATTTAAATCCACTATTTCTGAGCAATTTGCGTGAAAGTGTGTCATGTGTGTGAACTCCCTTTTCATCAGTTCGGGTCTGTTGGCCCAATGGCTTAATCATCTGCCTTGATACTAGAGCGTCGCCGGTTCAAATCTCACCTCATGCAGACCTCAACTCAATTGCATTACACACAACATGACTGTATCAATGAATAAACATGCAATTGTTAAATGAAACGCTTATTGAGAGTAGTTGTTTTCAATGTATGATGTACTTCATTCCCTCTTTTGTTTTGTTTTGTTTTGTTGGATTCTCCCTTCTCACTGACCAAGGCTGTGGATTGAATAGCTTGATCAATACAGTGTTAGTCTCATGTGCCAAAGGTCCACGGCTCAAACCCCACTTGTCACAGTTTACATTTATATTGCATTATGCAAAACATGACCCTGTTAATTCAGACATGTGCACTTTGCGCTCTCTCTCTCTCTCTCTCTCTCTCTCTCTCTCTCTCTCTCTCTCTCTCACTCTGTCACAGTCTGTCTGTCTGCCTGTCTGCCACTCTGTCACTGTCTGTCTGTCTGCCAGTCTGCCACTCTGTCACTGTCTGTCTGTCTGTCTGTCTGCCAGTCTGCCACTCTGTCACTCTGTCACTCTGTCACAGTCTGTCTGTCTGCCTGTCTGCCACTCTGTCACTGTCTGTCTGTCTGCCAGTCTGCCACTCTGTCACTGTCTGTCTGTCTGTCTGTCTGTCTGCCAGTCTGCCACTCTGTCACAGTCTGTCTGTCTGTCTGCCAGTCTGCCACTCTGTCACTGTCTGTCTGTCTGCCAGTCTGCCAGTCTGCCACAGTCTGTCTGTCTGCCAGTCTGCCAGTCTGCCACTCTGTCACTGTCTGTCTGTCTGCCAGTCTGCCACTCTGCCACTCTGTCACAGTCTGTCTGTCTGTTTGTCTGTCTGCCACTCTGTCACAGTCTGCCAGTCTGCCAGTCTGTCACAGTCTGCCAGTCTGCCACTCTGTCACTGTCTGTCTGTCTGTCTGCCAGTCTGCCAGTCTTCCACAGTCTGTCTGTCTGCCAGTCTGCCAGTCTGCCACAGTCTGTCACAGTCTGCCAGTCTGCCAGTCTGCCACTCTGTCACAGTCTGCCAGTCTGCCACTCTGTCAAAGTCTGCCAGTCTGCCAGTCTGCCAGTCTGCCACTCTGTCAAAGTCTGCCAGTCTGCCAGTCTGCCACTCTTGTCACAGTCTGCCAGTCTGCCATTATTTTCGAAACCGCTAATTGCTGCTTGCAGCTATATTTATTAAGGTTTCGAGGCCAATAGGCTCGAAGCCTTATTGCATTCCTTGGCTTTCATTATTACGGGGCCAGGCTTCCAGCATGGACCCGTATTGTTATTCGCATTTTTCCGTTTCTTCTTCTGCCACTTTTGGCAGTTCTGGCTGAACCATGCAGTCGCTTTTTATGAAACTCGGCCATATGATAGATGGTCATGAAAAACGATCAAGAAATAATTCTCACAATCTTTCGTCAAAAGGTGGCGCTATAGCACTCAATTGAAAAATGCCAACTTTGAACAGGTACAACTCATGCCCTGTTTCACCTACAGCCATGAAACTTCGATGCACACATGCGTCTCCTCATGCTGAACAACTTTCACACTCTGACTTTTGACCTCTGACCTTTAGATCTCCCACCATTTTGAATTATATGAAAAACAGTTAAAACCTATCTCCTCCTGGGATTTTTGAGTAATCTGCACGAAACTTTTTACACATGAACTTTGGACCTATGCCTAAAAACGTTTGCAAAATATTTTCCATAAGTGAAAAAATGAATTTTTAATGAGCCAATGAATATTGCAGTTTTATGACAATTATTCATCTGCCCCTAACACATACATGCAGACTTACCATTCTTCGAAACTTTGCAGAAGTGTAAAGGGCCATTCCAAATATCACTGAAACCAATCTTACTCCAATTGGTCAAACGGGGGCGCTATAGCAATTTTTTGAAAATGCAAACTTTAAACAGGCAAAAGTCATGCCTCGTTTGGCCGACAGCCATTAGACCTGCTTACACATGTGCCTTGACTAATGAGGAACACATCTATCACGTTGACCAGTAAGCACCGCCCTTAGATTGTCCGCAATCTTGAGCAGTTTGAAAAACACTTAAACCCAGGATTTTTCAGCTATTTGCGTGAAACTGTATCATGTGTGTGATCTCCTTTCATAGGTTCTTGTCTGTTGGTGGCCTCTCACTTAAATGTGTGCCCCACAACCTGAAGGTCACCAGTTCAAGCCTCACTTGGTGCAGACTTCATCTAAGTTGCATTTCACACAACATGACTATCAATGAATACATCTGCAATTGTTAAAGATAACATGAAATACTTAATTGAGTGTTTTTTACATACAGCTGATCTACAATCTCACAACTTTTCAGATAGCAATGAGAGTATGTTTTTTTCAATGTATAACATACTTCATTGTGAAAATAGCCGATGTACAATCTGAAAACTTTTAATGGTTTGTGAGCTTGTAGATCTGCTACTTTCACTAGTTTTGCTTCTGAGGAGATGTACAATTTCTTCATTGGTAAATGGTTTGTGAACGAGTGATCTTAGTGTTAGTGAAACAGGGGCTTGGGTCATGACAGAAGGCAAGAGTTTGTGATCCTCAACAGACAACATCAGCCTGGACAAAGCTATAGCACTATAGGTAGTGTTGCAGCTACCTAAGAGTATCTCACGACCGCAAGGTTGCTGGTTCAAGCCTCACTTGATGCACACTCATTTAAGTTGAATTGCAAAAAACATGACTCAATCTATTCCGTTTCCATGAATCTCTCTCTCTTCAATCTATTCCATTTCCATGTCTTTCTCTTCAATCTATTCCGTTTCCATGTGTCTCTCTCTGTCTCTTCAATCTATTCCGTTTCCATGTGTCTCTCTCTGTCTCTTCAATCTATTCCGTGTTTTTCTCTCTCTCTCTCTCTCTCTCTCTCTCTCTCTCTCTCTCTCTCTCTCTCTCTCTCTCTCTCTCTCTCTCTCTCTCTCTCTCTCTCTCTCTCTCTCTCTCTCTCTCTCTCTCTCTCTCTCTCTCTCTCTCTCTCTCTCGGGTGGCCATAGCTGAGTGGTTAGTGAGCCCGCCTAGGGACCTAGAGGCTCTGGTTGCCCCAGGTACGATTCCAGGCCAGGTCAGCAAATGTGTCGATGAAATTTGTCATCGACACAAGCAAGACTCTTAACGCCTAATTGCTCACAGGCCCTCATTGGAAACAAGACCGCAAGGACTTTCATGAACTGACCTGTTAAAGGAATTATCATTTTTTTCTCTCTCCTGGCCCCGTATTATCGCTGCTTGCAGCTATATTTATTATTATTATTATTCCGCCGTATTTGCCAGTTCTGGCCTAACCGCGTGGTCACTTTTTATGAAATTCGGCAATATGGTAGAGGGCTATGCCAAACGGCGAAAACCCGAAACTCACAACCATTGGCCAAAGGGTGGCGCTGTAGCACTCAATTGAAATATGCCAACTTTGAACAGGTACAGCTCATGCCCTGTTCGACCTACAGCCATGAAACTTCGATACACACATGCGTCTCCTCATGCCTAACAACTTTCGCTGTTTGACTTTTGACCTCTGACCTTTAGATCTCCCACCATTTCGAATTCTATGAAAAGCAGTAAAAAGCAGTAAAAAAATCACTTCTCCTGGGATTTATGAGCAATCTGTACGAAACTGTATACACATGAACTTTGGACCAATGCCGACAAACGTAACTTAGCGGATTTTCCATAAGTGAAAACGTTAAGCTTTTATAAGCCAATGAAAATTGCAGCTTTTTTTAAATTATTCATCTGCCCCTAACACATACATGCAGACTCACATTTGTTTGACACTTTGCAATATTGTAGAGGGTCCTTCCAAGTATCACTGAAACCAATCTTACTCCAATTGGTCAAAGGGGGGCGCTATAGCAATTTTTTGAAAATGCAAACTGTAAACAGGCAAAAGTCATGCCTCGTTTGGCCGACAGCCGTTAAACCTGCTTACACATGTGCCTTGACTCATGAGGAACACATGTATCACTTTGACCAGTAAGCTCTGCCCTTAGATTGTCTGCAATTTTGAGCAGTTTGAAAAACATTTAAATCCAGGATTTCTGAGCAATTTGCATGAAACTGTGTCAAATACATGTTTGAGGCCCTTTTTCACAGGTTCAGGTGTGTTGGTTCAATAGCTTGATCGCTTAATCATCTGCCTTGAAACCATAGGGTAGCCGGTTCGAATCCCACCTCAGGTAGTCTTAATTATAATTGCATTGCACACAACATGACTATATCAATGAATACATGTGCAATTGTTAAAGATGACGAGAAATGAATACTTGAAAGTAGTTATTTTCAATGTATGACGTACTTCATTCGCGCTTTTGTTTTGTTTTGTTGGATTCTCCCTTTTCACTGTCTAAGGCTGTGTATTGGATAGCTCCACCAGTATGTGTGAGTCTCATGTGCCAAAGGTCCCTGGTTCGAATCCCACTTATTACAGTTCACATTTAAATTGCATTGTACAAAACATGACCCTGTTAATTCAGACATGTGCAATGTTTAGACAATAACACGAAATGCTTTTGAGAGTAGTTGTTTTTTATGTATGACATACTTTCTTGTGAAAATAGACGATCTACAATCTCACACCTTTTTAGATAGCAACGCGTTGTGAGCTTGTAGATCGACTATTTTCCACTAGTTTCCATTCCGAAATATATTAAGCAGTTTGAAAAACATTTAAACCAAGGATTTCTGAGCAATTTGCGTGAAAGTGTGTCATGTGTGTAAACTCCCTTTTCACTAGTACAGGTCTGTTGGCCCAATGGCTTAATCATCTGCCTTGAAACCACAGGGTTCCTGGTTCGAATCCCACGTCATGTAGAATTCATTATAATTGCATTGCACACAACATGACTGTATCAATGAATACATGTGCAATTTTTAACCAGTAAACTCCGCCCTTAGATTGTCTGCAATTTTGAGCAGTTTGAAAAACATTTAAATCCACTATTTCTGAGCAATTTGCGTGAAAGTGTGTCATGTGTGTGAACTCCCTTTTCATCAGTTCGGGTCTGTTGGCCCAATGGCTTAATCATCTGCCTTGATACCAGAGGGTCGCCGGTTCAAATCTCACCTCATGCAGACCTCAACTCAATTGCATTGCACACAACATGACTGTATCAATGAATGACCAATGCCGACAGACGTGAGCAAGCAGATTTTCCATAAGTGAAAACGTTAAGCTTTTTATAAGCCAATGAAAATTGCAGTTTTATGACAATTATTCATCTGCCCCTAAAACATACATGCAGACTCGCATTTGTTTGACACTTTGCAATATTGTAGAAGGTCATTCCAAGTATCACTGAAACCAATCTTACTCCAATTGGTCAAAGGGGGGCGCTATAGCAATTTTTGAAAATGCAAACTTTAAACAGGCAAAAGTCATGCCTCGTTTGGCCGACAGCCGTTAAACCTGCTTACACATGTGCCTTGACTCATGAGGAACACATGTATCACTTTGACCAGTAAGCTCTGCCCTTAGATTGTCTGCAATTTTGAGCAGTTTGAAAAACATTTAAATCCAGGATTTCTGAGCAATTTGCGTGAAAGTGTGTCATGTGTTTGAACTCCCTTTTCACTAGTTCAGGTGTGTAGGTTCAATAGCTTGATAGCTTAATCATCTGCCTTGAAACCACAGGGTTGCTGGTTCGAATCCCACCTCAGGTAGACTTCATTATAATTGCATTGCACACAACATGACTGTATCAATGAGGAACATATCTATCACTTTGACCAGTAAGCTCCGCCCTTAGATTGTCTGCAATTTTGAGCAGTTTGAAAAACATTTAAATCCAGCATTTCTGAGCAATTTGCGTGAAAGTGTGTCATGTGTGTGAACTCCTTTTTCATCAGTTCGGGTCTGTTGGCCCAATGGCTTAATCATCTGCCTTGATACCACAGGGTCGCTGGTTCAAATCTCACCTCATGCAGACCTCAACTCAATTGCATTGCACACAACATGACTGTATCAATGCATGTGCAATTGTTAAAGATAACGAGAAATGCATACTTGAAAGTAGTTATTTTCAATGTATGACGTAATTCATTTGCCCTTTTGTTTTGTGTTGTTGGATTCTCCTTTCTCACTATCTGATGCTGTCGATTCAATAGCTCCACCAGTAGAGTGTGAGAGTGTCAACAGACACCATCAGGGAGGCCATATCTCTAGCTCAATGAGAAGAGAGGCAGCCTGTGAATCCATAGGTCGCTGGTTCGATCCCTGTCCCCAACAATGCGTTGAGGTGATCATCATTTGGAATTCCCCCTATTCCCATGGATTGGATCCACCCCTCTCACTCATCACCAATCACACCTGCCACATGCACAGTACAATTTTTAGGTACTTTTACTTTACTACTCTACTCTACTGCAATTACAGCAGATGACAGCTTTAGTTACTTGTTACTTTGCAGATGTAATTATTAATACAACACCTACAGTAACCACATACAGCCGATCTACAATGTGACGCGTTATGAGCTTGTATGTATATAATAAGCAACCCATGCTGTATGATAACTTACCACATATGAAATCCAATTCTGTCTATCCAATGGCTCAGTCTGTACTGTGGCCATAGCTGAGTGGTTAGTGAGCCCACCTAGGGAGCCAGAGGCCCTGGTTTCCCCAGGTACGATTCCAGGCCAGGCCAGCAAATGTGTCGATGAAATGAAATTTGTCCCTGAGCAAGACTCTTAACCCCTAATTGCTCACAGGCCCTCATTGGAAACAAGACCGCAAGGACTTTCATGAACGGACCTGGAATTATCCTTATCCTTTACACTGTCTACCCACAAGTCTATAGGTCCCTGGTTCAAACCTCAATTTAACCGGTCCAAATATAATTTACTGAACAAAAATCATGACTTTGTTAATTAATGCATGTTCACTTCTTCTCTCTCGCTCTCTCTCTTACTGCCTCTCTTTCTCACTGCCTCTCTCTCTCTCCCTCTCTCTCTCTCTCTCTCTCTCTCTCTCTCCCTCTCTCTTTCTTTTCTCTCTCTCTCTCTCTCTCTCTCTCTCTCTCTCTCTCTCTCTCTCTCTCTCTCTCTCTCTCTTTCCTCTCTCTCTCTCTCTCTCTCTCTCTCTTTCTCTCTCTCACTCTGTCACTGTCTGTCTGTCTGCCAGTCTGCCACTCTGTCACTGTCTGTCTGTCTGTCTGTCTGTCTGTCTGTCTGTCTGTCTGTCTGCCAGTCTGCCACTCTGTCACTGTCTGTCTGTCTGCCAGTCTGCCACTCTGTCATTGTCTGTCTGTCTGCCAGTCTGCCACTCTGCCACTCTGTCACAGTCTGTCTGTCTGCCAGTCTGCCACTCTGTCACAGTCTGCCAGTCTGCCACTCTGTCACAGTCTGCCAGTCTGCCACTCTGTCACTGTCTGTCTGTCTGCCAGTCTGCCAGTCTGCCACTCTGTCACAGTCTGTCTCAGTGACAGTCTGCCACTCTGTCACAGTCTGCCAGTCTGCCAGTCTGCCACTCTGTCACAGTCTGCCAGTCTGCCAGTCTGCCACTCTGTCACAGTCTGCCAGTCTGCCACTCTGTCACAGTCTGCCAGTCTGCCAGTCGGCCACTCTGTCACTGTCTGTCTGTCTGTCTGTCTGCCAGTCTGCCAGTCTGCCACAGTCTGTCTGTCTGCCAGTCTGCCAGTCTGCCACAGTCTGTCACAGTCTGCCAGTCTGCCAGTCTGCCACTCTGTCACAGTCTGCCAGTCTGCCAGTCTGCCAATCTGTCACAGTCTACCAGTCTGCCACTCTGTCACAGTCTGCCAGTCTGCCATTATTCTCGAAACCGCTCATTGCTGCTTGCAGCTATATTTATTATTATTATTCCGCCGTTTTTGCCAGTTCTGGCCTAACCGCCTGGTCACTTCTTATGAAATTCGGCAATATGGTAGAGGGCTATGCCAAACGGCGAAAACCCGAAACTCACAACCATTGGCCAAAGGGTGGCGCTGTAGCACTCAATTGAAAATGCCAACTTTGAACAGGTACAGCTCATGCCCTGTTCGACCTACAGCCATGAAACTTCGATACACACATGCGTCTCCTCATGCCTAACAACTTTCACTGTTTGACTTTTGACCTCTGACCTTTAGATCTCCCACCATTTCGAATTCTATGAAAAGCAGTAAAAAGCAGTAAAAATCTAACTCCTCCTGGGATTTATGAGCAATCTGTACGAAACTGTATACACATGAACTTTGGACCAATGCCGACAGACGTGACCAAGCGGATTTTCCATAAGTGAAAACGTTAAGCTTTTATAAGCCAATGAAAATTGCAGCTTTATTTTAAATTATTCATCTGCCCCTAACACATACATACAGACTCACATTTGTTTGACACTTTGCAATATTGTAGAGGGTCCTTCCAAGTATCACTGAAACCAATCTTACTCCAATTGGTCAAAGGGGGGCGCTATAGCAATTTTTTGAAAATGCAAACTTTAAACAGGCAAAAGTCATGCCTCGTTTGGCCGACAGCCGTTAAACCTGCTTACACATGTGCCTTGACTCATGAGGAACACATGTATCACTTTGACCAGTAAGCTCTGCCCTTAGATTGTCTGCAATTTTGAGCAGTTTGAAAAACATTTAAATCCAGGATTTCTGAGCAATTTGCATGAAACTGTGTCAAATACATGTTTGAGGCCCTTTTTCACAGGTTCAGGTGTGTTGGTTCAATAGCTTGATCGCTTAATCATCTGCCTTGAAACCATAGGGTAGCCGGTTCGAATCCCACCTCAGGTAGACTTCATTATAATTGCATTGCACACAACATGACTATATCAATGAATACATGTGCAATTGTTAAAGATGACGAGAAATGCATACTTGAAAGTAGTTATTTTCAATGTATGACGTACTTCATTCGCGCTTTTGTTTTGTTTTGTTGGATTCTCCCTTTTCACTGTCTAAGGCTCTGTATTGGATAGCTCCACCAGTAGAGTGTGAGTCTCATGTGCCGAAGGTCCCTGGTTCGAATCCCACTTATTACAGTTCACATTTAAATTGCATTGTACAAAACATGACCCTGTTAATTCAGACATGTGCAATGTTTAGACAATAACACGAAATGCTTTTGAGAGTAGTTGTTTTTTATGTATGACATACTTTCTTGTGAAAATAGCCGATCTACAATCTCACACCTTTTTAGATAGCAACGCGTTGTGAGCTTGTAGATCGACTATTTTCCACTAGTTTCCATTCCGAAATATATTGAGCAGTTTGAAAAACATTTAAACCAAGGATTTCTGAGCAATTTGCGTGAAAGTGTGTCATGTGTGTGAACTCCCTTTTCACTAGTACAGGTCTGTTGGCCCAATGGCTTAATCATCTGCCTTGAAAACACAGGGTTCCTGGTGCGAATCCCACGTCATGTAGAATTCATTATAATTGCATTGCACACAACATGACTGTATCAATGAATGCATGTGCAATTGTTAACCAGTAAACTCCGCCCTTAGATTGTCTGCAATTTTGAGCAGTTTGAAAAACATTTAAATCCACTATTTCTGAGCAATTTGCGTGAAAGTGTGTCATGTGTGTGAACTCCCTTTTCATCAGTTCGGGTCTGTTGGCCCAATGGCTTAATCATCTGCCTTGATACCAGAGGGTCGCCGGTTCAAATCTCACCTCATGCAAACCTCAACTCAATTGCATTGCACACAACATGACTGTATCAATGAATAAACATGCAATTGTTAAATGAAACGCTTATTGAGAGTAGTTGTTTTCAATGTATGATGTACTTCATTCCCTCTTTTGTTTTGTTTTGTTTTGTTGGATTCTCCCTTCTCACTGCCAAAGGCTGTGGATTGAATAGCTTGATCAATACAGTGTTAGTCTCATGTGCCAAAGGTCCACGGTTCAAACCCCACTCGTCACTGTTCACATTTAAATTGCATTATACAAAACATGACCCTGTTAATTCAGACATGTGCACTTTTTAAACAATACCATGAATTGCTTATGAGAGTAGTTGTTTTTTATGTATGACATACTTTCTTGTGAAAATAGCTGATCTACAATCTCACACCGGAAGAACCTATAGGACGGAAAAACCTATAGATATCAACAGACACCATCAGGGAGGCCATATCTTTAGCTCAATGAGAAGAGAGGCAGCCTGTGAATCCATAGGTCGCTGGTTCGATCCCTGTCCCCAACAATGCGTTGAGGTGATCATCATTTGGAATTCCCCCTATTCCCATGGATTGGATCCACCCCTCTCACCTGCTCTCACTCATCACCAATCACACCTGCCACATGCACAGTACAATTTTTAGGTACTTTTACTTTACTACTCTACTCTACTCCAAATACAGCAGATGACAGCTTTAGTTACTTGTTACTTTGCAGATGTAATTATTAATACAACACCTACAGTAACCACATACAGCCGATCTACAATGTGACGCGTTATGAGCTTGTATGTATATAATAAGCAACCCATGCTGTATGATAACTTACCACATATGAAATCCAATTCTGTCTATCCAATGGCTCAGTCTGTACTGTGGCCATAGCTGAGTGGTTAGTGAGCCCACCTAGGGAGCCAGAGGCCCTGGTTGCCCCAGGTGCGAATCCAGGCCAGGCCAGCAAATGTGTCGATGAAATGAAATGTGTCCCTGAGCAAGACTCTTAACCCCTAATTGCTCACAGGCCCTCATTGGAAACAAGACCGCAAGGACTTTCATGAACGGAACTGGAATTATCCTTATCCTTTACACTGTCTACCCACAAGTCTATAGGTCCCTGGTTCAAACCCCAATTTAACCGGTCCAAATATAATTTACTGAACAAAAATCATGACTTTGTTAATTAATGCATGTTCACTTCTTCTCTCTCGCTCTCTCTCTTACTGCCTCTTTTTCTCACTGCCTCTCTCTCTCTCTCTCTCTCTCTCTCTCTCTCTCTCTCTCTCTCTCTCTCTCTCTCTCTCTCTCTCTCTCTCTCTCTCTCTCTCCCACTCTGTCACTGTCTGTCTGTCTGCCAGTCTGCCACTCTGTCACTGTCTGTCTGTCTGCCACTCTGTCACTGTCTGTCTGTCTGTCTGTCTGTCTGTCTGTCTGTCTGCCAGTCTGCCACTCTGTCACTCTGTCACTCTGTCACAGTCTGTCTGTCTGTCTGTCTGTCTGCCAGTCTGCCACTCTGTCACTGTCTGTCTGTCTGTCTGTCTGTCTGTCTGTCTGCCAGTCTGCCACTCTGTCACTGTCTGTCTGTCTGTCTGTCTGCCACTCTGTCACAGTCTGTCTGTCTGTCTGCCAGTCTGCCATTGTCTGTCTGTCTGCCAGTCTGCCAGTCTGCCACAGTCTGTCTGTCTGCCAGTCTGCCACTCTGTCACTGTCTGTCTGTCTGCCAGTCTGCCTCTCTGCCACTCTGTCACAGTCTGTCTGTTTGTCTGTCTTCCACTCTGTCACAGTCTGCCAGTCTGTCACAGTCTGCCAGTCTGCCACTCTGTCACTGTCTGTCTGTCTGTCTGTCTGTCTGTCTGTCTGTCTGTGTGCCAGTCTGCCAGTCTGTCACAGTCTGTCTGTCTGCCAGTCTGCCAGTCTGCCACAGTCTGTCACAGTCTGCCAGTCTGCCAGTCTGCCACTCTGTCACAGTCTGCCAGTCTGCCAGTCTGCCACTCTGTCAAAGTCTGCCAGTCTGCCAGTCTGCCACTCTGTCACAGTCTGCCAGTCTGCCATTATTCTCGAAACCGCTCATTGCTGCTTGCAGCTATATTTATTATTATTACGGGGCCAGGCTTCCAGCATGGACCCGTATTGTTATTCTGATTATTCCGTTTCTTCTTCTGCCACTTTTGGCAGTTCTGGCTGAACCGTGCAGTCGCTTTTTATGAAACTCGGCCATATGATAGATGGTCATGAAAAACGATCAAGAAATAATTCTCACAATCTTTCGTCAAAAGGTGGCGCTATAGCACTCAATTGAAAAATGCCAACTTTGAACAGGTACAACTCATGCCCTGTTTCACCTACAGCCATGAAACTTCGATGCACACATGCGTCTCCTCATGCTGAACAACTTTCACACTCTGACTTTTGACCTCTGACCTTTAGATCTCCCACCATTTTGAATTATATGAAAAACAGTTAAAACCTATCTCCTCCTGGGATTTTTGAGTAATCTGCACGAAACTTTTTACACATGAACTTTGGACCTATGCCAAAAAACGTTTGCAAAATATTTTCCATAAGTGAAAAAATGAAGCTTTAATGAGCCAATGAATATTGCAGTTTTATGACAATTATTCATCTGCCCCTAACACATACATGCAGACTTACCATTCTTTGAAACTTTGCAGAAATGTAAAGGGCCATTCCAAATATCACTGAAACCAATCTTACTCCAATTGGTCAAACGGGGGCGCTATAGCAATTTTTTGAAAATGCAAACTTTAAACAGGCAAAAGTCATGCCTCGTTTGGCCGACAGCCATTAGACCTGCTTACACATGTGCCTTGACTAATGAGGAACACATCTATCACGTTGACCAGTAAGCACCGCCCTTAGATTGTCCGCAATCTTGAGCAGTTTGAAAAACACTTAAACCCAGGATTTTTCAGCTATTTGCGTGAAACTGTATCATCTGTGTGATCTCCTTTCACAGGTTCTTGTCTGTTGGTGGCTTCTCGCTTAAATGTGTGCCCCACAACCTGAAGGTCACTAGTTCAAGCCTCACTTGGTGCAGACTTCATCTAAGTTGCATTTCACACAACATGACTATCAATGAATACATCTGCAATTGTTAAAGATATCATGAAATACTTAATTGAGTGTTTTTTACATACAGCTGATCTACAATCTCACAACTTTTCAGATAGCAATGAGAGTATGTTTTTTCAATGTATAACATACTTCATTGTGAAAATAGCCGATGTACAATCTGACAACTTTTAATGGTTTGTGAGCTTGTAGATCGGCTACTTTCACTAGTTTTGCTTCTGAGGAGATGTACAATTTCTTCATTGGTAAATGGTTTGTGAACGAGTGATCTTAGTGTTAGTGAAACAGGGGCTTGGGTCATGACAGAAGGCAAGCGTTTGTCATCCTCAACAGACAACATCAGCCTGGACAAAGCTATAGCACTATAGGTAGTGTTGCAGCTACCTAAGAGTGCCTCACGACCGCAAGGTTGCTGGTTCAAGCCTCACTTGATGCACACTCATTTAAGTTGAATTGCAAAAAACATGACTCAATCTATTCCGTTTCCATGGCTCTCTCTCTCTCTCTCTCTCTCTTCAATCTATTCCGTTTCCATGTCTTTCTCTTCAATCTATTCCGTTTCCATGTCTCTCTCTCTGTCTCTTCAATCTATTCCGTTTCTATCTTCAATCTATTCCGTTTCTATCTTCAATCTATTCCGTTTCCATCTCTCTCTCTCTCTCTCTCTCTCTCTCTCTCTCTCTCTCTCTCTCTCTCTCTCTCTCTCTCTCTCTCTCTCTCTCTCTCTCTCTCTCTCTCTCTCTCTCTCTCTCTCTCTCTCTCTCTCTCTCTCTCAGGGGCGGCCATAGCTGAGTGGTTAGTGAGCCCGCCTAGGGAGCCAGAGGCTCTGGTTGCCCCAGGTACGATTCCAGGCCAGGTCAGCAAATGTGTCGATGAAATTTGTAATCGACACAAGCAAGACTCTTAACCCCTAATTGCTCACAGGCCCTCATTGGAAACAAGACCGCAAGGACTTTCATGAACTGACCTGTTAAAGGAATTATCATTTCTCTTTCTCTCTCCTGGCCCCGTATTATCGCTGCTTGCAGCTATATTTATTATTATTCTTCCGCCGTTTTTGCCAGTTCTGGCCTAACCGCCTGGTCACTTCTTATGAAATTCGGCAATATGGTAGAGGGCTATGCCAAACGGCGAAAACCCGAAACTCACAACCATTGGCCAAAGGGTGGCGCTGTAGCACTCAATTGAAAATGCCAACTTTGAACAGGTACAGCTCATGCCCTGTTCGACCTACAGCCATGAAACTTCGATACACACATGCGTCTCCTCATGCCTAACAACTTTCACTGTTTGACTTTTGACCTCTGACCTTTAGATCTCCCACCATTTCGAATTCTATGAAAAGCAGTAAAAAGCAGTAAAAATCTAACTCCTCCTGGGATTTATGAGCAATCTGTACGAAACTGTATACACATGAACTTTGGACCAATGCCGACAGACGTGACCAAGCGGATTTTCCATAAGTGAAAACGTTAAGCTTTTATAAGCCAATGAAAATTGCAGCTTTATTTTAAATTATTCATCTGCCCCTAACACATACATGCAGACTCACATTTGTTTGACACTTTGCAATATTGTAGAGGGTCCTTCCAAGTATCACTGAAACCAATCTTACTCCAATTGGTCAAAGGGGGGCGCTATAGCAATTTTTTGAAAATGCAAACTGTAAACAGGCAAAAGTCATGCCTCGTTTGGCCGACAGCCGTTAAACCTGCTTACACATGTGCCTTGACTCATGAGGAACACATGTATCACTTTGACCAGTAAGCTCTGCCCTTAGATTGTCTGCAATTTTGAGCAGTTTGAAAAACATTTAAATCCAGGATTTCTGAGCAATTTGCATGAAACTGTGTCAAATACATGTTTGACGCCCTTTTTCACAGGTTCAGGTGTGTTGGTTCAATAGCTTGATCGCTTAATCATCTGCCTTGAAACCATAGGGTAGCCGGTTCGAATCCCACCTCAGGTAGACTTCATTATAATTGCATTGCACACAACATGACTATATCAATGAATACATGTGCAATTGTTAAAGATGACGAGAAATGCATACTTGAAAGTAGTTATTTTCAATGTATGACGTACTTCATTCGCGCTTTTGTTTTGTTTTGTTGGATTCTCCCTTTTCACTGTCTAAGGCTCTGTACTGGATAGCTCCACCAGTAGAGTGTGAGTCTCATGTGCCGAAGGTCCCTGGTTCGAATCCCACTTATTACAGTTCACAGTTAAATTGCATTGTACAAAACATGACCCTGTTAATTCAGACATGTGCAATGTTTAGACAATAACACGAAATGCTTTTGAGAGTAGTTGTTTTTTATGTATGACATACTTTCTTGTGAAAATAGCCGATCTACAATCTCACACCTTTTTAGATTGCAACGCGTTGTGAGCTTGTAGATCGACTATTTTCCACTAGTTTCCATTCCGAAATATATTGAGCAGTTTGAAAAACATTTAAACCAAGGATTTCTGAGCAATTTGCGTGAAAGTGTGTCATGTGTAGGGATGGAGCTCGAAAACCGGGTCCATTATATACCCGGGCATGAATTTATCGAGACCCGGTTTTCGATAAGCTTTAGGCCTGTCGAGCCTGTTATCGAGTGTAGCGACCCATGACGTCATGTCTAAACTATCAAAACAAGAGGCGATCAAGAAATAAATCTAATCACCCACGCTGGCACAAACATGTTGGTCTAAAAGTGTATTGATAGCTGCAAGTTGTGCCAAACAGCGCTGTCCGTCCCTCAGTCTATCGTTGCCGAAAATGGCAGATCTACAAGCTCACAACGTGGTGCGAACAGACGCAGTGTGAGCTTGGAGATCGGCCATGTTTGGTGCGTGACACCGTCGTACGATGAAGTATACATTGCGCTTTTAAAGTGACAGTACACACATTAACCGTTTCTTCAATATTATTTTCCAAAAGTAAAAAGGTCACTTGCCTTCTATCTGTTAGAAAAGTACTGTATTTGAATGCCCTAGTAAAATGTAGTGCACGTGATATATTTTGGTTAAAACAAAGAAAAAAGAATAGAAAAAATAACTATGCATTTTTTGTTTATAAAAAGTTGAAGAGACATGGAGATTTTATAGTAATTATTACAGTACTATTCATAATATAAAGCCATTTAACACTTATTGCACATTATATGAATGGTTGTTTTAATGATAGGCAAAAATATTTTTTACTTTTGTCATCTTCATTTAATTTTAGATAGTGGTCAGCCACAAACTCACTGTCACAACTGGCCAATAAAAAAAGATACCGGTTCTGTTCGCCTCACGTCTTTTTTCTTATAGAAATAGAAAAAGATCGATAGTGGGCTCGATAAAAGCTCGGTTCGATAAGCAGGTTCGATAAGGTGCTCATTATCAATAAAAATTAACGAGCTCCATCCCTAGTCATGTGTGTGAACTCCCTTTTCACTAGTACAGGTCTGTTGGCCCAATGGCTTAATCATCTGCCTTGAAAACACAGGGTTCCTGGTGCGAATCCCACGTCATGTAGAATTCATTATAATTGCATTGCACACAACATGACTGTATCAATGAATGCATGTGCAATTGTTAACCAGTAAACTCCGCCCTTAGATTGTCTGCAATTTTGAGCAGTTTGAAAAACATTTAAATCCAGTGTTTCTGAGCAATTTGCGTGAAAGTGTGTCATGTGTGTGAACTCCCTTTTCATCAGTTCGGGTCTGTTGGCCCAATGGCTTAATCATCTGCCTTGATACCAGAGGGTCGCCGGTTCAAATCTCACCTCATGCAGACCTCAACTCAATTGCATTGCACACAACATGACTGTATCAATGAATAAACATGCAATTGTTAAATGAAACGCTTATTGAGAGTAGTTGTTTTCAATGTATGATGTACTTCATTCCCTCTTTTGTTTTGTTTTGTTTTGTTTTGTTGGATTCTCCCTTCTCACTGACCAAGGCTGTGGATTGAATAGCTTGATCAATACAGTGTTAGTCTCATGTGCCAAAGGTCCACGGTTCAAACCCCACTCGTCACTGTTTACATTTAAATTGCATTATACAAAACATGACCCTGTTAATTCAGACATGTGCACTTTTTAAACAATACCATGAATTGCTTTTGAGAGTAGTTGTTTTTTATCATCATTTGGAATTCCCCCTATTCCCATGGATTGGATCCACCCCTCTCACCTGCTCTCACTCATCACCAATCACACCTGCCACATGCACAGTACAATTTTTAGGTACTTTTACTTTACTACTCTACTCTACTCCAATTACAGCAGATGACAGCTTTAGTTACTTGTTACTTTGCAGATGTAATTATTAATACAACACCTACAGTAACCACATACAGCCGATCTACAATGTGATGCGTTATGAGCTTGTATGTATATAATAAGCAACCCATGCTGTATGATAACTTACCACATATGAAATCCAATTCTGTCTATCCAATGGCTCAGTCTGTGCTGTGGCCATAGCTGAGTGGTTAGTGAGCCCACCTAGGGAGCCAGAGGCCCTGGTTGCCCCAGGTACAAATCCAGGCCAGGCCAGCAAATGTGTCGATGAAATGAAATGTGTCCCTGAGCAAGACTCTTAACCCCTAATTGCTCACAGGCCCTCATTGGAAACAAGACCGCAAGGACTTTCATGAACGGACCTGGAATTATCCTTATCCAAATATAATTTACTGAACAAAAATCATGACTTTGTTAATTAATGCATGTTCACTTCTTCTCTCTCGCTCTCTCTCTTACTGCCTCTCTTTCTCACTGCCTCTCTCTCTCTCTCTCTCTCTCTCTCTCTCTCTCTCTCTCTCTCTCTCTCTCTCTCTCTCTCTCTCTCTCTCCCACTCTGTCACTGTCTGTCTGTCTGTCTGCCAGTCTGCCACTCTGTCACTGTCTGTCTGTCTGTCTGCCACTCTGTCACTGTCTGTCTGTCTGTCTGTCTGCCAGTCTGCCACTCTGTCACTCTGTCACTCTGTCACAGTCTGTCTGTCTGCCACTCTGTCACTGTCTGTCTGTCTGCCAGTCTGCCACTCTGTCACTGTCTGTCTGTCTGCCAGTCTGCCACTCTGTCACAGTCTGTCTGTCTGTCTGTCTGCCAGTCTGCCACTGTCTGTCTGTCTGTCTGCCAGTCTGCCAGTCTGCCACAGTCTGTCTGTCTGCCAGTCTGCCAGTCTGCCAGTCTGCCACTCTGTCACTGTCTGTCTGTCTGCCAGTCTGCCACAGTCTGTCTGTCTGCCAGTCTGACAGTCTGCCACAGTCTTTCACAGTCTGCCAGTCTGCCAGTCTGCCACTCTGTCACAGTCTGCCAGTCTGCCACTCTGTCACAGTCTGCCAGTCTGCCAGTCTGCCACTCTGTCACAGTCTGCCAGTCTGCCAGTCTGCCATTATTCTCGAAACCGCTCATTGCTGCTTGCAGCTATATTTTACATTTGAGACTTGACATTTTCTTTCGCATTGTTTTTGAAAACCTGTATTAATGTCCAGTTTTGTTTAACTGCATTTCAGCTGCTGAAGCCATTCATGCTGAAGGTGAGAAAGGCGTACATCACTACTGCCTGCTATATGCAGAAGAAGCTCCCCTTGGCCAGCCAGACACTGAGGGCCCTGTCTGCTCTGGACCCACTCATGAGAGGCCATTCACAGGCAACCATCCAGCTGAAGAAGTTAGGTGGAATGCTGGGCCACCTCTTACCAGCTGATGGAGACATCCACAAAGAGCTCACACGATACAACACCGATCTGAGCCTGTCCACGTTCAAGGAGGGAGAGAGCATGGTGGAGTGGTGGGGTCAGGTATTTGATAAGGGGGATAAATACCCAGCCCTCAGTGCATTGGTCAGATGTGCTCTCTCCATCTTTCATGGACCCACCGTTGAGTCGTCCTTCAGCCTGATGAATGAGATCATCGACGCCAGAAGTGGAAAGATGAACATCTCAACGTTTAATGCCATCCAAACAGTCAAATACACCCTCATGTCAAGGGAGAAGACTGCTGTTGAGATGTTCAGGAGGGAGGATGCTAAGTATGGTGAGGTGGATGGCGTACTCTGCAAGAATATCCGGTCAGCAGGAGCCACTGACAAACGCCAGCGTCAACGTAATCTCCTAGAAAAGCAACAGCAGCAGAGCCAATATGACTGCCAACCTTCTGGCAGTGCTCAGGGGAGCAAAAAGCAGGCAGCTGAACAGGAGAAGAGAGCAAGGCTGAAGCATGCAGCAAAGCAGAGACAGAAGGCCCTTGAAACACTGGTCCAGGCCAAAAAGGCAAAAAAGGCAGCAGGCCAGGACAAAACAAAGGCACTTAGGCCTCCACACTGACAGAACTGTTCCCAACATTATTTTATGTATTTGTATTGTTTATTTTTCAGAAAGTGATTGAGACTGACAAGTGTCCTGGCTGACAGTGTGTGGCTTGGAGTTACAAATGTTCAAATCCATCCCAGTGGCCCAACAGTATGAAGAGGACAGGATTTGTTAAGAGAGCAACAGTTTTACCACTAATGTTGTTATTACCTGTGGCACTGTGAGAAAACTTTGCTCTTTGTAAAAGTATACATACAGTGTACAGTATGACCTGCGTAAAGATCTCAGTCAAGCATGCTAAATCAGATTCTTTTGGTGCTAGATTTGGCGAGTGTTGCTGCCCACAGACAGGTCTCCAACAAAGATAATTTCATCCTGATTTGTCTGTCTGAAAAAGTCAATTTGAATGTCAGAATGTTCAGAACACATGTTGCTTGTGAAGAATGGGTTCAATACTTCAGTGACTATAGGGCAAAACAATCGGTCATCATAATCTGTCACTGGTGGTCACTGCTCCATCGGAATTAAGAGACTGGTGTCATAAACTCATATGACACAGATACAGGAAATCAAGAGTATGTTTGGGAGTCTTGGTTTCTCCCATAATCTTTAGAGACAAATATAACCACTGAATCTCAGGCAGTGACAGAAGGGCTGAATATTAGAAGTGTGTTCTCCAGGTGTCTTACATAGCTAAATTGCAGGCCTCAATTGCCTGGCAAAGCAGTACTGACTGAGGTGTCATATTAACCACAAATCTAATTTATTTGTGCTGACCTGTGAGCTGACCTGTGATTGAAATAAAAGACTTGTTGGAGTAATTGAGGCTTCTTTTTGATTGGCCTTTTACAGGCCCTACCAGCCTGTAAGGGGAGGTAGAGAGTAATATAATACCAGCATGTAGGGGGAGGTAGAGAGTAACATTATAATACCAGCCTGTAGGGGGAGGTAGAGTAACATTATAATACCAGCCTGTAGGGGAGGTAGAGAGTAACATTATAATACCAGCCTGTAGGGGAGGTAGAGAGTAACATTATAATACCAGCCTGTAGGGGAGGTAGAGAGTAACATTATAATACCAGCCTGTTGGGGGAGGTAGAGAGTAACATAATACCAGTCTGTAGGGGAGGTAGAGAGTAACATTATAATACCAGCCTGTAGGGGGAGGTAGAGAGTAACATTATAATACCAGCCTGTAGGGGGAGGTAGAGAGTCACATTATAATACCAGCCTGTAGGGGGAGGTAAAGAGTCACATTATAATACCCCCCGTTGACAAAACGGTGGCGGGGGGCACCAAGCCGGTTCAAGCACCGGGCACCACGAAGGGTTTGGTACCCTTAAAAACGTGTTTGGTACCCCTAAAAAACTTGTCACCTTTTTCACCATGGGCCTGTTTGCATGCCTGAGATAAGGACTTCAGAATTCTCCAGGCGCTCAACCGAACGCTTGTTTGCATGCAGACCTAGATGTGGAGCGAATTGCCTTCGTGATATATCAGGTCGTATTGTTTTAATATCATTAATTTGCTGTTATTTTATTCACATAGTATAAAGGGAGTCTCCCTTGTTTGTCAATAAAGATGCCTTGCGCATGTGAACGGTAATTTCTGTGTATGTCGTCTATAAACTGGACTTTAGGGTTCATTGAACCAAGAGTGACAGGTCTGTCACGGCACATCAGCATTCAATTCATAGACATATATAGTGGCACCACAGTTCGAATATCATTACACAAAGAAAATAAAAAGTAAAAAAAAAAATAAAAAAAAAAAAAAAAAATATATATATATATATATATATATATATATATATATATATATATATATATATATATATATATATATATATATATATATATATATACACACACACACACACACACATATATACACACATATATATATATATATATATATATATATATATATATATATATATATATATATATATATAACACTATGTACAACAAAAGAAATAAAAAAAAAGGGGGGAAAGATATGTACAAGAACAGGGGGGGGGGGGGGTCGGCTGTCTAACGGGAAAATAGTACTACCTCCTCTTTTGGCCTCCTGAAAGGTGTTTTTTTTAAGGCTCTTTTAAATGAGCCCAGCGAACTGCATTTTTTGAGGGATGGGGTTAGACCATTCCAATCCTGGGTGGCAGTGCTGTAGAAGGAGAATTTGCCCATGTTTGTTTTAATGGGTGGGTGGTACCAAATTGTTGTTAACGCTCCCTCTGGTATTGTGACTGTGGGTGTCACTAACCTTTTGGAGGTATTTACTCAGATATGCGGGAATAGGGGGCATATCAGGCAAATTTTCATTTAGAATTTTGAAGGCCAGTCCCATTTTTAGCTGTTTAACCCTGTCTTCCACCCTGAGCCAGCCTAGGCTGGCAAAATGGGTGGGAGAAAGGTGGGTCATGGGCCCCAATCACTGACCTTGTTTAAGATGAGATCCCCATGCAAACAAATCATGATGACATATAAGAGACACAGAATGTCATACAATCAGCTTACAGGTTAGCCTGGTAAACCCTCCCCCCGGAAATCTCATTACGGGGCCGGGCTTCCAGCATGGACCCATTTTGTTATTGGCATTACTCCATTTCTTCTTCTTCTTCTTCTTCTTCTTCTTCTTCTTCTTCTTCTTCTTCTTCTTCTTCTTCTTCTTCTTCTTCTTCTTCTTCTGCCGTTTTTGCCAGTTCTGGCTGAACCGTGCATACGCTTTTTATGAAACTCGGCCATATGATAGATGGTCATGAAAAACTATCAAGAAATAAATCTCACAATCTTTCGTCAAAAGGTGGCGCTATAGCACTCAGTTGAAAATGCCAACTTTGAACAGGTACAACTCATGCCCTGTTTGACCTACAGCCATAAAACTTCAATACACACATGCGTCTCCTCATGATGAACAACTTTCACACTCTGACTTTTGACCTCTGACCTTTAGATCTCCCACCATTTTGAATTACATGAAAAGCTGTTAAAACCTATCTCCTCCTGGGATTTTTGAGCAATCTGCACGAAACGTTTTACACATGAACTTTGGACCTATGCCGACCAAACGGTGCAAGCGGATTTTTTCTAAGTGAAAAAATGAAGCTTTAATGAGCCAATGAATATTGCAGTTTTATGACAATTATTCATCTGCCCCTAACACATACATGCAGACTCACATTTCTTTGAAAATTTGCAGTAATGTACAGGGTCATTCCAAATATCACTGAAACCAATCTTACTCCAATTGGTCAAAGGGGGGCGCTATAGCAATTTTTTGAAAATGCAAACTTCAAACAGGCAAAAGTCATGCCTCGTTTGGCCGACAGCCATTAAACCTGCTTACACATGTGCCTTGACTCATGAGGAACACATGTATCACTTTTACCAGTAAGCTCCGCCCTTAGATTGTCCGCAATTTTGAGCAGTTAAAAACACTTAAACCCAGGATTTTTCAGCTATTTGCGTGAAATGGTATCATCTCTCTGCCCTCAGTTTTCACTAGATCAGGTCTGGTGGTCCAATGGCTTCCCGCTTAAGTAAATGTCTCACAACATCAAGGTAGCCGGTTCAAGCCTCACTTGGTGCAGACTTCATTTAAAGTGAATTGCAAACAACAAGACTGTTTCAATGAACACACGTGCAATTGATAAAGATAACATGAAATGCTTATTTGAGAGGGTATGTTTTTGCAATGTATGACATACTTCATTCTGAAAATAGCCGATCTACAATCTCAAAACTTTTCAGATAGCAACGTGTTTCTGAGCTTGTAGATCGGCTGCTTTCACTGGTTCACTTTTATCTTCAACAGACAACCTCAGCCTGGACAAAGCTATAGCACTATAGGTAGTGTTGCAGCCTGTCAATCCGAAGGTTGAGGATTCGATTCCTGTTAATGGCAATAGGTTGAGATGTCCAATCAATCCAATCTGCTTCCATCTCTCTTCAATCTATTCTCTCTCTCTCTCTCTCTCTCGGTGAGATTTTTGTGGCTCTGAGGAGACACAAAAATGCCTTTATTGGTAAATGGTTGGGGAAACAGTGATCTAGAGTAGTTCGGGACACAGAGGCCTGGTTCAAAATGAACGGAAATACTTGGGGGCCATATATCTAGCTCAATGAGAAGAAAGGCAGTCTTGGAGTCTGTAGGTTGCTGGTTTGATCCCTGTCCACGACAATGTATCGAGGTGATCATGATTTGGCATTATTCGGATAGGCTTAGGCGTTGTTTTACTGAGGTTAGGGTTAGTGAGGGTTTAAAATCCTCATGTTAATTGCATGGTCTTCTTTCTCTCAAGTTCAGTATTCTATGTTTCAATGGCTTATTGTGCATATTACTTATCATTGCTTCTTTCTTTTTTCTCTCTTCATTACCTGGCCCCGTATTATCGCTGCTTGCAGCTATATTTTCCATTTGATTTCAGGAGTGAGTCTGGTACGAACGCCCATTCTGCAATATTGGCTTTGTACGCCAACGGACGAGCCAGCGTCATCGCACATCGTTCTGTGATTGACAGCGACAGTTGGCCAATCAGGTTGCGAGTTCGAGTGAGCCCGAATGGCACCGAGTGCAGCCTGAATACAGCCGACAAAACACGAACGGCAGCCATCTTTTCTGTCCGCTATTTTCTCCGCTGTTTTTTTACTGCAAAAAGCTTGAGAGCTTCTATTTTGAGGCACGGAATTTACTTATAAGATATAATTTGGATGGAATTTAGTTGTTTAACTTCATATATGTGGTCAATTAATCATGACAGAGCCTATTTAAAAATAAAAATTCAGAGAACCGGCCGGGGCGGGCAGTGACACACATGTATCCGAATAAGGCAACCTATTTTGGGCATGGCCGTCTCAAAAGTCCCGTTGCGTCACATTAGTCTGGTGAACTGCAGATTGGCTGAAGGGGTTGTCAGTCAACGGTATTACTCCCGCCCAACTCCAGCCCACAGCCAATATTGCAGAATGGGCGATCAGGCCAGACTCACTCCTGAAATCAAATGGAAACTAGACGCGTCGCAATTCCGGGGAAATTGCAAAGTGTGGTTGCGCCGACGCCGGTCGGACTATCATAATGTCGTTTGGACAGGTTTATCGCAGGGGTCCATAGATCACGTGTACCGATTTGTGTGAGATTTGGAAAAAAATTGTAGGAAAAGGAGCAAAAAGTGTGTTTTGAAGAAAATTCAAAATGGCGGAAAATCTATCCTGACGCAAATGGGCGTGGCCTATATGGGGAGCTGCGTAATGACCCAAGGAATCTAGGGAAAATAGAAATTTTGATTTTACGACCTACGGTTCAAGAGTTAGAGGCCAAAAGGTAAAGTGGGCTGTTATAGCGCCACCATGTGGCCGACTGGTGTGATTCTTTTCATAATAATTTCGCAAAAAACTATTAACCTCCCCTCCAAATCTTGTAACTGTAGCCCTTACGGTTTCCGAGAAAAAAATACTTGAATGGGAGTTTTTGCAATTCCCATTAAAGTGGATGGGGAAATTTAATGCACAAATAAATCAATATCAAGAAATCTATCCTGACGCAAATGGGCGTGGCCTATATGGGGAGATGCGTAGTGACCCAAGGAATCCAGGTGAAAAGAAATTTTGATTTTCGGACCTACGGTTCAAGAGTTACAGGCCAAAACGTAAAGGGGGCTGTTATAGCGCCACCATGAGGCCGAATGGTGTGATATTCTTTTCAATAATTTCGGACAATATTATGAATTATCCCTCCAAATCTGATAACTCTAGCTCTTACGGTTTCTGAGAAAAAAATACTTGAATTTGAGTTTTTTCACTTTTCCATTAAAGTGGATGGGGACATTTAATGGCACTAATAAATTAATATCAATTAAAGTATTCAACCAATCTCTTAGCAAAATACAAGCACACGATTCCCGTTCAAGACAGTCATTTTGATATATGGCACAACATTGGGGTATAAAAACTGTGGGAGGAGTAGCGGTTCGAAAAAAGTTAATCTATAAAGATGGAAAGCTATAGAGTACTATAGTCTGGTTGCCCTGTTGGGCAACCACACTAATTAGATTTCCGGAGGGAGGGTTTACCAGGCTACTTACAGGTTACTGGTATGAAGAGTGAAAGAAATGTACAAGAGAAGAAAAATAAATGGGGGGGGGGGGGGGGGTAGGTTAAGACTTAGACGGGGCCATTTTCAAATTGCAGCCTCCTTGAAGGTGTATCAAATGAGTAGGGTTTTACACTCCTTTACTCCTTTTGGTAGGGCATTCCACATTTCCGCTGGGCCAGCGGACGCCCCTTCATTCCCTTTGTTGAGCCAAATCTGGGTCTTTGGTTAAACTTTTTGATCACTCTTTCGGCGTTTTTCCACCACCAGTTCAACGACGGGTAACGCAAACAGGAACAGGCCGTGGGAGAGCAGGCAGAGGAAGAGCTGGAGCATCTGTGGGTGAAGATTTAGTAGGCCCCACTCCTCCACAGGGAGAGAGAGAGTGGGAGGAAGACGAGGGAGAGGAAGAGCCAGAGGAAGAGCTGGAGGAGAAGAGATAGGGTGCATCCACACATGTGCGCCAACTTGACCCCTGGAAGTCGGAAGTGTCATATTGTAAGTTTTTGAAATTTTGATTTTTTTTTGAAATTCAGGGATGATAACAGGGAGTTCTGCTACGCTGGTTACAGGCAGTGCGTGTTCTGGCAACATGGTGCTCTTGGTCCCGGCAACAGGGTGGTTATTCCCAGTTGCATTGTATCTGCAATTAGAAGTACCTATCCTGACCCATTTAACAGATACACAGGATATATTCCAGGGCACTAATGATTCAGGCTGTAGAAATCACTCATTCGTTATTGTATATGGTTTTGTTTTGTGACTTGAAAAATAACATGCACAGCTCAGAACCTTCTTGGCTTGGCTGCGTGCTGGATTAAAAGATCAGTTATATCAGCAATAATTACTTTTCTCTTTATTTTTCGTAGATTTTTTTCTATAAATGTTTTTACTTGACTAAGTGCAATTACTTCTTTTTTATGTTTACCGTTGCACAATTTCAAATGTCATATTGCAAATAAAAACATTTTGATTAATACCACCGTTGATTGATTATATACAACCATTCAGTCAATGAAGCAATCAATATATGATAAACACTTTTAATAACGTAACCTTGTGTTACGGTTTCGAACCCGTCACCTCCACCTTCCACGTCTGGAGTTCCTGTGCACAATCCAGTGCGCCGTTCTGCCACCTAGACACTCAGGCTCACCGTGACCTCATCATTCTCCTCCCTGTGGCAAGCTGACTGGGTGTGGCACTGCACACCTGTTTCTATTTCCCCATCATCACCAGAGTCTTCAAGAACCCTGCCTTGACTCTGCCCCTTGCCAGATCTTCCCATAGAATTACCTGGCAAGTATAGCTGAAGCCTACATTGTTGCTGTCCGTACCTGTAGAGCTATTTTCTGTGTTTTTCTGCAATCCTCCTGATCTCTTGTTTTTTGTCAAACTCCAGATCTGCAGTGCCACTCCATGCTTGCCACCACCATTCCTCTGGATCGTTTGTTTGGCTACCGACCACATGCTTGGACTCTGACTACTCTCTTGGACTTCCCCTAAGTATAGCTTTATATTATATAAGATCTACATATATACAAATACATCTGTGCCACTATTGTATGTGTATATTCATGTAGATTTATATAGATATAACTATACAGTTTTCAGTTTGTTGTGCTTTTTTGGACATTAAAACGCCTTGCAAGGCATTAACCCTTTCCTGTCTCCTGAGTGGTTGCATTTGGGTTCTGAACACAACTCAGTCTTAACAGAAGATCTGGCCAACATGAACCCAGCACCCTCAGGAGGTCAGACCCCAGCGCGAGCCTCTTCACCTGGGCCTCTCCTTGACCCTGCCCGTGCTGCTATCCAACGCCAGGACAAAGTGCTTGCTGACCACGCCCGCCTACTTCAAGAGGCCTCCACAATGATGCAAGGCATTGCTGGTGAGCAGCAGACCCAGTCGCAACAGCAGCAGGCACTGCTAACACAGATGCACACCATGTCTGCCCAGTTGGCTGCTCTGGTTGCCGCAGTTCCACGAGCCCAGCCGGTTCAAGTAGCTACCGCTTCAGTTCCACCCCCCACTCCTGGGCCTGTCGCCCAGCCTGGCCGGGAACCTCACTTGGCTAGCCCCAAGCCTTATGACGGGGCATTTACTGACTATCGGGGCTTCATGTTGCAGTGCAACTTTGTCTTTGAACTGCAGCTCAGCATGTTCTCCACTGATGCAGCCAAGGTAGCTTACATTGCCACCCATACCACCGGTGAGGCTCTTCGTTGGGTCCAGTCATTCTTGAGCTCCAACCCGGGGGCACGACACAACTATGCCAACTTCGAGGAGGAGTTCAGGAGGGTGTTCGACCACCCCGTTGCTGGTCAAGATGCAGGCTCACGTCTACTCCACATCAAGCAGGGCTCCCGCCCAGTTGCTGCTTATGCAATCGAGTTCCGCACGCTCGCGGCCTGCACAGGATGGGAGGATTCCACGCTGCATCTTTCGAGAGGGCCTCACAGAGGCGCTAAAGGACGAGCTAGTTAGGGATAAGCCCTCCGATCTCAATACGCTCGTCAGTCTCGCCATTGATGTCGACGAACGTCTCCATGAGCGTAAGAAGACCAGGGCACATTCACTTCAATGCTCCTCCCGGTTGACCCCCAGTCAGAGCACCAGTCCCTCTCATCCTTCTGAGACATTCGTGTCAGACTCAGGCGCAGACTCAGGCGCAGAGCCAATGGAGGTGGGCCGAATGCGTCTGTCTGCTGCGGAGAAGTTACACCGGAGGACACGAGGCCTCTGCATGTATTGTGGGCAGAAGGGGCACCTGAGGGATGACTGTCCCAAGCTGCCAAAAGATTAGGCTCACCGGAGACCAGGGGATTCCAGGTGAGCCGAATCTCTCGTTCCCCCACCTCCACCGGCCCTGCTAGGTTCAAGGTCCATCTTTCCTGGTCGATGGGCATCCTCAGTGGGCGGTGCGATGGCTACTTCGGGTGCGCCGTTATGGTCGTGGATTCCAATACCTAGTCGACTGGGAGGGGTATGGGCCGGAGGAGCGTAGTTGGGTTTCCCGGAGACTCATCATGGATCCTGAGCTTCTGCGGCAGTTCTACAGAGACCATCCTGATGCGCCTGGCAGGTCGCCAGGAGGCTCCCGTAGAGGGGGGGGTCCTGTTACGGTTTCGAACCCGTCACCTCCACCTTCCACGTCTGGAGTTCCTGTGCACAATCCAGTGCGCCGTTCTGCCACCTAGACACTCAGGCTCACCGTGACCTCATCATTCTCCTCCCTGTGGCAAGCTGACTGGGTGTGGCACTGCACACCTGTTTCCATTTCCCCATCATCACCAGAGTCTTCAAGAACCCTGCCTTGACTCCGCCCCTTGCCAGATCTTCCCATAGAATTACCTGGCAAGTATAGCTGAAGCCTACATTGTTGCTGTCCGTACCTGTAGAGCTATGTTCTGTGTTTTTCTGCAATCCTCCTGATCTCTTGTTTTTTGTCACACTCCAGATCTGCAGTGCCACTCCATGCTTGCCACCACCATTCCTCTGGATCGTTTGTTTGGCTACCGACCACATGCTTGGACTCTGACTACTCTTTTGGACTTCCCCTAAGTATAGCTTTATATTATATAAGATCTACATATAATAATAATAATAATAACTTTATTTGTATAGCACCTTTCATACATAAAATGCAGCCCAAAGTGCTTCACATGAGAACAATATAAGCATAGCAGTATTGTTCAAGGAAATAAACAAGTCAATGAGGTCACAGTTGCAAGTGAATCAAAAAATAATAGAACAAATAAATCAACCAAAACATATAAAATAAAATAGGATGAAAGTACAATGCAAAAACATACTAAAACAAAATAATGATTCAAGTAAAAGCCATATTAAAAAGATAGGTTTTCAGCTTACTTTTAAAAACACTGAGAGAGCTGGCCTTTTTAAGCTCCAGAGGAAGCGTATTCCATAATGTGGGGCCATAAACCCAGAAAGAGGCCTCACCTATGCTTTTATGAGGACCTTTGGGAACATCTAGCAGGAGAGCGGTGCTGGACCTGAGTGTTCTGGGTGGAGTATACCAATTTATCGAGTCTTTAATATAAGATGGTGCCAAGCTATGAAGAGCTTTGTACACGAATAAAAGAGCTTTAAAATCAATTCTAAAAGATACAGGTAACCAGTGCAGTGTTGAAAGGACTGGGCTAATGTGCTCTCTTCTTCTGGTGCTAGTTAAAATTCTGGCTGCTGCATTTTGGATAACTTGGAGTTTTCGAATGGACGTTTTTGTAAGTCCTGTAAAAAGGGAGTTGCAGTAGTCCAATCTACTTGTAATAAAAGCGTGGGTAAGTACCTCTGCATCTCTTTGGTTTAAAAAAGGTCTAACTTTAGCCATGTTCCTTAGGTGAAGGAAGGCTGTTCTTGTGACCTTATTAAAATGAGAATTAAAATTTAAATCTGAATCTAAAATCACACCCAAGTCTGTGACTTCTGTTTTCACTTGTCCAGCTAAAGGTCCAAGCATGGACTGTACTCTCTCCCTCTCAGATTTGGGCCTGTGAGGAGAATCTCTGTTTTTCCATCATTTAACTTGAGGAAATTCTTGGACATCCAAAGTTGAATGTCATTGAGACATGAAACGAGAGTACTTAAAGCATTTGGATCGTCTGGTGAGATAGCTATGTGTAATTGTGTATCATCTGCGTAGCAGTGGTAGTTAATGTTATGACTTTTGATTATGTGACCTAGTGGCAGCATATACAATGAGAAAAGGATGGGTCCTAGAATAATCCTTGGGGGATCCCATACTCAACCTCAACTGGATCAGATTTAAGATCGCCTAGGGAGACAGAGAACTGTCGTTCAGCCAGGTATGATGTAAACCATTTTAGGACATTACCAGAGAGACCTACCCATTTCTCTAGTCTGTCAATTAAAATAAAGTGATCAATTGTGTCAAATGCAGAGCTTAAATCTAAAAGCATGAGGACAGACACTTTATTTACATTACTTGCTAGTCTCAGGTCACTGACTACTTTTAATAATGCTGTCTCAGTACTGTGCTGAGATCGGAAACCGGATTGAAATTTGTCTAAGGTATTGTTATTTTCAAGATGATTACTGAGTTGATTAAAGACTGTCTTTTCAAGGAGTTTACTGAGGAAAGGGAGGTTTGATATGGGTCTATAGTTGTGCAGGTCAGTGTTATCCAGATTAGGCTTCTTAAGCAGAGGTTTTACCAGGGCCATTTTAAAAGATTTGGGAAAAATACCTGATTGTGTGGACAAGTTTATTATCAGGGGTGCACATAACTTTTTAGGTCTGGTACGCAGAAGAGCACCTGGACATGTGACTTGGTGCGCATGGTGCCCGTCCCGTTTTTTGGGGGGGGGGGGGGTTCAGCCCGGACAGTTTTGTCAACGGGGTGGGGGGGGGGGGTTCAGCACGGTGCCCACCGGACAGTTTTGTCAACGGGGGGGGGGGGGGGCGAGAAAAAAAGGACGCTCTGCTTCTAAATTCCGCCGATTTTCGCCGTTTTTTTTCTCACGCTGTTAGATAAAGCCCCCAAGGTTGGTGCCCTGTGCTGCTGCGCTGATTTTATCCGCCAGATTGGGACGTTCACGGCATATTTTGCACCATTACGGTGCGTTCATCATCGGTGACGAGTGCCTCTAACAGCCGCTGCTGGCTGCGTGCACGCAGCGAGGCAATGCGAGGCGATGCGAGGCGACGCGAGTCGTATCTCTACCCCTGTGCCTAATGGCTGTACATGGGGCCGACGGGTGCTTTAGAGTGATTGTGTGAGTGTGGCTTCAGGAAGTAAATTCCTAGCCTCGATCTCCAGGCTTTTATTTTTTAGTTTTGCTAAAAAATAAAAGCTTGGAAATTCCTGTCCCAGCTGTTGGTGCGCAAAAGCGCCTCGCGTCGCCTGATGAGGTGCGCATTTTTTATTTTGGGTGCGCATGCGCACCTGCGCACCAGTTATGTGCACCCCTGTTTATTATGTTGGTTGTAACCTGGGAGAGACAATGGGAGGTAGCCTTGAAAAACTTGGTTGGGATGGGGTCAAGGGCACAAGTACATGGCTTCATTTTTCCTATCAAAATGCTGACATAGTCAACATTGACAGGCTCAAATGACGTCATCTTGGATGCAGGCCCCTGAACAGGGAGATCCCAATTTGTGGCTATTTGTGTGGAAGTAAGAGCAGGACTAGTGATTTCAGATCTTATTTTTACAATCTTATCTCTGAAAAATAAGGCAAGATCATTACATTTTAGGGCAAGTGCTTGATCAAATACAAATACATACAAATACATACAAAATATATACAAATACATCTGTGCCACTATTGTATGTGTATATTCATGTAGATTTATATAGATATAACTATACAGTTTTCAGTTTGTTGTGCTTTTTTGGACATTAAAACGCCTTGCTAGGCATTAACCCTTTCCTGTCTCCTGAGTGGTTGCATTTGGGTTCTGAACACAACTCAGTCTTAACACCTTGGGCATAAACATGTACACTTCACAGGTGCCGGTTCTGAGAGCAAAACAAATGAGGACACTGCCTAAAAATGTAAACACTGTGGTAGATTTTACACATCATTATAGACACATTACAATATATACACACAGGTGTCCAATAGACTTTTGGCCGCCATATGTTATCCGGTTCGTTTTATACAATTCACCGTCTATGCAGTTCTGCAATAAAATTAGGCCATACATTTGTATTGCTTTTTACGCAATACAACATTTGTATCAGCCCACTTATGTGAAAATAATTTGTGTTGTGCATTGGGTTCATCGGAGCAGGGCTCTAGCAAGGAAGCATGGGACAGTAGGATGAACTCAGCACCTACAAGACAAATACATAAAAGGTCACAAACAATGTTTTAGAATTGATTTATGCCATTCGATGTCAAAGCCTCCTTAGGATGTCTATTTCTTTCCCTTTACATAAATTGTCCAGGTAATAAATACAGTGTTGTTTTTTTCAAAAAGCATTACAACAAAAACATTATTTTAGCTAGGACAAATAAATAGTACTTAGCAATTTGTTTGATGGTGACTATCATCATTTTGACAAATCATATATCAAAGGCATAGGAATAATGGGCCCAACAAACTAAAGGCAAAAATTTAGTGTTCAATTTTTCTTACCTCAGCGATTCATCTTGCTATTCCATCTCGTCAACAGATGGGACAGTCAGTGGTACGCCCGGTCCTATTGGAAAAAGATGGGTGAAGGGGGAGGGGAGGGATATAGTGTAACATTATTAATTATTTGTGTGCTACTCTAAGTAACGTTATAGACCAGAGCACAGACATTTCTAAGAAATTAGAAGTAATGGATTTCACATACCGTAGCTATCACCTCTCCTGACATGGGCGGAAACCCTAACCAAAACGGTTTCCGTAGGAAAAGATCAACTTTATCACAGATCCTTGCTCTAAGGAGAATCGTCGAAGAAATTCGGGTATCAAAGAAGAAAGCTTCCATCATCTTTGTAGATTTTTGTAAAGCATTCGATAGCGTGAACAGGAAAGCTATGATGCATATTCTGCTCAACTATGGATTATTTACCAGAAGAAATGGTGAAAGCAATAGCAGTGATGTATGAGAACCCTGTCTGCTTTGTGCAGAGCATTGACGGACCAACAAAGGAATTCCAGACAACCACAGGCATCCTTCAGGGTGACACACTTGCTCCTTTTCTCTTTGTCATTGTCGTTGACTACGTCCTCAGGCAAGCCTTAGACACCATCGCCTCCAAAGGTCTCACAATGGGTACATCCACACATCTCCGTTTGCTGGCGTGAAACGGTACGCTACGAGACGGAAGCCCTTCCGGATCCGCCGCTACTTTGATATCTTCCGGAGCTCTGAGCAGCTGGTGGGCAGTGCCGTTTTTCAGGAAGTGTAGTTAATTGATTAGCGCTATTTGTACAAGACAAGTGAGAACTGAATAACACTAAACATTATGCACGTGCAATATAAAATATTAATATTATCCAGTGATTTGAAAACATTAGCTAATGTTTTTATATCACTGGATAATATTAATATTTTATGTCAAGGTGACAAAATTAAAACACCATTACATTATTATGAATAGTATTAACCCCATGAACCCCAGCATGGGGGCAACATAAGTCAAAAATAGCCAATGTACAAGCTCACGACGCGTTGTGAGCTTGTAGATCTGCTATTTTTGGCAGAGAGATTTGGTGTTGACAGAAAAAAGCGTCCAAGAAAAGTAGGTCAGTTTTTACTGAGAATAGATGGTTTAAGTAGGCTACATAATAATAAAATAATAACTTTATTTATATAGCACTTTTAAAAACATGAGTTACAAAGTGCTGCTGAACAGCAGTTAATGTTTACGTTTTATTTTAGCTTTAGCTTTAATTTATTATTCTGCTATTCTTTATTATGCTCATTATAATATATCTTATCTACATATAATAGGTCCTCACTAATGCTCATTATAATATTATATTATATCTTATCTTCATATAACTGGTCCTCATAATGCTCATCATAATGTATTTTGGATAGTAATTTAATGTATTAATCTTCTATTCTTTATTGTGCTCACATAAACTATTCATGTGAGCACAATAAATCCCTATTCAAGGGATCAACTAAACAGTGCAAAGTATTCAGGGCATTCACCACAAATAAATAAGGACGTTAACATTTATTGAAATAGAGTGCATGTGTTATACTGTTGTGTTTGTGCTGGAACGTCTGCCTTGCATTTCCCCTGTAAGGAAACTACAAGAGACAAACACGCCCAGTGGAGAGAACACAGGACGATTGGTTGGTGCCTATCACTTCCGGGTGATCGTTTCTTGAGCGGAACCCGGATGTGCTTTTTCCGGACCGGATCCCGTCCGTCTTTCCATTTTTAGCGGTGCCAACCGCTCTACATTTGACTTTGTCTGTGTGTATGTTTGAGCACGAGGTGTCTGTGTGTATGTTTGAGCACGACCTCTGCATGACCCCGTATGTTTGAGCACGGCACACGCAGTGTGCAGCCACCAGGAGGCAGAGTTTAGTAAAACACATTTTTGGAATAAATTTACAGGGATTTAACATTGTTTCTCTAGTTCATATATAGCCCAATTAAATAAACTCATCAAAGGCACCGCTTCCTTCACACAGGGTGTGATTTTTAGCGGCGCTAGCCGCTCTATACCTTTAGGTATAGAGCGGATATTAGCCCTCTATACCTGGCTTTTGCGTCAACGTTCTGATTGGTCAGACACGTCAACAAAGTGATTGGTCAAGCTTCACGTGACACGTGGCTATAAACACATTATAAACACTTATTGATGACAAAATGTATCAAAGGCGCCGCTACCTTCACACAGGTGTGATTTTTTTTTTTAACATGGGAGTGGATGGGACTTCCGGCCGTCTGTACGGACGCGAACGGACATGTGTGGATGTACCCACTAGGCAGAAGATCTGGTCGTCAAAGTCAGAAGTGGCTGACTGACCTTGACTACGCGGATGACATCGCACTGATAGCTGAACACATATCCTCTGCTCAAGAGCTTTTAACATCACTAGAAGTGTCAGCAGCCAAAGTGGGCCTTTTGCTGAACGCCAAAAAGACAGAATGCCTGCTTCTGAATGAAGACTCTGATCATCCAACCATCTGCTCCATAAACGGCAGTGACATCAAAGAAACAGAGAAATTCAAGTACCTTGGATCGTATGTTCTCCCTGTACACCAACAGCTGTGTTTCCCTCCACCCGTCGGTCAAGCTCCTCAAGTTTGCCGATGACACCACCTTGGTGGGCCTGATCTCCAAGGCGGACGAGTCGGCCTACAGGAGGGAGATCGAGCGGCTGCGTAGGTGGTGCAGCAGCAACAATCTGGAGCTAAATGCCCAAAAGACAGTGGAGATGGTGGTGGATTTCCGGAGGAACGCAGCCCCTCCCCCTCCCATCATGCTGGGAGGCACCCTGGTGAACTCTGTGGAGTCCTTTAAGTTCCTGGGCATTACCATCTCCCAGGACCTGAAGTGGGGATTGAACATCATGGCCCTTCTGAAAAAGGCACAGCAGAGACTGTTCTTCCTCCGGCAGCTGAGGAAGTACAGACTGTCGAGGGCTATGATGAATCGTTTGTATACGGCCATCATTGAGTCCATCCTCACCCACTCCATCATCACCTGGTTCCCCGCTGCAGCTGCAAAAGATCTCGTCAAGCTGCAGCGGGTGATTTGTTCCGCAGAGAGGGTGATTGGCCGTCCCTGCACGACTCCAGGGCGCTGAGGAGGGCAAGAAAGATCATGGCTGACCCCTCCCACCCTGGCCACGGCCTCCTCACCCTGCTCCCCTCTGGGAGAAGGATGCGGTTGCTGAAGGCCACCACAGCACGCCACAGACTCAGCTTCTTCCCCTCAGCTGCCAGGCTGCTCAATGAGTCTGGCTTCCCTTCTCCCCCGCCCCCAAGGGTCACTGAAACTGAAACTTGACACTGGCAATGACATTGCACTACTGAACACTATGGCACTTTATATCTATCTATTTTCTTGCACGGTGTTGTTTTGTGTTTGTTGGTATTTTATGTTATATGTGAAAAAAAACACACTCATGTAATTGCCAAAGCAAATTCCTATGTGTATTACACCATGGCTAATACAACAATCTGAATCTGAATCTGAATGTAGTCAGTAGCAGAAAGGACTTCCTGACAAGAAAAGGTCAGGCCTGGAGTGCTTGCAATAAGCTACATCAAATATGGCAGTCAGACATCTCAAGAGCTACCAAGATCAACCTTTTCAAAGCCTGTGTGGAAGGTATGCTTTTGTATGGTGCCGAAACATGGACAATGAATAAGGAGCTACGGGATCGTATGGACGGAACATACACAAGACTCCTCGTGCGTGTCCAGAACCTTTCATGGAGGAACCATCCCACTAAAGCTCAGATTTATGGCGGCATCCCTTCCATCTCAGTTGTTGTGGCACAAAGAAGACTCCGCTTTGCTGGACATTGTCACAGAGCAAAAGACCAGGTAATTTCAGATATTCATCTGTGGAGACTACCCTGCCCATCAAGAGGAACTAGACCACTCACATTTCCAGATGTTCTGAGTAGGGATACAGGACTGACTGTGAATGAACTTGGGGTGGCAATGAGCAACAGAGACCAGTGGAAGCAGCTTGTGTCGCAGATCTCGAGGGCACTCGAATGATGATGATGATGATGATGACATGGGCCTGGAGAAGTTCTTCCATTGGTGGTGCAGGGAGAGCATCGAGAAGTCCAAATCGGCGTGGATCGTCTGGTCTGAGCTTCGTGGTTCTCGGAAGACCCTTCCCTGATGACACTCTCTTTTCAAGGATACGCCGTTGTAAGTCAGGAATGTAGGTGTAGGTCTTATCTACTCTCAAGGTGTGCACGTTCCATCGATTGGACCTTTTTTGAAGATCTTGGTCCTACTGTAAAAGAGAGAAAATATTAGTTTACCATTAGAGTACAATAGGGGGGTTTAGTTGAGGGTTAATGGGGTATTAATAATTAGGGAGTGTCATTGGAGGTCATTAGCCGAGTGACCCTATACCTCCAAACAGAGGGCACAAGGTGGAACTGCAGATGTACTAGGACAGGACTGTGGGTCAAAGAGTGCAATGCTGCATTCACACAGGCAGATACAAATATACAGACTACCATTCATTTTCAATGGAAGCCAGCGACATGAGGATGCAAAGAAACATCTGACTTTTGTAGCTGCTACAACAGATACAAAGCTACACATTCAAGTTGAGCTGGATTCAACTTCCAGATACAAATATGCTGTGTATTTTTGTATCTTTGTATCTGTCCGTGTGAAACTGTTTGTCTTTCTGAATCAGGGTCTATTATACAGAGAGGAGACACTAAGCTGGGGCGCCACGGTTATATTATAGCAGATGTTAAACACTATCTAACTAACTCTGAACAACACCTAGAATCCATTGCACACATCACCAATGGATGTAATAGTGCATATAAATATGTGTACATTGCTCGCCACGACCGCATTGTCGACATAGTGTCCGATGCAGTCAAAGAATGTATGCCATCCAAATAACATCCCAAATACCCTTGATGTTGTTTTTGTTGACACCTGTCACAATGATGTTCTGATTCTGGAGGTGGGCTGTGTCTTTGATCTATACATGGACCAGGCTTTCCAAGCATTCTAAGTACCAACCGCTACTGAGAATCATAACAAACCTTGGGTACAGATGCAGATTCGCTGTACTCATATTTGGAAGCCTGGGCCATGTATATAAGCTGACCACGAGTGGCCTAGCAATCGCTGGCATGACAAAAAGCAAAGCCAAACAACTTGCGAAATATTGCTCTGTTTCAGCTGTTATAGGCAGATTGTCTGTGTGGAGGAGAAGGTGCCATGTGTATCCTTAGGGACCATGAACTATCGGGTGCAATACGTTAGTCCGACAGACCATTCCTCCGACAGCGCATGCCTCCAACGTTTACTATACTAACCCTATACCTAACCCGAACCCTAACCCTAACCGCACGCGGATGCCACATAGTCGGAGAAATGGGATGTCGGACTTACGTATGCCTCCCGAACTATCAACCCCATTATATTTGTTTCCCTGTAAATTAATTGTAATTCGTGGATTAAAATAAAGAATTAAAATGTGTGTGTGTGTGGGTGTGTGTGTGATATATAAGTGAACCAACCCCTGCTTTATTGATTCTGTTAGGACGACCCTTGTTGTGATTGTAGTCTAGCGCAGCCAGGATCGTCCTTGCCTCATAGACCGGGGGGCTGAATGAAAACCTCTTAGAAGCATACATCAGAATGTAATTCTGAAAAGATTCCAGGTCCGATGTAGATCTGTGAAAGCAAGTACCACAGACACAAGCCGAGAGTCTGATCACAGATCGAGGTGGGGTAAGATGCCTAAAATATAGCCATAGCTCTGATCAACAGTCTGTGGCAAGTTTCGGGGCAAATGGAGTGATCCTGTGCTTGCTTACCCCGGACGAACTTTCGGAGCTTTTGTCAATTATATAGTAATATTAAGATTATAACAGGTCGGCATATCCATATTTCAATCGCAAAGGGTATCATTCCATCAACATTCAAATAATCTGTGATGCCGACTTCAACATCCTCAATGCCGTTACCCGTTGGGGGGGGGGGGGGGGAGCCACGACTCCTTTATTTTGCAAAACAGCAGTGTGGGCATGCGTCTTGAACAGGAGGCTGCTGGAGACGCATGGCTCATTGGCGAGTGTTTATCAAATTGCTTATTTTGTGCCTTTTCCTCTCACTTGGCTACATGGGAATGTAATTCACAGGATCGTATGGCTAACCATTAGCCTATCTGTACCATAGGTGATAAAGGCAATGCCGTAGCTCCCTGGCTCATGACACCCCTGTACACACCCCAGACCCAACAAGAGCGGGTTTATAACGCCAGCCATGTGCACACACGCTCAGTTGTGGAGCGCACAATCTGGGTGCTGAAAGTTCGGGTGCAATACGTTAGTCCGACAGCGCATTCCTCCGACAGCGCAGTGCTCCGACATTAAACAGTAAACCCGAACCAAACCCGCACCCTAACCCTAACCGCACGCGGATGCCACATAGTCGGAGAAAAGGTCTGTCGGATTAACGCATGCCTCCCGAAAGTTCGCTGGCTGTGCCTAGACATAGCAGGAGGCAAGCTCCTTTATACACCCGAAAAGGTACGACAAATGAATAGTATAACCTCCATATTACACCAAGACCTGAAAAACAGTGGGCATATGCTATAACAGTATATTTTATGCAGTCTATTAAATAATTAGCTCCATTTACTCTAACATGTATGAAAGATAGCCATGGCCTGCTGTGTTCTCCATAACATTTCCAATCGCCATGGTATCGATGCTGAGGACAACAGGGAAACACTGGCACTGCGCCAACAACTAATAGCTAATTTTTAAGTAAGGATGCATAGACACATGAAGCAAATTAAACATTGACATTTTCTTTATTATCGCCTATTAAGAGCCCTTGCAATCTCTTCCACTGCTGCAGCGACTCTCTCCACCACCGCCAGCAACAGCTCCTGATTCCAGAGCACCGCTGCTGACACCACCTCAGCCCGGTCAGGAGCTGGCGCGCACAGCAGCAGATGATGATGTTGATGATGATGAAGGGGCAGAGGGGGCAGATGATGATGATGAGGCAGAGGAGGCAGATAATGATGGCATCTCAGGTGGAGGTGCAGCAGCAGCAGAGCCCATGGCTTGGGTCTGTGCAGAGACCACGGACACCATTTCATCCAATTAACCTGTAATAATACAAATTGTCCCTTGGGTATTTGTAACCAGTACAAACATATCTAAAACAATCTAATGTACAATTTCAAATGAGTCTTCTAATTTTAATTGAATTATTGTTCACAATGCCAACAAAACAGAGAATCCCACCATTCTTCGTGGCTATAGTTTTTGAATGTCTCCTTTCCATAACAAAATACATTTAACTGCATACAAAATCAATCTTAGGAGGACACAATGCTGGTAGTGCTTCTTTTGACAACAGGGCCAGAGATTTTGCCATCTTTATACACCATCTTGAGGGCTTCAGCATCATTACAGAAAATACCACCTGTCCACCTCTGGAGATACTGTAAGGGCACCTCCAGAAGCAGGGGCCGACTGGACCACATCTCTGGCCTCATCCACACTGCATTTAAATGGGCTCTCACACACGGAAATATTTTTACATTCAATTTCTCCACCATTGGTTTGCTTCTGCACTAGTGCCCTCCAGTGCTCATGAGTGGACTTAATGGTCTTAATGGCAAAGTCCTTGTCTTTGAACTGTCCGTTGAATGCAAACTGGTTCTCAGGCTTGCCATCTGGTACCTTGTATTTCTTAAACCAGTCAACGGTGGCTTCCAAGTGACCAGGCCTGATTTTGCGTACATCGTCTATGCCGTTAAGGTTTTCAGCATCTGGGTCTTCTGTGTTGATGGCAATGACCTTCCAGTCTGTCTCTCCCTCATCAATCATGGCCAGTATCCCCAGCACTTTCACCTGGATCACCTGACCTGGCGAGCACACCATGGAGCCAATTTCACACACATCAATGGGGTCGTTGTCTCCGCAGCACTTTGTGTCTTTGTCTGTGTGGTTTGGGTCCTCCCATGTCTGTGGGAGTGCCCCATAGTTCCAGATGTAGCCTTTGTGAGGGAATACATTGGCCACATATCGGAGCTTGCCTTTCTTTACATCTTGTTTGATTGGATTCAGTGGTTCCTTTGTTGCAATCTCCATTTTAGCGTTTGACCATCGAGGAACCTCCACAACCATGTTATACAGCTGCTCAATCTTCTTACGTTTTTTCGATGGCACATCACTGTCCTGTTGTGCCTCGGTAAAAAGTGGAATGTCATGGAATGGTGAAATGTATTTCCCTTCAGAGTTTTTAAAATACATCCTGTAGTTTGGAGAGTTTGGCCTTCCTCTTTCTTCCGTTTGATAATGCATCAATTTCCTAAGATATGTGGGCAGACCTGCTGCTGCTTGTGTGACCACTTTGCTCTCAGCAGAATGTGAACCAAGAAACGGCAGCACGCCCAGCGAAGATCTCAACAGCGGTCTCATTGTAGAGTAAACCCCCTCTATTCACACACAGTTCCTGCTTCCTGTCCGTCTGCGTGCACCAAGTATGGGGTGGTTTTTGTGTGTGTTGTTTTGGAGACCTCGGATGGCATGTGTCCAGTCCATGATGTCATTCACCTATGACATCAGGACTATGACATCATAATCCATATTTGGACTGATTTGTATCGGATATTTTTTTCACATATAGGGGCGGTGCAACCGCCCCTATATGTGAGGTTTGGACATCGATCCAAATTGCACCCCCCCAACCCTGCGCTGTGATTGGCCACCATGACTCTATTCAGGACTGTGATTGGCTAGAAACACATGACACATGTGCATAGCCCTATAAATACGCGCGCACACTCACTTCCATCACTGTGATGACCACTGTGACCACACCGCCCACTTCACACTGGGTGTGATTTTTTTTTAATCTCCATATTTGGGCAAAGTTGCAAACCTTGACAGGGTTCCAGGGAGTGCTACGCAGATTAGGTGGAACTGTCTTAAAACAAGGCAGGTTGCACTGAGAATCTTCGGTCGTTTTTTCAACAATTGCGTACAGAAACACGTGTCATTTGGACTGTGGGGTAACAATTCAATTCAATTCAATCCAATTTTATTAAAGTGTCAAATCACAACAAGTTGTCTCAAGACACTTTACATGTAGAAAAGAGACCCCTTAACTGGAAGAAACGTCAGGCAGACCCTAGGCTCTAGGGTGGGGGCCTTCTGCCTCGACCGTGTCGGGGGGAAAGAAGAGAGAGAGAGGGAGAGACAGAAAGAGATACAAGTAGTAACAATAACAATAGTAGCAAATATAATAGTGTAAGATAGTATATGATAATACTAGAAAGTAATGTTCTTGAAGAAACAGTGTGGGATCGCTAAGAATGTTGAGCTGGTATTGAGTATTGATAGTGTTAGTAGTGTTATAGTCATAATACAATGACATCAGTAGTATGACGTCACTAGAATGGCATTACCATTCACTAGAATGGCATTATGCATTATGACGTCACTTAATGGCACGTCTCCATTGAAATGACCCAAAAAACGGGGGGAATAATAATAACTAGAATGGCATTACCATTCACTAGAATGGCATTATGCATCATGACGTCACTAAATGGCATTTCTCCATTGAAATGACCCTACTGTAGTCTTGTCATTAATGCTTTTGAAAAATGGTGTAATGTTTTTCCCATTCCAGCAATGGAGGAGACCTTTCTACACAACGCCATTACTGAGGTCCTACCTGACCTTTCAGAGATCATTGTCAAGATTCTAGAAGAGAAATTACAGGAATTGGGGGTGGAGGATGGTGAAATGAAGACGCACAGTAAAATGCATTAATATATAGATGAAATATATGTGTGTTTTGCAGACCCTGACTCCTGAAACCGGCTGCTTAGCTAGTGCTGCTTCACCAGAATGGCCCGGTCCGTCATCTTTGGCATCAGTATCATCTCGTGCAGCTGCATTGGCATCATCTGGTGCATCATCAGGACTGTCTGCATGCTGTCAGTCTTTTTCACCAAGAAGTTTATCATCAAATGATTCCATCATCTTCCAAAGTCCTGACAGAGACTGGGTGGAGAGCTTCATGATACCGTGGGATCAGTTCCCAGATGAACTTATCCACTCATTGGAGAGAGGAGAAGGACCATCAAGTAAACTGAGAAAGGAGATGATACGGATTCTGGTCATTGCAATGAAGAAAAAATGTTCTCAGTTAGGGTCCAAGCACGCAGAGGCAGTTGCCAAAAAGATGGTGGAAAAATACCCCGAATCTCTGAAAGACGTAATAGCAGGAGATGTCCCTGGGACAGGATATGACTCTATAAAAAAGCAATTGGTATGTAGGATAAGTAATCAGAGGCGACCTGAGATTCCCCACATGAGGAAACGAAAGCGTGGTGAATCTGATTCTGGCTCTACCACAGACGAAGTCAGTCCTGAACGAATAGCAGCAGTCCAGGACACATATGGGTGCATCAACTGGCAGCAAAAATGATTGCCCCTATGAGACCACACAGAGCCAGCTACAGAAGAAAGCTAAAATGAAGAAGATGGAGGATCAGCAAACTGATGTGGATCGAGATAAAGTCAAAGGTCTAATGAAGGCGACTTTCTACACACAACGAAAAGAGGTAAACCAGTGGAAAAGCATCAAGGACCTTCTGGCAGAGTGGCCATTGTGGTTCCAGGAACTTGGCATGGTGGTCCATTTCCAGAATCTTACTGGAATTGAGCTGAAAGAGGTTTTCGGACGGAATCTGGAAGTCAAGGGAGTACTTGAACCGCAATCCTCTAAAGATCAGCCAAAGGTACATGGACACCCACACAAAGTACAAATTGATGAGGGGAGAGCAGGGTGGTATGTCTGATGATGTAAAAGAGATGGTGCTCCTTCTGCTGGCCAACTTCAAAGAGAAAAAAGACGAAATGGTCCGTTATGTGGAGAAAACATGCCTGGCACAGGAAGTTCAGATGGACAATGTTCCCTTGACTCCAGCCATCATTGTGTGCGGTAAGAAATGTTTTTTTTTTTTTTTTTCTACGGTTCTGTCTATTGTGTATAACACACACACATTTTAAAATCTAAAAACAGCTCAATGTGTTTGTGTTACATTTTATTTGAATGTTGCTTGTTTTTTTGTTTTGCTCCTTTTTAGGGAAGTCCTGCTATTCAGCAAAACGCTATATGTTGAGTGTTGACCAAGTCATTGTACATGACAACATTCTGTCCTTCGTGTCAGCAGTGTGCATTATATTTGGAAGCTGCTATTGCTTCAACATCCACTACCCATCAACGCTGGCATCAACCCTGGAGTTTCTTCAGAGGTGTGTATTTTTGGTTAGCTTTTTCCTGCATTTTCACTTAATTTCACTGAAAGAAAGTAGTGCTGCCTAATCAAAATCTTTGCCATATGAAGTTGCTTTAATATAATTAGTGCAGCAAGTTAATGACTTAATCGTTCACTTTGTGATGCAAGCATGAAATTTGGCACACATACTCTCTAAGGGCCACTCTTATGGAAAAGGGCGCTGGCCACTCAAAAATCCAAGATGGGGACCATTTTTTTCAAGATGGCCACCACCTTAGCGGAGCAAATAGTGATATAATCTTTCAAGTTGTGATACAATGATGAAATTTGGCACACGTACTCTCTAAGGGCCACACTTATGGAAAAAGGCACTGGCCACTCAAAATTCCAAGATGGCGACCATTTTTTTCAAGATGGCCACCACCTTAGGGGAGCAAATAGTGATATAATCTTTCAGGTTGTGACACAATGATGCAATTTGGCACACATACTCTCTAAGGGCCACTCTTATGGAAAAAGGCACTGGCCACTCAAAATTCCAAGATGGCGACCATTTTTTTCAAGATGGCCACCACCTTAGCGGAGCAGAGGGTGTTATAATATTTCAGGTTGTGATACAAGGTAGACATTTGGCACACATACTCTGTAAGGGTCACTCTTATGGAAAAGGGCACTGGCCACTCAAAAATCCAAGATGGCGACCAATTATTTTCAAGATGGCCACCTTAGCTGAGCAGATAATGATTTAATCTTTCAGGTTGTAATACAAGGATGAAATTTGGCACACATACTCTGTAAGGGCCACGCTTATAGAAAAAGGCACTGGCCACTCAAAAATCCAAGATGGCGACCATTTGTTTCAAGATGGCCTTCTCCTTAGCAGAGCAGATAGTGATATAATCTTTCAGGTCATGATACAAACATGAAAATTGGCAGGAGCAGTCTCCAAAGGCCACTTGACAATAAAACAATCACAGACACATGACATGTGAAGATGGTGACCATTTTCCAAGATGTTGTTTTTGCCCAAATAGTTTTACTCACATTTGCAACTGCAGAGTGCTGTGAAGACAAACCCCAATTTGAAACATTTGCACCTTCCACTGCACCCTTATTTGCAGCCACATTTGGTGAGTTCTTGACAACTCTCTGCAAGTGGTGAATTGGCTGTCCAGAAGACCTGCCATTCTTCACCAAACTTCTTCCATCCCCAGTCAGCTGGACTTTCTGATTCAGGCTGACGCTGGGTGGATTGACCCCATATGCAGCCGGCCTGATACGCTGCACGTTTGGTGTGTTGAATCAGAGCTGCCCTCGTTGGAGGAATGGCTTCATATGGCTTCTGCTTTCGGGCAAACATGTCAAATCTAGCTTCATCCACACTGACAGCTGTGCTCGATCGATCGTACATCAGGACCACAAACTTCTCCAGGATCTTCAGGTCATCATCACTCAGTTTGGAAGGATATTGGCTTAGTTTGGTGAAGCAGTGAAGGCATGAAAGAACAGTATGCCTCTGGTCTTTACTGGTCCAGTACAGCGGTACAGGTCATGTACACCAATCCACCTCTGATGTCTTGTTGTCTGAGGAAATTGCGCCAATTTGCTGGAACTTTATTCTTGTTTGTCACTTGCCGTCGACCTCCCTGGCTGAGTTACACAGCAGTGATGCCACCATTGTGCCCTGGTTGTGCAATAACATTCACTCTATTATAATAAGCTATATAAGACATAATGATACAACCCCTGGAAGTCATCTTGAAAAATGGCGGCCATGTTGATTTTTTGGAGTGGCTAGCTCCCCTTTTCATAAGAGTGGACCTAAAAGAGTATTTGTGCCAAATATCACAACCTGAAAGATTATATCACCATCTGCTCCGCTAAGGTGGTGGCCATCTTGAAAGAAATGGTTGCCATCTTGGATTTTTGAGTGTCCAGCGCCCTTTTCCATAAGAGTGGCCCTTACAGAGTATGTGTGCCAAATTTCATCCTTGTATCACAACCTGAAAGATTATATCACTATCTGCTCCGCTAAGGTGGTGGCCACTTTGAAAAAAATGGTAGCCATCTTGGATTTTTGATTGGCCAGCGGCATTATCCATAAGAGTGAACCTTAGAGAGTATGTGTGCCAATTAAATGTCATCCTTGTATCACAACCTGAAAGATTATATCACCATCTGCTCCGCTAAGGTGGTGGCCATCTTGAAGAAAATGGTCGCCATCTTGGAATTTTGAGTGGCCAGTGCCTTTTTCCATAAGAGTGGCCCTTAGAGAGTATGTGTGCCAAATTTCATCATTGTATCACAACCTGAAAGATGATATCACTATTTGCTCTGCTAAGGTGGTGGCCATCTTGAAAAAAATGGTCGCCATCTTGGAATTTTGAGTGGTCAGTGCCTTTTTCCATAAGAGTGGCCCTTACAGAGTATGTGTGCCAAATTTCATCATTGTATCACAACCTGAAAGATTATATCACTATTTGCTCCGCTAAGGTGGTGGCCATCTTGAAAAAAATGGTCGCCATCTTGGATTTTTGAGTGGCCAGCGCACTTTTCCATAACAGTGGCCCTTAGAGAGTATCTGTGCCAAATTTCATGCTTGCATCACAAAGTGAACGATTCCTTTGAAATCTGCCATTAACTTGCTGCACTAAATCACTTGAATAGAAAAAGGATCAACTTTGTTCTTAACATAGCTGTTTCATAATCTATACATTTCTTCTGTGACTGCAGGTGTATGTTCTCAATCAACCCAGAGAAAGGCACTAAAGTGGAGAGCAAGAAAAATATTTTTGGCACACACACACACACACACACACACACACACACACACACAGTGAGATACGTACATATATATATGTACATGCATATGGTAAGTACACGCTCACATTTTATGTCCACACGATTAGAAAGTACACTAACATTACAGGTGCAGTTAGGTTACATTCACAATCTCATGGCACATGTCTTCACGATACAACAAGAATGTCACTCAGCAGTGTCTCCGCCATATATGGTGGCAGAGACGGTACAACACTTGGCCAGTCCTTTTGCCTCGCCTCTTGACATCCCAAGCTGTCGAAACCCTCCAACAACCAGTCTGGGCATGTCCCATGCTGGACCACCAGAGAAGGCATAGTTCCGAGTCCCAGTCTGCCGGGTGACAAAGCGCCCTCCACAGCTGCTCCTATGGGCCTCCAGGGCCTGGAAGTCCACCCACCGCTTCTCCGACGGCGGATGGACACACGCAGGGAAGCCGACAGGTCCACTTGCCTCTCCCCGGCAGCTGTTCACGGGAGGGATGGTCAGGCGCCAGTCGCCGATAGACTACATCAGCAGTAGTGCCTTCCTGTTGATTGTGATCAAGCACGAAGCCACAGAATTGCAAAATGCATTCTAAATCTGCACCGACTACATTAACACTCGTAGTTAGAACGGGTGTGATGCGCACACAGTACTTAGATATACACACCCATTATTAATATAATTTCTTATATTTTCTCAGGTGTCATCCATCAACCAATGCAGATAAAGTGGAGAAGACCAACCCCCCCCCCCCCCCCCGCCCCTTACGTGAAACTTGACTCCAGGAACCTTTGATAAGCAGTAAACTTTAATATGCAGTACACAGGGCACACAGAGATGTGTCTTCACACACACACACACACACACACACACACACACACACACACACACACACACACACACACACACACACACACACACACACACACACACACACACACACACTGCACCACCACCCGCCAATCTTTTTGTTTGTTTTTGTTTTTACAAATTGAAGACTGGTTGATTGTTCCAAAGCACGTTTAGTCTTTGATATTATTGTTTTTGTTATTTGAAATGTTCTTTATGAGTGTCATTTTGAAACTGCAATGTGTACATCGTCTACTTTCACTATTTGATGTACAAAAAGTATATATGCTAGGGTTTAAGTAGTTGTCATTTATTTTTATTTTGCCAAACCAAACCACAACTTAACTCTCTGCTCTGCCAGGTAATTTTGCTGTAAATGACCTGCTTTGGTTTTACAAATTGAAGCCTGGTTGATTGTTCCAAAGCACAAAATCAAAAAGGTTTCCCGCTACAAACAATTCTATTCCACCGCACCGCCTGTCTCACTCTCCTCCTCCTCTCCCCGACCAGCGTTGCCAGATGTTGTGAGATAAATAAGCAACCGCAGGTCTATGAAAACAAGCCCAACAGAGCTTTAAACCTTTACTATATACTGTAGCCTATACATCTGCTGTGTTCAAGCAATGTTTAAATAAAAGGTAGAATATTAGAACAACACAAATGTGTTACGGGGCTCCCTGGCTCAAAACATGTGCAGATGGTTGATTGATTTAATAGGCTACTTTATTAACAGTTTGCAAAATAGTACAGAGGTACAATTATACAATAATGCTAAAAGGATAACACAAAAAGTCCCAAGGGCTTGTTTCCATTGTGGTCCAGTAGGCCTACATGAAAATGTTTGAGAACCACTCAAGCTCAAAGTCGCTTATAATAAGCGGACATGGCAACACTGGTTCCGACCAAAGAGACGACAGCATTGTTTTCACATCCACCACTAGATGGCGCCGAGGCAGCGCTGCTGGAGTGACGCATTGAGCTTGTAGATCTGCTATTTTCAAAGGCCGAAATGTATAGGGCTGAAGTGGTTAATCATTAACATGTTTTGTAATAATAATTAAAATATACAATGTAACTAGTAACTAAGGTTGTAAAATAATTGTAGTGGAGTAAAAGTATAATATGTGCCTCCGAGATGTAGTGGAGTAGAAGTAAAAGTAAAGGACATTGGAAATACTCCAGTAAAATAAAACAATACCTCAAAATTGTACTTAAGAACAGTACTTGAGTAAATGTTATTCTTAGTTACTTTACACCACTGTTTGTTCCGCCCCCATGCAGGACCGCGCAGAGGCTGTTGTGTCCTGGTGGTCAGATCTGGTATTGCAAAGACTTCCGCCTTGAAAACGCTACTGCGCGTGCGTCAGTCGTCTGAAAAACTCTAGCGCGCATGCTCTTTTGACAACAACGTGGGCGTTGTAGAGTGTACTTCCGGGTGAGCAACTTCCATTGAAATGAATAGGTGGGGGCGGGGCCGTCCGTTCTCTAGATATTATAACTCTATGGGCTGGACGAGGATAGTGTTGCCATGTCGGCTGTTTATAAGCGACTTTGGGCTTGTTTTTCTGTAAAGTTGCCTGTAAATATTGGCGTTTGCAGGGGTTTTTTGGGCTTGTTTTTAAGGTACAGTATAGTTGTTTGGGCTTGCCTCCATTTTGTTTAATGACTGTTTAAACCAGTCGTTCTCACGTATATGCATGTCAAGGACGACCAAATTAATGTATTTCTCCACAGACCCCCATGTGATTATTATTTGTATTTTAATTATAATTATAATTCCAAATCTTTTTCTTTTCAACATCTTTCTGAAAATAGCAGATCTACAAGCTTGTACATCGGCTTTTTTCAAGTAGCCAATGCATATAGGTTTAAAGTGCTTGTATCCTATCCACAGTCTATGATCCTATCGGTTACATGGCGGCTTTCCGACATGTCGCCTTTCCGACGTTAACGAACCCTATACCTAACCCTCACCCTAACCGCACGCGGAAGCCACTAGTCGGAGTGGCAAGATGTCGGCATGGAAGACGGTTACCGATCCTATCATAGGATACAGGCACTTTAAACCTATAGGGAAAGGGCGTAGCGATGTCACAGTTTCGTCACGCCGTTAACTCCGCCCACTTTGGCCGCCATAAGCCTTAGCTTGTTTGGTCGCGCTGGTACATCACTCTGTAGTGAGCATGCAGCAAGTGTAGACGGTGTACATGATCTTCCATCTCTCTACTATCTTTGTGGTCGCGCTGGTACATCCTGGTACATCACTCTGTAGTCCTGTGCTCGTTGTTCTCAGCAAGCAGCAAGTGTAGACACTGTGTACATGATCTTCCATCTCTCTACTATCTATCTGGTCACGCTAGTACATCCTGGTACATCACTCTGTAGTCCTGCTCGTTCAGCAAGCAGCAATGTGTAGACGATGTACATTATCTTCCACCTCTCTTCTATCTATATCTAACTTGTATAATCTCTTACACATATGCTTCTGTGCTCAAACAAGCATGACAGCACACAATAAAAATATAAACATCTGTTGTGCTCAGAGTCTCAGAGCAGAGCATCGGCTAAGTGGCTAGGCTAGCAGTTTGAATGGGACGTTTACGGCAGTATTAGCTAAATCTGGCATTAAAAAAAAAGAATTTATATCGAATATCTTAAATACAATGAAACAAACACATTTAGGCTCTCTACCCGTGTTCAAACAAGCATGACAGCACACAATAAAAAATATAAACATGTTGTGTTGATAAGACCGTTTCTGGGAGAGAATCAGCGTTGCCATGTCGGCTTATTATAAGCGACTTTGGGCAGAACTTTTTCTGGCTTTTTCTGTTAAGTTGCTTGTAAAATTGGTATTTGCGGCCTATTGCGGGTTGCGTTTTTTGTGTGGCTTATTTATAAAGTGTTATAGCTTATTTAGGCTTGTTTCCAAAAAAATAAAAATTAAACCAGTGGTTCTCAAATATTGTCATGAAAATGTTCTGTGCCAGGGAGCATTTGTGTTGTTAGAATGTTTAAAAAAAAATCCAAATATTGTTTATTTTATTGCAAGAGTTTTTTTTTAAATAGCCTATGTACAAGCTCACGTGAGCTTGTAGATCGGCTATTTTTTTCAAGTAGCCAATGTCACAAAGCCACTTCTTTTGGGCTTGTTTTCATATACCTGGTTGCTTATTTCTCTCGCGAAATCTGGCAACACAGGTCCCGTTCCATTCACTTACTAGCTCAATGATTAATGAATGAACAATATAATAATAATAATAATAATACTTCGCTAATAATAATAATAATAATAATATATAGATAATCAGTACTCAAGATGACTATATTTTATTTTCGGTTCAGGTGAACCAGTCTATGAAATGAATGATTGTGACTCTGACTGGGCACTGTCATTACAGGGGCACAGATGTAATGACATTTTTCCCAGGTAGCGTGCCTTTGCGTCCGCGTTCAGCTTCTCTCTGTATGGTAATGTCACGCATTGCCCGGTCCATCTTCTGTCCTTTAATGTGTTGTAGACTTTACACAGACTGTGCGTTCAGGACACGTTGTGAGTAACTGTCAATGTTGTTATTGATACGAGGCTAACTAAGATGGCTGCCGAAATACGTCACTGGTAGCTAGGCTCCGCCTCGACTCCTCCCTATGCCCGTTCCCTATAGGCATTGGCTAATGAATGTAGCCTAGCCATAGGATTCCTATGTCTCTAGGCTACATTCATTTTCGATGAATTGAGTACAAATTGAGTACCCAATGGAAACAAGCCATAGCCTCTTAGCATACCTTGTATTGAACTGTACTTTCCTGTCCTTTTTTTTTTACAAGTCTCTTCTTCTGGCCTTGTTTTCATAGACATGGCTGCTTATTTCTCTCACAAAATCTGGCAACAGTGGACTGGGAGGGATTCACATCTCGGCGGAGAAACAACAATTTGATAAATACACCGTCACAAACACCGAATACATTGAAGTCAATCCGAGCGTAAGAATAACATACTTTTATCTTTGTATACACTGTGTGTGTGTGTGTGTGTGTGTGTGTGTGTGTGTGTGTGTGTGTGTCTGTGTGTCTGTGTGTCTGTGTATCTGTCTGTCTGTCTGTCTGTCTGTGTGTGTGTGTGTGTGTGTGTGTGTGTGTGTGTGTGTGTGTGTGTGTGTGTGTTGCTAACGTTGCTAAATGCTAGCTGCATGGCTAGCTAGGTTTGTTGGTTCAGTAGGGTGACCATATTCTGAAATCCCAAAAAGAGGACACCTACCGTCCTCATGCACGCGCGCGCGAAGTTTTTTTGCGCGGTTCTGGGCGGATTGGGTTCGTTTTTGCTCGGTTCTGGGCGGATTGGGTTCGGTTTTTTATTTTTTGGTTTCTTTATTTCGGTTTTAGGGTTAAGATTAGGGTTAGGGTAGGGTTGTTATTTAATTCTTATTTTTGCCTGATTTTACCAATTTATTATCAAATAAAAGTCTTTTTTTTTAAACATTTTTATATCTTTGATTTTCGGGACATTGCTCTGCTTAACATTCATTTTTTATTATTCTAAATGACTTGGGGATGTTATATGGACATTATTCAAAATAACCTCTCTCTCATGTCTAAATGTAAAAATGTAAAAAATGCCTCAAAACCTGTTATTTAAACAAAAGAAAATAGAGAAGTAGCCTGTTCTTCAATGTTATAGCACATTCTTCAAAATAATGTCTCTTATGGCTAATGTAGAAAATATAAATAATGCCTCAACATTTAACAAAAAGAAAAAGAGAGGTACAGTAGATAACAAAATAATCACTCACATACAAATATGCTCTATAATATTTCATGTTAAGTTCTGCATGGACATTCAGCTTTTTAACAAAATAAAATAACCTCTCACTCTTAGACTTATCTTAGAACAAGTAAGGTACCACATTATTCAAAATAACCTCTCTCTCATGTCTATAATGTAAAAATGTAAAAAATGCCTCAAAACCTGTTAATTAAACAAAAGAAAATAGAGAAGTAGCCTGTTCTTCAATGTTTAGGTAGCACATTCTTCAAAATAATGTCTCTTATGGCTAATGTAAAAAATAGAAATAATGCCTCAACATTGAACAAAAAGAAAAAGAGAGATAGATAACAAAATAATCACTCTCATACAAATATGCTCTATAATATTTCATGTTAAGTTCTGTATGAACATTCAGCTTTTTAACCAAATAAAATAATCTCTCTCTCTCTCTCAAGTCTTGTGTAAGTCAAAATAACCTCTCTCTCATGTCTATAATGTAAAAATGTAAAAAATGCCTCAAAACCTGTTAATTAAACAAAAGAAAATAGAGAAGTAGCCTGTTCTTCAATGTTATAGCACATTCTTCAAAATAATGTCTCTTATGGCTAATGTAAAAAATGTAAATAATGTCTCAACATTGAACAAAAAGAAAAAGAGAGGTAGCCTATTGTTTAATGTTTATTTTTCTTCAGTCTTCCTGGCCTTCCTCGTCTCCCTGGCCTTCCTCCTCCTCATCTCCCTGGTCTTCCTTGTTTGCCCAAGCATATTTTGCTGAAGTGCTTATTTTCCCCAGCAGTTTCCGATTGCTCATCAAATAGCAGATTCCTCCTCTACAACATCAGGAGGATTCGCCCCTTCCTCACGGAGAAAACAGCCCAGGTGCTCATCCAGGCTCTTGTCATCTCCCGCCTGGACTACTGCAACTCCCTCCTTGCTGGTGCTCCGGCATCAGCCATCAGACCTCTGGAGCTTGTTCAGAAAGCTGCGGCTCGTCTGGTGTTCAACCGCCCCAAGTTCTCCCACACAACTATCCTTCTCCGTTCTCTGCACTGGCTCCCCGTAGCAGCTCGCATTCAGTTTAAAACCCTGGTGCTAGCCTATAGAGCAGTGAAAGGAACAGCTCCTTCTTACCTCCGGGTTTTGGTCAATGCCCACACCCCTGCCCGACCACTCCGGTCTGCCACCTCGGGGCGACTGACTCCCTCGCCACTCAACGGTCCTTCTGGTCGATCGACACGGTCACGACTTTTTTCTGTTCTGGCCCCACAGTGGTGGAATGAACTTCCCACTGATGTCAGGACAGCAGAGTCACTGCCCATCTTTCGCCGCAGCCTGAAAACCCACCTCTTCAGGAAACACTATCCTTCCTCTTTGCCTGGCCTACTTGTTGTTAACTAGTTGTACGAACTCTTGTTTTATTTTTGTATTGTTTTATTGGATCTTGTTTAGTCGATACACTTATTTGTTTTAGCTCGTGCTCATTTGATTTTGCCATTTTTGTCTCATCTGTTTAAGAAAGTAGGTAGCTGATATATTGCACTTTTACCTTAGCGCTAGGTATACTCTTGGTTGCTTGTTTTTGCAGGAAATGTACTTAAAACTTCTGGTGATTAGTAGTTTTCGTTCCCTACCTATGTTGAATACACTTATTGTAAGTCGCTTTGGATAAAAGCGTCTGCTAAATGACTGTAATGTAATGTAAATAAGCATGAAAGTCCTTGCAAGACATTTCTTTGAAATTGTATTGCACTGATAGAAGCCCCTTTATTGACTCAACAGACAACTGGTTTCTTTCCTTGGTCCACTGGCTCTGCATCAGTGAGAAAACCCTCTCAACATTTGCATTGTGAGGAGGAAGGGCAAAGACAAACTGTGCAATTTTCAGTAGCTCTGAGTAACATGCTATGCTTTTGGCCTTCTCAAAATATTTGGTCCACTTCTGGTGCACTTGCAGGCATTTGAACTCTCCATCACTAATGCAGCTTTCAGTGAATTTCTTGAGATTGGTGACCTGATCAAAACACTTTGCATCATCAATTGGCACCCCCTTCTCTCCCAGGTACTTGATGCTGGCTTCCACATCATTCCAATCTCGTGTCTCACTCAGATCCATCCACATGAATGGGGTGAATTCTTCCATGGGTGTCATCCACTTCTCCAGATACTGCAGGCATGCACTGTACAGACCTTGTACATCAGCACGGAACTGGTCACAGCCCTGACCAAGTCCATCTGTGCGGTTCTGTGCCAGTAGTCCCTTAACTTTCATGGACATGAACTTGTTTCTCTTGCGTTCCTCAAGCATAGTATGGACTCTGTGCAAGATGTTCCTCACTTCCACAACAGAATTGTGTTCCCTTTCCATTTCTTGAATGTGTGAGTGGAACACACTCATGAGTGAGTGCATGTGCCAGAGGTAAATCTCACTGAAGTCATTTTCAAAAAACTTCCTGATCATTACAGGTGGCTTTTCCTGAGACAGAAAGAATGCCTTTAATGCTGGAAACATCTGCAGCAGCCTCTCAATTCCAGGGAATAATGACAGCCATCGTGTCTTGCTGTGGGAAAGGAGCCTTCTGTATTCAATGTCAACAAAGTCACAGTACTCCTTCAAATTATCTGTGCGCACAGTGTAAATGTGGAAGTACTGGTAGATTTTGAAGATGATGTTCTCCATTTCAATATCAAGTGTGTCTGCACCATGATGAACACAATTATTCAATATGTGTGCTGGGCAACCCACACCAACCAGAGTCTTGTTCTGCAGCAACCTCTTCAAATTTGCAAACACATTCTTCCCCCCTTCATCACGTCTGATTCCACCGAAATTTGTGTTGCAATTGTCACCAGTAAATGCAATACACTTTTCAGACAAATTGTTTTTTCTCAATGTTTCTATCAAATACTGTGCAATGGTCTCTGCAGTCTCATTTGGTGTGTCTTTCACCTCAATCAATGTACTCTGTACACCACCTTTCTTCCAGTCAAAATATTGTATTATTATTGGGAATATTTTCACTGCACCGTGGTTACTCCCATCAGTAGCAATGCCACAATACTGTATGTCTTTGAGCGCCTCTAGTGCGATTTCAACAGAGTGTGGCGCTATAACGCTGTTGACAATGGCCTCTGTTTTTGTACGTGCACTTGAATTTTTTTTCGCTGTATCTGAGTCTGGGAATGCCCTTTTCAGCAAATTGCTGGTGCAATCCATTGACCTGTAGCTGCTATGGTGTTTTACTGTGTGAAAAGCTAAAACGCCCTCAGCTGCATTGACCATGTATTCTGCTTAGCCTGGTGGAACAAAGTAGTCGGTCAATTTGGCAGAGGAAGTCTCGCCTTGCACAGCTTTCTTGTGCTTTGTAGTGGCAATATGTGCTTGCAGGTCTGACGAGCCTTTATTTGCCACGGACACATATGTTCCTGCTTTGCAAACAGTACATTCTGCTTCAAATTTATCACAACCCAGACGAAAACACGGGTACTTTTTGCGCATTTCGTCTGTGAAGTTGCATTTGCGTTTCGGCATTTTCTCCGCCTCTGTCTGTGTAACTTTTCTCCGTCGGGGATCGAATGACAGGCAGCACTGAGCGCGATGGATATGCTGTTCAGTGTGTCTGTGTGAGTGTGCGACTGACTGTGTGTGTGTGTGTGTGTGTGTGTGTGTGTGTGTGTGTGTGTGTGTGTGTGTGTGTGTGTGTGTCTTGTCACGTGTGCCTCGAGCCTGTAAGCAGCATTGTTGCCAAGTCTCGTGAGAGAAATATAAGAAAAAAAAGGCAGAAAAAGACGCAATTTTTTGTCAAGAAGTTGCGGTAAATATTCGGACATGGCAACACTAACAATGACAGTTAGCTGTTGCTAAAATGCGATAGTGCACGCTACCCAAAACCCCAAAACACCGGACATTTGAAGGATTTTATAAACCCCCCCCGGGCAGGCCGGACAGCCTCGCAAAAGAGGACATGTCCGGGTAAAAGAGGACGTATGGTCAGCCTAGGTTCAGGCTGAAAATCAAACAGTTAATGTTACATATGACTTACATAAGAAAATAAAGAACCCTTAAATTGTTTTGGAACAGCCTTGTATTGGTAAACCAGGGATGGGTTACGACAGATTTGTATTCAGAAAATAACAAAAATCAACCCCAAAACAAAATATATGCAATCAAATGTATTTTCAAACTCAAAGACCAGGGGTTACAAATGGGGGTTATTAATGCAAGTCAACACCTAAAATAAGCAAAATCAAGTCCCTTTTCAATAATGTGGTCCAAACCCAGTTCAGTTCAAAATTTTGATTTTTGATTTGTATGCATGGGGTTCTCATCTTAAACAAGCTTAGTGCTTAATGAGCTATCCAGTTTAGTAGACCTTGTATTGCGAATTTGTACTTCCATGTACTGTTATGTACTGTCATGTACTGTTCTCATGTCTTACTAAATAAAGTACATCAATCAATCAATCAATCAAAACAAAACAGAAATCCTTTTGCTGTCCGTTATTATAAAGTCCTCTTGCTGTCAGTCAAGCTTTTCCATCCTCAATTGTACTTTATATTGTTCTGTGTTACCTTGGTGTTGAATTCCAAATCACTCCAGACACAGAAAGAATCCTGAATGGACTCCTCTTCTCCAAACAATTCCCCTCCTCAGATCCAATTCTCCTCCCTGGATTCAAGCACAGTGGAGGTGAGGTTGAAACTCTGCAGGCCTGATTGTGCAGTTTAGTGAATTTTGTTTAGTGAAGTTGAAGTGAATAACTTTTCTCCAACTCGAGCCACTTCAGGTAAAATACAATAAACTGCATAAGAATGCTGGACAACTGTCCTTGGGTGCTGCTGCCAGCATACAAACTGAAAATTACTCAATCAATCACACCCCTGGTAATTTCAGTCCTAAGCAGGGAAATTGCCATGTGTCAATCATTGTAAATTGTGGATGGCCCATTAATTAGTCAATTGGCCCATTAATTGGAGTCAATTGTGACTCTGGCCGTCACACGTCTCAACACAAGTATTATTACTTAAACTGTGGTGATAACCATGACCGTTTGGTAGTGAATGTTGAAAACTGGGTCATTCACCCATTTTGGATGCTGTCAATGCACTGAATGGGACATTATCACGTTTAATCAGACTATTGATTGGTCTAAGTAGGTGAGATACTGACCTACCCACATTTAATCAGACTATTGATTGGTCTAAGTAGGTGAGATACTGACCTACCGACGGGGCTCAGTAGGTGTGGGAGGCGCGCCGTCTCAAGCGAACTTGAGCCACGAGGGGCACCACCGAGTGAGCTAAAGCGAGCACGTTGCCGTGCCGAAGGTTGCGAAGTTAGCTTGAGCCGACTCAGCGCCGTCCGAGTTATGTACCGATAGGCACAGAATCGTAAATCATGTTTTGGGGTGAGTGTTTACCCCAACTTACATCAACCCACAGAATAACGACAAAACACCTACTGAGCCCCGTCGGTAGGTCAGTATCTCACCTACGTATACAAATCAAAAGTCTGATTAAACCTGATAATGTCCCATTCAGTGCATTGACAGCATCTGAAGTCGGTGGTCATTTCAGTGTTTCAGAGATATTTATGGGGACTAGGGACACCCGGCTAGGAACAAGGACAATCCCAGCCAAACCAGAATGTCTGGTCACTGTGCTCTACGTTGAAAACATGTGCAAAACGTTGAAAAAATCACTGTGTGACCACCGTTAACGTGTTTATTCTATTCCTTCATTACAGACCAGTGTGTGTGTGGAATCCAGCCTGCAGGTGAAGATGAGTTCTCCAGCACCAAACCGCATCGTTTCTATTAAACAGGAACCTGAAGATGACGTTAAAGTTGAAGTTAAAGAAGAACACCTGGACGCCAGTAAGTTTCTTTGTTTCTTTGTTTCTTTCTTTTATCATTCTTTCTTTATTTCTTTTTCATTTTATTTCTTTCTGGCTTGCTTTTCATTCTGTTGTAAGGCAATAATCACCTAATCAAGTTTCAGTTTACATTCATCATGGCAAAAACATCATGATATTAAAGCTGTAGACAGTGGAATCAGTGTGTAAAGCTCAGCCACAGTTCTGTTTCCACAGAGTAACTATTCCATACGTAGCAGTAGTTTGTAAATGTTTAGGGACAATATCTTCCAGTATCAAATAACATAAGGTGGTGCTTGGGGGGGGGGGGGGGCGGGGGGGGCAGTACAGGCTTCACCAGAACTAGGCGTTCAGCAGTCTGATGGAGGTAGACATGAACCTAGCTGAGCCCCTTTTGGTGAATGTCGAGGCTCTGTATCGACGGCCTGAGGGCATTAGACTGTAATGGGTGTGAAAGGTGTGTGTGTTGTCTGTTGAGAGGCCTTGATTGATTGATTGATTGATGTACTTTATTTAGTAAGAGATGAGAACAGTACATGACAGTACATAATAGTACATGGAAGTACAAATTCACAATACAAGGTCTACTAAACTGGAAAACTCATTAAGCACTAAGCTTGTTTAAGATGAGAACCCCATGCACACAAATCATGATGACATATAAGAGACAGACAGATATACACACTATTATACAGAATGTCATACAATCAGTTTACAGGTTACTGGTATGAAGAGTGAAAAATATGTACAAAAGAAGAAAGAGAGAGGGGGGGGTATTTTTGAATTGTAGCCTCCTGAAGGTGTATCTTTATGGCAGTTTTGAAAGTGAGTATGGTTTTACACTCTTTTACTCCTTTTGGTAGGGCATTCCACATTTTTGATGAATAGCATGAGAACGAGTTTATTCCCTTTGTTGAGCCAAATCTGGGTTGAACATGATTTGTGGAGCTGCCTCTGGTGTTATTATCATGGACTTCATTAACATTTTGGAAGTATTTTGATAAATACAGGGGGATCCCAATGTTGCGTGTATCTTGAAGACCAGGCCCATAGCAAGTTGCTGTACTCTGTCCTCAACCCTAAGCCATCCAATCCTAGCAAAATGAGCAGGGGTTAGATGGGTTTTGTGATTGAGGCCAAGAAGTAGCCTTACAAGTTTGTTTGGGATGTTTGGTTGGAGCCTTGTTTTTAAGGCCATGGAGGTGTTGTGATACCATGAAGTGCATGTATAATCATAATGACCTTGTATGAGGGCCCCTGCAATAATCTTCAGAGTATTCTTACTGACTATACGATCAATCCTCCACAAATAGCGTGTTGTTTGGTTGACCTTTTTGATCACTTTTTCGGCGTTTTTGTTACCGGAGAGGTTTGCCTCCAAAATGGAACCCAGGTAGGTAATTTCCTCCTTTCTTGTGATAACATTATCACCCACTTTGATCGTGAAACTCTCAGCCTTGCTAAGGTTAGGACTGGACCCAAAGAGGATGGATTCAGTTTTACCCAGGTGTAATGAAAGTTTGTTGTCGGAGAGCCAGATGCAGATCTTGTTGAGTTCAGTGCTGAGAGTTTTCTCAACCTGCAGCCTGTCCCTGTCTGAGACCAGCAGAGCCGAGTCATCTGCGAACAGGAACAGTTTGCAGTCGCAAGCTGAAGACATATCATTCACATATATCAGGAACAGTAAAGGTCCTAGTATACTTCCTTGAGGAACACCACAAGTCCCTCCCAGTGACTTGAGGGGACTGGGTGCCATTTACTTCCACCACTTGCTCCCTCCCTTCCAGGTAGGATCTCATCCAGTTCACCGACGTATCATCAAAACCTATTGCTTTGAGCTTATTGATCATAATTGGGTGATTAACGGTGTCAAAGGCCTTCTGGAGGTCCAGCATGACCATGCCGCAATATTTGCCCTTGTCGACATCTTGTTTGATAGAGTCGTTCAAATAGAGAAGGCATGTGTCAGTGGAGTGGTTTGTTCTGAAACCAGATTAGAATTTGTAGATTAGATTTTTCTTAGCAAGATACTTATTGACCTGTTCATAGACTATTTTTCCATGACTTTCGAGATGGAGCTAAGAATAGAAATAGGGCCGAGTTACCAGGGTCTAATTGGTTTCCATTTTTGTACAGAGGGGTCACCCTTGCTTTTTTGAAATCGTTAGGGACCCGTCCCTGTATGATGGAGAGGTTTATTATGTGGGTAATGATTGGAGCAATGGAGGCCGCTGAGTCTTTTAGAAATTTGGAGGGGATATTGTCGAGGCCTGTGGCTCTGTGTTGATGAAGTGCACTCAATTTTTTAAACACCTCATCTGTTTTCACAGGGGAGAGTTTAAAATCATCTTTGCGTACACCCTGTTTTTCGTAAAATGAGTCAACATACTCTTCACCATAGCACCCAGAGTGAGGGGGTAGTTTTTCAACCAAATCTGAGGCTACGGTCGTGAAGAATATGTTGAGGATTTTACTCACTTCCCGTTTGGTTGTAGTGAGAGTGTCATTCACCTTGAGGCTTATGTTTGCAAACCGGGTTTTCAATTTCTTGCTGCAGCCTAGTTGGTTGTTGAGTAGCTTCCAAAGCTCTTGTGGTTTGCTTTGATTTTCCTCAATGTTGTCATCGAGGTAGGAGCATGCCATTAATCTTGTTTCTTAGCATGTTTTTCTCTTTTTCGAGTTTAGCTACGTGGGATTCGAGACCTTTGTTAAAGCATTTGGCGAGTTTGATCCTACCTTTATGAAACTCAGAACACTTTTTGTTTCTGACTTTTATGGCAGTAAGGATGTCCGAATTCATCCATGGAACCGAGCGGGTTTTGACCCTGATGGTTTTCATGGGAGCCACACTGTCCTTTCAGCTCATCAGCTCAACCTCCTTGGTTTTAGTTTGGAACTCCACCTCTCCTGGTGGAGGGCCAGCTTTAGACTCTCAAGTCCTCCTCAGCTTTAATTAGAGACACCAGCGGATCCGTGCTCGAACCATGGGGTGTGTCAAGGGACCAAGTTTTTGGTCTCTTTGTTTCAAAATAAATGTTTTAACAGATAACAAAAATAAGTGTGCCCAAAATAAATGAAATCAAATTAAATAACTAAACAGAAACTGAACTGATCAACACAACTGAACTCAAACTGAACTGGACTCTGAACTAACCAGAATGACACATGAGGTGGACATATTTAGGGACGGGTCAGACCACTGTTAACACAAAGGGGGAAAAGACAAAGACTATCACTTAAACACACTCTAATAACCCCTGCCCCTCCCTGTGGTGCAGAGAGATGTGGTGCAGTCCAATTGTCCACATTAGATGCAGATCTGAAGCAGCTGATCCCCATTCCTTTGGCCAGCCCATCATCTCCATTTCTGTGAGCAGCTTCTCACAGAACATACAGTATAGTCTCAATGTGTGGCTGCTGAGTCAGCCATCACACACTCCCCCCCTTTGGAGCTCTTGCTGAAACAGCGAGAGAGGTAATCTGAAGTCACGTTGAGTTTGCCGCGGATCGGCATCCATTGGTGTCTTTCATCCGCTGCATCCACTGGAGGGCTTTATGGTCCGTCTGGATCCCCTCACACTTCACGCTTCTCACTTCACGTTTCTCGCTTCACACTTCACGTTTCTCGCTTCACATTTCACATTTCTCGCTTCACATTTCTCGCTTCACGTTTCACGTCCATCATGTCCATCACGCAAGGGACGACACAAGCCCTTTACCAGGTCAGCAGCTGCACACAAACATCCCCCACCCCCTCTCACAACACACTACCAGAGGATCCACAGATTGGCTATCTCCATGCTGATGAAATGTTTTTCAAAAGTTATCAGAAAATGTTCACTATCATCACTCTCAGTTGGAAATATAGGTTCTGGAGAGAACCGAAACCAACCTGAGGTAGCGACGTCTGGAGAACCCTCTGGAGACACTGTTGCTTCGGCCTGTGGACCACATTGCTCCCGGGCCTCCTGTTTGTTCATGTGAGCCTGAAAAATACCGGGCAAGTCTGCTTCTCGGCTGATCTCCTCAGTGTCCCCTCCAGTGGCTCCAGAGTCTGGAATACCCTCCTCCTCCTCCTGTATTGGTTTTGGTGGTCCTTTTCCTCCTCTGCCACGATTCATGGCTCATCAGGGTTTGGAAAAAAATATATATTGAAAAAAATCACACCCAGTGTGAAGTGGGCGGTGTGGTCACAGTGGTCATCACAGTGGGTTATTCACTTAAAAAAAAAACTCCACCGTTATCCCACCACTGCCACCATCTGGTCCCTTGACAGATGGTGGCAGTGGTGGGATAACGGTGGAGAGCACAGGTTTATTTTGTGCTCTCCACCGACCAACTCGGTCCCTTGACCGAGTTGGTCGGAAGGAGAGACACAGGGAAACTTGGTTGTTGGTTTAAAATAATGTTATCTTGACCTCCATAATATACTCACTATGGGATAACAGTGCCCCCTGGCGATGAACAGAGCAACACACATTGACTCCCGTGACAATTCTGTTTCGTTAGGGTCATGTTACGCGATCCGGCAGTCCGGAAGAGGTATATAACCCCTCGTGTAACTATACCACACCCCCTTACTTGACTCCGCGAATGCGGAGTCAAGTGCGAATGCGCACGAGCCAAGACACACTCCGGATAAAATTCTACGAAAACCAGCTTTAACCCAAAGCGGGGTCACTTGGCTTATTTTATTTCTTTCTTTCCTGTCTCCTTAAAGTTTTCCCTCCGTGGCTCAAGATTAGCCTTGAAGCTACAGTTAGCGGCTACAGGCTAAGCTACTGTTTAGGCCAGGCTAGGCTAACGAGCTAGGCTAAATTAGGCTAGGCGGCTACTTAGCCCTTTGTTCGCCACGTGATGGAGTCTCCAAGAAAGTGCGGCCTGGAGGACTGCGTCTTCCTCGTCGCCGCAGACGACCCCCACCGCATCTGTATATCGTGCCTGGGGGTGAACCCCACCTTTGTCGCCAGATGGCATCCCGGTGATCTGGACGCCTGCAAAGCGTATGCGATATACACAGTGTTCCACCTCGACGGCCGGCTCACGAGGGCTAGATCTCTCGCAGCCACAGTCAGCGGGGCTAACGGCCCCGCTAGAGGAGGAGAGCCGTGGAGCCATGGGCCCCCCGACAGACGTCGCCCCGCAGCGGTGCTAGCCGAGGACGGCGCGGCGTCGCCACCAGGACCGTCTCCTCGACGCCAACCCCCGCTGCTGCCGTGGTGTCCAGTGTTCGGTTCAGTCCGGTGATCGGTTCAGCTCCACAACGGCAGCTGCGCCCTTGAGCAGCCAATGGAGAACCTGCAGGCTCAAGGGAAGAGGTGGCGCGGCACACAGAGGTGGCCATCGCACACCTGACGTCCGTGGGCTTCACTATCAACACTCAGAAGAGCGTCTTGGTCCCGTCTCAACAGACCACTTTCATTGAGATCTCGTTGGCACGTCTGCCTCAGGACAGGATAGCCGGTTTTCTGGCATGCGTGAGGTCTCTTCGCCTGGGGCGTTGAGTCACGTACAGAACGTGCATGCAAGCGGCGGGTCTCATGGCATCTGCCATACACCTGGTCCGTTTGGGCAGGCTCCACATGAGACCGTTTCAGAGGTGGATGCGGGCTCTAGGGATCCCGCACACCATGGGCTCTCGGAAGGTAGAAGTGTCCTCACAAGTGACTTTTCTTTCCGAAGGTGTCAGCATAGGCGCTGTGATATTGCGGAAGGTCATTACCACGGACGCCAGCCTCTCGGGAGGGCTACTCGGCCAGGGGGACGTGGGATCCCGTTCTGCGGGATCCCACGTCAAGCCCACATCAATTACCTGGAGTTAATGGCGGTCTTTCTTGCTCTCAAACACTTTGAGGCTCGTATCCTGGGTTGTCATGTCTCCATCAGAATGGACAACACCACGACTATGTGTTATGTCAACAAACAGGGGGGCTTGGCCTCCCTGGTGTTGGCCAAACTACTACGCGATCTGACACTTTGGTGCGACTCGCGCCTGGCGTCAATACGAGCATTTCATGTACCGGGCCTCCTGAACTGCGGGGCGGACCTGCTGTCCAGGGGCGGGGTTCGGTACGGGGAGTGGTCCCTCAACCCTTGGGTGGCAGACCTGATTTGGGCCAGGTTCGGCCGGCCTCAGGTCGATTTGTTTGCATCCAGAGAGAACGCGAAGTGCTCTCGGTTCTTCTCGATGAGGGACGGGGACCTCTCTTTGGGCTTGGACACCCTGGCACACAGTTGGCCGGACGTCCTACTATATGCTTTCCCGCCACTGGAGCTGATCCCAGGGTCCAGGGTCTATCGGTTTTACTGGTGGCCCTGGCGTGGGGCGTGTGGAGGTCGGAAATAACGCCTCCTCTACGGCGAGCCGTAGCCCCTCCCCCTGTTCAGAGACCTGCTGAGACAGGGAGGAGACGAGGTTTTCCACAAACGCCCTCAGGAACTGGACCTGTGGGTCTGGCCCGTGAGAGGGCGAATTTGAGTTTGCATGGTCTTCTCCTGATGTAGTAGCTACCATCCAGGGCGCAAGGGCCGTTCCAGTTCCAGAGAGACTGAGGGCCCACTCGACTCGGGGCATGGCTGCATCTTAGGCCCTCTACAAGGGGGTTTGGATGCAGGAAATATGCTCAGCTGCAAACTGGTCGTCTGTCGACTTTTGCGGCATTCCACGGATTGGACGTGGTGGCGTCTTTAATGGCGCACACAGTCCTGGGTGTAGCCGCTGTCTCTAGCCAGGAGAGGGGTGAGCAGGCCTAGGGGTCGTGCTTTCTCTCCTGGTTTTCCGTCCTCTTAGGTCCCCCTGCGACCGGCTTAAGGCTGGGTCCCAGGGGGGGAGGCCCTGTTTTCCCTCATTGTGGTATGGGATAAACTTGTGTCTGTCCATTAGTTGAATGAGGCAGACCTTGTGGTCTGTCAGGGTCTTTCCTTCTGGTCCTGCACCTATGCCCGGAGGGCTGGGGCGCCTGTGAGGCCGGAGTCACGCCTTGGGGCGAGGCCTGGGGCTGAGGACGCGCGGGTCTGTAAGGGTCGTGTGACTTGTTGACCCAAGGGGGTTTATGAGTCCCATAGTGAGTATATTATGGAGAGAGGTCAAGATAACTAGATAGAACTAGACAGTTTCTTTACTCTCTGAGTAATATACTCAACTAACACCCCTTCTGTGCGGATTTGGCATGCAGAGGGAAGTTGTTAAGAGGGCGTGGTATAGTTACACGAGGGGTTATATACCTCTTCCAGACTGCCGGATCGCGTAATATGACCCTAACCAATCAGAATTGTCACGGGAGTCAATGTGTGTTGCTCTGTGCATCGCCAGGGGGAGCTGTTATCCCATAGTAAGTATATTACTCCGAGAGTAAAGAAACAGGGGTTACATACGTAACCTCTAGTTCTTTTTTTGTCTTCATTTTTCTTTCTTTGTCTCTTTGTTTCAAAATAAATGGTTTAACAGATAACACAAATAAGTGTGCCCAAAATAAATGAAATTAAATAACTAAACAGAAACTGAACTGATCAACACAACTGAACTCAAACTGAACTGAACTCTGAACTAACCAGAATGACACATGAGGTGGACATATATAAGATATGTAAATAACACAAACTAAAATATGGCTGGCCATAAGAACTTGGTTCAGAGTATGGGAAGCCATTGGCGACCCCTCATTGGCTGGCCTTTAGTCAAAAGGGCAAAAGTGAGAAAGTGACGACTAGTTGTAGCGTCTGTTTTTGACAGCAAACAAAGACTATCAAAATCATTACAAAACAAATTAATACGTAGAAGAATCAACCGTATCAATTTGATAAACAATTGTATTGCTCTCCGCTGACGTTACCTCCTCTCTCCTCGTTCTAGATCTCCAATTCCTGTCTATGTGTAAAGAGGAGGCTTCCCCTGAACAGCATGAGATGAGTCCCAGTCTGGTCCAGGTGAAACTAGAACCTCCACAGATTAAAGAGGAACAGCAGGAGATGAGTCCCAGTCTGGTCCAGGTGAAACTAGAACCTCCACAGATTAAAGAGGAACAGCAGGAGGAGACACTACTTCAAAGACCAGAGGAGGCTGCAGGGTCATCATTGACATTACTAGCAGTGAAAAGTGAAGATGATGATGAAAACAGAGAGACAGAGCCTTTAGCCAGCACCTCAACTGAACACATGAAAACACAAGCTGATGTAGAGCACTGTGGAACATCACAACCAACTAGTGATGACCAGCTCCTCTCTTCACACAGTTCTGAATCTGACATTACTGAGGACAGTGATGACTGGCCTTCACACTGTTCTGAATCTGATACTGAAGACAGTGATGAGTGGAAGCCCAGTGATGATCAGTCTGTTTTAAACACACTGAAACCACACAAGACACAACGTGTGGAAGGACAAAGGTTGTCTTTGAGCAAGAAGTTGTCTCAGAACATGAAATCGTCAAAACAAACACCATCCATGAGGAGTCAAAAAGGAAAGAAAAGTCCTTGTTGTACAGAGTGTGGCAAAGTCTTTGTTTCCAATGGTAATCTGAAAAGTCACATGAGGACTCATACAGGGGAAAAGCCCTTTGCTTGTTCAGTTTGTAGTAAAAGCTATACCCAATCTCAAAAGCTGAGAAGACACATGATGACTCATACAGGGGAAAAGCCATTTGATTGTTCAGTTTGTAGTAAAAGCTATACCCAATCTCAAAAGCTGAAAAGACACATGATGACTCATACTGGGGAAAAGCCATTTGCTTGTTCAGTTTGTAGCAAAAGCTTTAACCGTACTCAAAGTCTGAAAAGACACATGATGAGTCATACAGGGGAGAAACCATTTACTTGTTCAATATGTAGCAAAAGCTTTACCAGATCTCAATATCTGAAAACGCACGTTAGGAGTCATACAGGGGACAGACCATTGTCTTGCTCAGTTTGTGGAAACACCTTTAATGAAACAGGGAATCTGAAAAGACACATGATGACTCATACAGGGGACAAACCCTTTGCTTGTTCAGTTTGTAGCAAAAGATTTACCCAACATTCACATCTGAAAATACACATGATGACTCATGCAGCGGAAAAGCCATTTGCTTGTTCAGTTTGTAACAAAAGTTGTATCCATTCTGGAAATCTGAAAAGACACATGAGGACTCATACAGGGGAAAAGCCATTTGCTTGTTCAGTTTGTAGCAAAAGCTTTAGACATACTCCAAGTCTGAAAAGACATATGATGACTCATACAGGGGACAAACCCTTTCCTTGTTCAGTTTGTAGCAAAAGTTTTACCCAATCTGGACATCTGCAAAGACACAGGAAGACTCATACAGGGGAAAAGCCATTTGCTTGTTCAGTTTGTAGCAAAAGCTTTACGCGTTCTGTAGATCTGAAAACACACATATGGGGTAAAAGCCCTTATCCAGATTGTGAGAAACCCTTCAATCGAAAATGTTACCTGAAGATGCACATAACGATCGCTCGGTTGGTGCAGTGGTAAAGTCCCTGGCCACCACCAAAATTTCTAGGAGTGAATATAGATAATAAATTAAGTTGAACGTCACATATAAAGTATATCTACTCAAAAATATCAAAGTCGTAATCATTATTACATTAAGTAAGATAATACATAGTACATCAGTCATCATTATATACCTTGTACTGTTCCTTCATACTCCCATACAATACATACTGTACTGTGTGGAAGTGTGCGGCAATACTTACAAAACATACACAGATCCATTTGTCATTCTTCAAAAAAAAAAAGCAATAAGGATAGTAAACAAAGCTGATTACAGAGAACTAACAAACCCACTCTTTATCAAACTGAACACACTGAAATATAAGGATCTGGTTGATTTCAAAACCACCCAACTCAAAGTAAAAAAAACTGTCAATTGCCAAACAGTATCCAGAAGTTTTTTGAATGGTGGGAAGTAAATATGAATCACAGTTAAAGGTGTGGAATTATGGAACATCAGTAGTGAATAACTGACGAACTGCAGTACATTACTCAAGTTTAAAATGTGTATATATATATATATAATCAAAATATTAAAAGGATATTGTAATACGCTCTGAAGATGAACACCAGAAGTAGTTTTTTTGGGTTTTTTTTTTTTAAATCTAGACCTGATTTAAGTTGATTTCTAAATGGAAAAAATAGGGGTAGGATCAGATAAGCAGAGGCTTCCTTCATACTCCTTTCGAACAATTATTTTATTGGAATTATGAGCATTATTAGTGTGCATTATTATTTTATTTTTTTAATGTTCTAAATAAACATTCATTCATTCAACTAGTTTTATTTTTTATACAAATATCCTTCTATAATGTGTTTCTGATGCACTCTCTAAATGCTCTTAATGTTTTTGTCACAATCTCAACACAGTTGTATTAATAGCTAAGTAGCAGATCTACAAGCTCACAACGTGTCCAAGCCTAATACATGTGGGAAGCACAACAATTTCAGAACACACTATTAGGAGACAAGGCATCGCTCCTGTAGCAAACACATTTTCTAGAACACATCAAGCCATGCAATTTTAGTCTGGCCCCACCTAACGTGAAGCATTTTGGAGACAAACTAAACACACTAGTGTTGCCACGTGGACTGAAGAGTTGGACTCAAGCTCAAGTTGAACTGTTATTTAGTTTTGATCCTATTTCCTGGATATATGTACCTGCATATTGGAATTATATTTGTGGGATCGCTAAGGCGATCACACTAATGTTATCCTCATTATTTGTGGGATCGTTAAGGCGATTACACTAATGTTATCCTCACTATTTGTAGGATCGCTAAGGCGATCACATTAACGCTATCTTCACTATTTGTGTGATCGCTAAGGTGATCACACTGTTATCCTGACTATTAGTGGGATCACTAAGGCGATCACACTAATGTTATCCTCATTATTTCAGAACCTCAAATCTATCGACCCCTCCTCTCTCTCCTCTCTACTGTCCGACACCATATCAGACCCACCCAACTCAAATCACAGAGCCACCAACTGGAACGGCTCACCAAGAAAACATGTTCTCAATGTCCACTCTCAGGCTTACAAACTACATCAGGAACAATATAAAGACGCCTCAATAGCACACACACCTCCCACTACTCCCCTTGTCATTCCATCTGGCAGTTGTGTAAAGTAACTCAAGTGATGTACTTAAGTACACTTTTGAGGGTTTTTTACTTTACTGGAGTATTTCCAATTTTAAATACTTTAATTTCTACTCCACTACATCTCAGAGGCAAATATTGAACTTTTTACACTACAATTATTTGACTACAATTATTTTAGTTACTAGTTACTTTGTAGATTTTGATTGTTATTACAAAACATAAAAAGTCCTGCTATTTTCAAAAGATTTGTATACATGTTATACATTTGAAAACTGGTGAAATGGGACATTCTGCATAATGAGTACTTTCTACGTTTGATACTTTAAGTACATTTTGATGCCAGTACTTTTACTCAAGTAAATTTTGAATCCCGGACTTTTACTAGTAACAGAGTATTTCTACATTACATGGGCCAAAAATGAAATATATGATATTGTACGTTTGTAATATTTTAATGACGTAAGATTGGGAATGGTGTAAGCCAATTAAATTCATTTATTGTATATTTTGGCGTAAGCCAATTAAATTCATTTATTGTCTCCGCCAGAGGTGGAGAGTATGTTTTCGTCTCCGTCCTTCCGTGTGTCCGCCAAGCTAACATTGGTCAAGCTTCACATGACACGTGACAATATGTTTAAAGGGTGTGCTTTGATTGGCTAGCGAGACGCATGACGAAATAGAAACCTATAAATAGGCATGTCACTTCAAAAAATCTTTTATATTTTTTCAAGTGAGCTTCCATCAGCCAAGCTAACATTGGTCAAGTGACACGTGACAATATGTAATATAAATAGGTAAGACAGGATTAATCAGGAACACATATGGGGTAAAAGCCCCTATGTGTCTATAAAAATCAATGTTGAACAACTACTAGATCTATTTATTGGCTGAAATGACTAGTTTGTTTAGAAACGCGCTGCAGAAGTCCCACCGTGTGTGTATTATATTCTCCATGACAATTTCTTCTTGCTGACGGTGTTTTGCTGAGATTCTTCTTATTTTCTGCACTGTGCCATGTATTCTGCGGACGGCTTTGAAATCTGTGGTAATTCCCGTGACCGCGGAATCCTATTTCACTCTACACAAATCGACTCGCCAATAATAGCGGATCTACAAGCTCAATAAAAAAAGTTTTGAGCTTGTAGATCCGCTATTTTTGGCGAATGTTCCCCCCAGAATGCGACATATCTAAGTGCATGGTGTATGCTTTTGGGCGGGGGTGCGGGCGGGGACTTCTTTCTTCTACAATAGAAGAGTTAGGACGTCACATTCTAATACAACCAAAATACCCAATCTCGGCACCGACCACAGTGGCGCACCTTGCTAATCATTAGACTCCCAACCCACTACCACCACCTGATTCGGATGCTATCAATGCATTGAATGGGAGATTATCACGTTCTATCAGACCATTGAATGGGCGAAGTAGGCAACCTACTAGCTACCCCGCGATTTGTCAGACCATTCATTGGGCGTAATCAGGAGCTACTGACCTACCGACGGAGATGACTTAAATAGTTCAGTTTCGGTTTTGGTTTTGGTTGTTTTGGTTTCGGACCATGACGGAGGCGCGCAGTCTCAGGCGAGCTGGAGCCCCGCGACGGGCCACCGGCACCGAGGGAGCTAAAGCGACCGAGTTGCCGTCCGGAGCGGTGCGACGCTCGCCTGAGCCTACTCAGCGCCGTTGGAGTTATGTACCGATAGGCACAGAATCGTAAATATTGTTGTGGGGACTGCTCCGCCTCCGTCGGTAGGTCAGTAGCTCCTGATTACGCCCAATGAATGGTCTGACAAATCGCGGGGTAGCTAGTAGGTCGCCTACTTCGCCCATTGAATGGACTGATAAAACGTGATAATCTCCCATTCAATGCATTAATAGCATTCGAAGCCGGTGCTACCACTGGGAGTCTGGGTTCGACTCCCGCTTGGGATAAACTTTTTCAGTCATCCGCGGACTACTTTTTTTCGCCGATAAAGTATAGTTTTGGACCATGACGGAGGCGCGCCGACTCAGCAGACCTTGAGGCTGAGGAGTTGCGCCCGAGCGCCTCCAGGCGCGAGTGCCCGCAACGACCAGCCGATGGTCTGCTGGTCGAATCAGCGTCGTCCGATGGATTTTGACTCGATGGCTTTACCTGGTTCTTCTTGACAGATGTTCTGCTGGACGCTGCATCTGAACTTCTCCCTCTTTCTAATTTAGCTGTCAGATCATTTAAGACAATAATAATATGCTATTATCAAGTGTGTGTGTGTGTGTGTGTGTGTGTGTGTGTGTGTGTGCGCGTGTGTGTGCGCGCGCGCGTGCGCGTAAGTGTTTTTTTTATACTTGTGAGATGAGCTTGTCTGTAAGGATAAGATAACAATCGAGAGAGAGACAGAGAGAATAGAAAGCGAGAGAGGGCTTCTCACATGAAGCCTTCAATTCTCTTTTATTTACTGAAGACCCAGATGTATGTATGTATGTATGTATGTATGTACTGTATGTATATGGCGGGTTGCTTCAAAATATACTTAAAGTACCAAAAGTAAAAGTACTCATCATGCAGAATGTCCCATTTCACAATTTTTCAAATGTATATAAAAATCCTTTGCAAATAGCCAGTCTACAAACTCACAACCCGTCGCATCGCAACACGTTGTAAACTTGTAGATCTGGTATTTTCAAATTGCCAAAGTATGTACATATCTGAAGTGGTTTTGTCATAATCAAAATCTACAAAGTAACTAGTACCTATGGTTTTCAAATAATTGTAGTGGAGTAAAGGTAAAATATTTGTCTCTGAGATGTAGTGGAGTAGAAGTAAAATGATTGAAAATTCTCCAGTAAAGTAAAAAATACCTCACAATTGTACTTGAGTAAAGAACTTGAGTAAATGTACTTAGTTCCTTTCCACCTCTGTGCATAGGAATGCATTGACATGAGTTGGCTGAAGACACCGATACTGTCAACCGAGGGTCTCTAACTTTGTTTCATGTCAAGGGCCCACAAAATGATATGTATTTGGCCACGGACCCCCATCTGAGAATATTGCGTGCCAGGGACTCTCATAAGAGAAGATTATTCCAGGTTTTTCCAAATTTTTCGAAAATAGTAGATCTACAAACTCAAAATGTTGTGAGTGTGTACATCGAGCCCAGCGTAAAATTGGTTTAAAGTGGTTAAAAGTTTGACCCTTACGGCAGTGTTGATTTTGACAGCAAATTTTGATTTAGTTTTAGTCCATAGTCTTTTGAATAAAATTCCATTTAATTTTAGTCATATTTAATCATCTGCAATGTTTTAGTTTTTATCTAGTTTTAAATATACGATTATAGTCGACTAAATCTACAGTTGATTTAGTAGACTGATTTTAGCTGATTTTACACTGGTTGCATTCTGAAAATAGCCGATCTACAAGCTATTTTCAGAGCGCAACACAAGTCATAACATGACTCATCTTTCAGTTCGACTGGATCTCTTCTCCACTAGTCTTAGTTCTACTGGATCTCTTCTCCACTAGTCTTAGTTCTTCTGGATCTCTTCTCCACTAATCTTAGTTCTACGGGATCTCTTCTCCACTAGTCTTAGTTCTACGGGATCTCTTCTCCACTAGTCTTAGTTCTACGGGATCTCTTCTCCACTAGTCTTAGTTCAACTGGATCTCGTCTCCACTAGTCTTAGTTCTGCGGGATCTCTTCTCCACTAGTCTTTGTTCTACTGGATCTCATCTCCACTAGTCTTAGTTCTACTGGATCTCTTCTCCACTAGTCTTAGTTCTACTGGATCTCGTCTCCACTAGTCTTAGTTCTACTGGATCTTGTCTCCACTAATCTTAGTTCTACTGGATCTCGTCTCCACTAGTCTTAGTTCTACTGGATCTTGTCTCCACTAGTCTTAGTTCTACTGGATCTCGTCTCCACTAGTCTTAGTTTTACTGGATCTCTTCTCCACTAGTCCCTCACTAACAATTTTTGACAAACTTGTCAGTATATTTAGTCATCATAGCTTAGTTTTTATTTAGTTTTCGTCAGTGAAAAAGGTAGTCGACAAACATCTTTCGTCATAGTTTTAGTCGACAAAATCAACACTAGTTGTCTCTATACTAAACCCCCTCCTGTTATGGCTCTACACTAAATCTCTTTAACGAAAATACCAGATCTACAAGCTCACCTCGCAACACATTGTGAGAATAGGGACGGTGGAGTTAAAGCTCACTGCCATTGGCTCACTTGTTGTGGAAGCGTGTTCACAGTTTTCACCACGTATCAGCAGGTGAAGATCATACTCTTCAATTTACAGAGATGCAACAATACCCCCATGAGCAAGCCCTTGGTGACTGCACTAATTAAAAACACCTGTTTGTGTGCCGTGTCATGCACCGAACATAGCAGATCAACAAGCTCACAGCATGTCTTGTTATTTCCGGTGCACGACATTGGCTCACAACATGTGAAGTTGAAATATTTGTATTGAATACATCATCTGAAACAGACGCTTCTTTTTCTGTGTGAAATGATCTTTATTGGCTTTTTCATTAAGCAGGATTTGTGAGCAGTTTTACAGTGAATCTGACATCTACAGTCCACCATTATATATACTGTATACCCGTAGGCGTAAATATAAAAATATACAATAAAAAATGATTAAAAAAAATACTAAGAAACAAACAAAGGTAAACAGAAACAACAAAACAAACAAGTATTGTATATCACAATCTATTCTAGCAGTTTCTGTTCTATTAATGCAGTGCAATATAAACGAGCAGTGCACCTGAATACAGTATATGTTTCAAATCTCCCATCTCAATTTTACACTGAGGACAGAGTGGATATTACTTTATTCATTTATATTTGTATGACTGATTCTTTCAGGTGAATTAACATCTTGTTAATGTATTTAAAATTGAGAAGCTTATATCTTATATATTCTCTCTGGGCATCTCCCAAAAGTGGATGTTGTTTATCTGAATTCTCATATTTTCCCCATTTGTTCTTTAGCCAACATTGAATTAACCATAAACACAGACTCTTCTGTAATGTAAGTGAGAAATCGATCTCTGTCATAAGATAACGACAAGCTGAAGACAACAGAAGAACCACATAGTTGTTTTCTGTAACAGATAACTGGCTCTTACGTTGAATAAGATACAGTAAGACACTGCCCCCAAATGGATCTCTGTTTGTAAAAGCCCTATGACTTCTGTGATACGGAGAACAACAGGATGGAAATGGAACATGAAAAGGAATGTGTGTGTGTGAGTAGTGTCATAATACACTTGGGTAGCTAACGTTAGCATGCTAACAGTTTCTATAAATAGAATAGGTGCATATCTAAATATGGCTATTCTAAATATAGCCTAATTCTAAATATAGGATTTTATTAATACATATGATATATATATATAGATTTTAATCATTTTAATCCAATCATTTAATCCGTTTATTTTAATCCAATCAATTAATTCGTTTTTAATGTCATCTCTGTCTGATTCTCTTCTCTCTCTCTCACTCTCTCTGTCCTGACCAAAAGCCCCAGCTGTTGCCTGTTTTGACACCTGTCAAAAATGTTTCCCTCTCCCCCCTCCCTCCCTATGTTCTCTCTTTTCTCTCTCCCCCTTTCTCTTTCCCCTTTCTCTCCATCCCATTCCCTCCCTCTCTGTCTCTCTCTCTTGGCAAAATTGATGGAATTGGGTAAAGGGGAGATGGGTGGATAATGATCATCAGTGGTACTGCAGGCACACATACATAGACCTATCAGAATTTAAAACAATTGGGTGTTGGTTTAAACTCTTTTGTCATATTATAGGCTTATTTTTTATTTATTTTTTGAACAATAATAACTTTTAACAGCTGCCGTAGCGATGATAGTGAGATGGAGACTGTCTTATCCCTCTACGGGGGATCAAAGCAGGGACTCAAATTGCTCTGTAAATGGATGAGAGGATTGGGGTAGGTATTAATCTATAGCATTATGCCCCATGGTTTTAGAAGTTCACTAATGCCCAAATGCATGCTGGGATAATACTTCGTAGCCAATGGAATCCCATAGGATACAATATGCTGTGATCCTCTCCCATGGGCTTTGTTCACACCTAGGGTGTTGGAGCTATTGTTTTCTCGGCCCACAGCTGCAATCAGGCCTGGAACCTTAAAAATAGCCTGTCTCTTAGTAGTAACCAAATGGACCCAGGATGTTCTGAAAAGATCTGTAACTCTAGCATCTGCATCACTTGATTAAATAATTGTTATTTTGATCAGCATATGCCTGTTATCACTCCTATTGGTACCAACTCTCCATCATTTTACAGTATTGTAGCTGGGGATCCCCCTGGAACCCCTCCCCCCTCCTGGACAGCTGTTGTTCCATTGACAAATGGTTGAGAACCACTGAATTTTCAGGTCTCGTGTGTCACTTTTAAAATCATATGATATATATCAAATGGCTGTAATTGGTACTGAATGCATACGTTCTACATACAATAAATATTTATTATGGCTGAGTGAACATCTAACATTCTGACATTAACCACTTCAGTCCATTATACATTCAGGGTTAGGGTTACAGTTTTGAGGTGTTTCTACTCCAGTAATATATAGGGATATTATTTTATCCCATATGTCCCCTAACCATCAGTTTAAACTGTTATACAGTTTATTATAAGCACATAGACACATTCAATTAAAATGTTCTGCGGTTACATGTGTGTATTTGACATGTCTGTACATGTTTTTATAAAACATGTACGATTGTCTATAACATAGATGCCTGTACATGTTTGATCTGACTGTCTATCTATCTATCTATCTATCTATCTATTTATCTATCTGTCTATATGGTTTTCTGTCTGTCTGTTTGGATCTAGTGGTGTTCTTGTACATGACTTTATAACTTATGTCCACTATCTGTGGCAGATAGGCTAAAATATAGAGGAGACTTTGTCCGGAGGATGCAGCTGCCTTTCACATCTATTTGCGATCTTCTGCTGTGTCCATGATGGGGAGAACAACTGAACCAGGGGTTGTAATGGTATTGAGAGAGAGTTTTTGATGATGATCAACTCTATGGTCTATACATTTTGGCTATAGTGATCCGCATAGACAGTAGGTTGTCTGTTTTCAGTACAATAATAATACATCTTACAGGGGGTTTTCATATCTATGTGTTATATTCTGTTTCTCGATGGGGGTGTTACCTGCACCTGGAACCTTAAAAATAGCATGTCTCTTAGTAGTAACCAAATGGACCCAGGATGTTCTGAAAAGATCTGTAACTCAAACATCTACATTACTTGATTAAATGTTATTTTGATCAGCGTATGCCTGTTATCACTCCTATTGGTACCAACTATCCATCATTTACAGTATTGTAGCTGGGGACCCCCCTGGAACCCCTCCCCCTCATGGACAACTGTTGGTCCCTGGACAAATGGTTGAGAACCACTGACCTTTCAATTTTCAGTACTTTTTTTTACTTACAACATCACTAGGGTTAGTGTTAGGGGATCGTAAAATAGTGGTCCAATGGTGTTGGTAACGGGATATGGTACCATATCTGTCTGTCTGTCTGTCTGTCTGTCTGAAATGAAACTTAAAGTGACTTCTCCAAAAGGAAGGAATGGCCTAATATTATTAATGCATTTTGGCTGTGTGCAATAATGCAACTGCAGACATTACAGTATATTGCCTTTTGTTAGGCTATTCAATGTTTTGAGACATTGTATTTTATTACTACACAATAGTAAATAAATAATTCTACACAATAAATAAATACGTTTTAAATAACTGATCTCAATATGGATCCATTCTAGTTATGATATGAGGGTTTTGCCATAATCATGTAGCTCTACAAGAGAGGCATAGCCATGACAGCAATGGTACAACAAAATGTTTTAAAAAATGCATATATATTTAAAAAAAATAATACTTTAAGGCCATTTGGTATTCGGCCGTCGGCCAAGTGTTTCCTATATTCGTTTTTGGGCAAGTATTTTCCATTCGGTGCATCCCTATTAAATAGACATTTGACCTCTTATTTTTTTTACCATTTTGGAACCGAAATATGGAACCGTTAAGAACCGTAACCGATAAGCAGAACCGGAACCGGAACCGGACTGGTAAAAATCCTAACGATACCCATCCCTAGGCCGAATAAATATTACCGAATCTTTAGAAGAAATACACAAACAGCACAAACCGATTGTTAAAACACTGTTGAATGGAGAAGTATACAGCAGCTGCTTCTCTCAGTTAAGTCCAGCTGACATTCCTAGTCATAGAGCTATTTAACACTTATTTTAACCAAAGAAAATCACTTACCCTACCTTTTAAAGTCCTTATTCATGTCACATCAAAGTCCTTATTATTTAAGTCATTAGTCATGTCACATCATATAAAGTCCTTATTCATGTCACATCAAAGTCCTTTCTTCTATTCCTTCATTCCAGACCAGTGTGTGGAGTCCAGTCTGCAGGTGAAGATGAGTTCTCCAGCCAGGACTGTTTCTATCAACCGGGAACCTGAATACCACCTTAAACAGGAACCTGAAGACCACATAGATCTCAGTAAGTTTCAAGCCCTTTACAACAGTGTTGAACCAGTGCTGTACACTCGGTAACAAAAAAAAACTAAAATATACAAGAGCAAAACAATAGACAATGCCTAGTGGAAACAGCAACTCTGTCAGAATTTTCGAACGCCAAGGAGTACAAGTGAGTTTTCAAATGTGATTTAAACACAGGCAGAGTTTGAGACGCTCTAACATGGGGTGGAAGCTCGTTCCACAGTTTGGACGCTACGGCGGAAAATTTTCTCCCCGGGTCTTCAGTTTTGTTGGTGGGACCTTAAGAAGTGACTTGTCAGTAGACCTCAAGGCCCTTGTAGAGTTATTGGGAGGTAGAAGCGCCGATATGTGCAATGGTGCCAACCCATTTAAAGACTTAAAAACAACCATTAAAGTCTTCCACTGAATCCTGTAATGAACAGGGAGCCAGTATAAGGAGGTAAGAATCGGATAGATCATACTTCTGTTCCCTGTTAACAATGTGATTACATCAATCCGTGTCAGATCTTCATCAGGAAATTGAGAGCACAATAAAAACAGCAGAGCTTTTTCGACCGATGTGTTTACTTTATTTTCCTTTGTTGAGAACTGCAACCTGGGGATGTGTGTGCACTAGCTTTTCATTCAACAGAGGAAGCACTGCATGAAAATAATGTTCAAACCTTTACCGGTCTCTCTTTGTATCTATTTCCTAGACGTCCTGCACCTCCCTGTGTGTAAAGAGGAGGTTTCCCCTGAAGAGGAGAGGAGCCCCAGTCTGGTCCAGGAGGAACCAGAGCCTCCACACATTAAAGAGGAGCAGGAGGAGCTTCTTCAAAGACCAGAAGAGGTTGATAGGCCAATGCTGACGTTACTCAGTGAAAAGTGAAGGTGATGATGGTGAAAACAGAGACACAGAGCCTGTAGCCAGCACCTCAACTGAACACATGAAAACACAAGCTGATGTAGAGGACTGTGGAACATCACATCCAACTAGTGATGACCAGCTCGTCTCTTCACACTGTTCTGAATCTGACATCACTGAAGACAGTGATGAGTGGGAGCCCAGTGTAGATCAGTCACCTTTAAACACACTGAAGTCACACAAGACACAACATGTGGAAGGACAGAGATTGTCTTTGAGCAGCAAGATGTCCCAGGACCTGAAATCATCGAAAGAAACTCACTCCATGCAGAGTCACACAGGGAAGAAAAGATTTAGTTGTAGAGTGTGTTGCAAAATGTTTAATCAAAAGGGACATCTTAAGACGCACATGAGGACTCATACAGGGGAAAAGCCCTTTACTTGTGATGTTTGTAACAAGGGCTTTCGTCAGAGCTGTCATGTAAAATTACAGGTGTTCACTCTCCATTCCGACATCTCACCACTCCGACTAGTGGCTTCCGCGTGCGGTTAGGGTTAGGGTTAGGGTTAGGTATAGGGTTCGTCAACGTCGGAAAGGCGACATGTCGGAAAGGAGAAATGCACCCAAAATTACACATGAGGACTCATACAGGGGAAAAGCCAGTCACTTGTACAGTTTGTAACAAAGGCTTTAGTCACAACGGTCATCTAAAAACACACATGAGGACTCATACAGAGGGGGAAAACCTTTAGCTGCAGTTTGTGACAAACGCTTTGGTCCAAATGCACATAGATTCATACACAGAGAAGCTGTTAGTTAAATGGAAACAATTGTTTTTTTCAAAGGATCAATCTGAGTTGATAAATGACATCAAACAAACATATGATCTATCACCATTATGTATAGCTTCTGCCTCGATTATTTACGATTAATGAGCAGTGATAATGCATTGTATAATTATTATAATGTATTACAACTATGAGAATTATTATGAATCAAGATCCTGGCCTAAATAAAAATTCTGTGAGTGACCTTTAATTATGAAGCTGTGTGATACTTGACCTTATACATTATAAATAAGTAGGTGGGAGGTGGCTTATTGTCGGTATCAGCCGAGTAACACGCGGGAGTCTGTCCCCGTTACAATGAGCTAGACCCCTGGGAGATGGATTGCTGAGGTGGAGCGCCACACCTATCCTCAGCTCCCAGTACTTACCGCACGACTTACCGCACCCAAGCCGTGCTACTCATGCACTGAGTTGGCGGTGCCCGGGATCGAACCCATGACCTTGTGGTCTGAAGGCTTTATAATGTGTTACGATTATTGTTATTACGCATTAGTATTTATGGGTTCTTATAATTATTCAGTATTATAAGTATATTTATAAAGCATTATAGACAAAGAATCCATAGCAAGTGTTACCGTCTATACAACATACTACCTACATGTAGGCTATACAACATACTATGATCACTACCTACATGTAGGCTATACAACATACTATGATCACTACCTACATGTAGGCTATACAACATACTGTGATCACTACCTACACATGACCTTATAAAACCTTAGAGTAAAGAGAAAGGGGTGTGGCATAGAGGAGTTTGTTGGTTTACTGAAGATAGGCTATACAACATACTATGATCACTACCTACATGTAGGCTATACAACATACTGTGATCACTACCTACATGTAGGCTATACAACAAGGCTATAACCACTTAAACACCTGTAGTATTAGAAAACTGGATTGAGTTAGCGTCTACTCCAAATCTCTTCGCCACAAATAGCAGATCTACAAGATCACAATGTGTCACAAACGTGAGGCATTGTTAACTTGTAGATCTGCTATTTTGGCTAATGTTTCCCCCTAGAATATGGACGCTGGGGTTCAAGTGGTTAAATCAGTAAGTGTTCAACAGGCTGTGTGTTAAGGGTTAAAGATGCTATTTGTTGTGGCAGCTCAGGGGGAATGGAGGCAGGCCTGACAATAAAGTAAGGCCTTTGTTGATTTGTTTCTCAAATCTGATCTTTAGGACTGACTGTTCACACTGTTATTTGCAAGTGAATCAGATCAGATTTGTGCACTCAAAAACAGCCAATCTACAAGTTCACAATGTGTCGCATTGTGAACTTGTATATCGTCTATTTTCGGCAAGGGACACTTGCTCGTTGTACAACAAAGTATGAAAATACTCTGCTCCAGTGTCAGAATATCCAGACTGAGACACATCTTTAGAAATCAGAGAAGAATCAGTTTCCATGTGGTTTTATGCTGTTCATACCTGATCAAATACATCTAGTTCCAATCTGGATAGGACAACAATGTGATTTGGGCTGCCAGTCTGAACAGGGCCTTTTAGTGAGCAGAGAGACCAAGGATGGAGAAAACAGAACAGCTTCATTACGTTGAAGGAAGTGATGTTGTAGAAAGATCATCTTCCAGATGGTTCCATGGTTCCTTGCCTCTACAACACATACAGGTTGTTGCCTCTGTTGTCCTTCTGAACAAAGAGAACTGCCAGTGGGGAGTTGGGGGCTTTTAAGGGTTCCTTCATTGATTTGCTGCCACAGGTGAGTCCTGGTTCAAAGTACCAATTGGCTGCAGCAATAAGATAACGTTTCACTTCTACCACCCCACTTAGCTCCAGTTGGGGGCGCTGTTTGTCTGGATGTCCTTAAGATAAATTACTGGACATAATAATGTCATAATTCTAGTTTAATCTTAGACTGGAATAGACCTTTTCAATTAAACAAATTAACACTGTGTTTCATTCAAGTCAAAGTAAACAGAGTGGGTGCTGCTATCTTGCATGTTTATTTAATTAGTATCATTGGTGACACCTGTACAGGGTGTTACATTACACAACTATTTATGTTAATATTCAGGCAGAAGAGAAGTGCTGAGGACACATCTTTTAGTCACACAGAGGAATGTCAGTCATCAGAAATATAACAATGTGATGAATCTGTATTTAAGCTGCCCCAACATCCAGATTATCATAAATATCATAACAATGTGTATGTATCCTTGTAGAATCTGTATTTAAGCTGCCCCAACCCCAACATCCAGATCAATGTCAGACTCCAGTTGCCTTCCAAGACAACAGGACCCTGTCCACCTTTTCTTCTTCCATTTTCTTCCCTTTCTATTCTTTACTCTCATTTTCTCATTATGATATTTCCCATTATTATATTACATAATTATTGTCATATTGTAATGTGTGTTGCCCAGCCCACATTAGTACCTGTGGAAGCGGACTGAATATAAAGGGACACAGGAAGTAGGTTGGGCAGATTTACTGTGTGAGCTGTGTTCCGTCAGCAACTATAACGGAGCAACTATAAGACTTCCGGTAAGCGATCTCTTCAGAATAAGAGTACCCTCTAAAAATAAAAATAAAGTAGATAAACGGTTAATCTGCACATTAAAACTACAAATTAAGCATTTAATCGAAGCTATACAACACATATTATGTTTCTGTGTAACAAGAAACATAATATGTTTAAACATTAATAATTTATCTAAATGGATAAATGGTCAGAAACGGTCAGAAAAGTGCCGTTCTCAGACAAAAGTGGACACTGGACAGGCGCCGGCGGACACTGCCGACACTTCTGACATACGCACGCGTGCGGGGACACCTCCCCAACAACTCTGACCTCACTGGACGGTCCGCCACACTTTTTTTTACACATCTCGGGCTTATCCGAGAGTGCGGCGTTGTAGGGGAGGTGTCCCCGCACGCGTGCGTATGTCAGAAGTGTTGGCAGCGTCCGCCGGTGCCTTTCCAGTGTCCACTGTTGTCTGAAAAGGGCACTTTCTTTTCTTACATCTGGCCGCACTGGATGGCCTTCCAGTTGTTTTTTTTTACAAATTATCTCTCAATTTTCACCAACATTCTGTCCTACTGGTCTGTATCAATTTTCTATCAAGTTCAGGGGCGCTCAGTTATGGAACAGTTCTCTCGAACACACACACACACACACACACACACACACACACACACACACACACACACTTTTATTTTTCTGATTACATTCTTATTTGTATTGTATTTTAGTTTTTAAATAGGTGAGATCAACTTTATAAACCCCCCTTGCTTTATTTTTTTTAATCGCACCTGCACTGATCTACTATTATTATTTGTAGCATATTTTGTTGTTACTTTTATCACTGTTTATTTGCTTCTGCAATAAACAATATTATATCATGATCATTTTCCAAGAGTGACCTGGCCTAGAGGCAGCATTATTACAATAATGGACAAACAGTTCAAAAACAATACATATGTAACAAACACAAATGAATATCCAGTTAAAGTGAATGTATTTTTAAAATACATTTGTGTCTATACAAATAAAATTGGCAATTAGAAGTGTTCTAGTATGCGCCATTTAAAAGACGTACATCATAAATGTATTTTTAAAATACATTTGTGTCTTTTAAAAAACATTACACATTCGTGATCTTATTTTGAAGGCAACCGGAAACCTTATAGTTGCTAGCTCCAAAACCGGATGTCCTATAGTTGCTGACGGAACGGAGCTTAGACTTCATAGTATTTCACCAAACTTCCTGTTCCAGTTTTGGCTCCCATGAGCATCAATGGCGTCTGCTATGCAAGCAATGGCGTCGGCCCGCCCCCCTTGGCTGTCCCTTCCTTGTTTTCTAATTTCCTTGCTTCACTGTAAACACTGAGGACCCCAACACTCAGAGCTACCTAAAAGCCTGACTGAAGTGGAACACTTAGCTGCCCAAAGGAATGCCTGAACAAAACAAACGTAATTCTTCTGCCTACACATATACGTCATGTCCTAGTATGAGCGAATAGACGGATTTCCGCGCGACGTCATCACAGAGCAGAATGCGCAATCTGCGCATGCTCGGGGGAAACGAATTGCTGCGCCGTTCACTCTGTTGTTATGTTCGGGAGTTAGATAGCCATAATTCTGCTATTATAGGCATAATAGGCATAATGCTGCTATTATATACAAACAGATCCAACTTCCGACAAATCATTTTTATTGAGTAAACAAGGTATTACAAACTGCATAATTTAATATACTTTCATTAAACCCGGTGAAGATCATTTATTTTATGAATGGACATTTGACCAGAGCTGCTGCGGGTAATGGCGCCCTCTATAGGCTTCCCCCTCCTCCGCGCGGTCATATCCTCTCATGTTTACTAACAGGAAACCTGTCTATAGGGGAAGGGAATCAACGTCACTTGATGCCTTTGTTTGGCCCGGCAAAAACTCGGATGTGTCTCAAAGAATATGATAGAATAGAATAAACGATTACATTATAAAACATACATTAAACACTTCAGCCCTATTCTATACATAGGCTATTTGAAAATAGCAAGCTCACAACGCGTCACGTTGTGAGCTTGTAGATCGGCTATTTTCAAATGTTTTAGTACTTTTACTTTTGCTACTTTAAGTATATTTTGATGCCAATACTTAAGTACTTTTACTCAAGTAACATTTCGAACATATGCCTTTTACTTATAACAGAGTATGTTTATATTGTGGTGTTGCTACTTTTACTTAAAGGAGACACACCATGAATTAAAAAAAAATATTTGATATTTAATATCATATGGTGTATGTCCCTCAAAACATTTTCAAAAGGTTTGAGCCTAAATCAACACTCAGATATACTCATCCCAAGTCAATTCTCTCAGGCTTATAAAGCACTTTCTTTTTTTCTTTTTTTTAATCATTTTTATCCCACGATTTTGTAACCCACATTTTTTCACCCAGTGCCAATTGCCTATGTAATCCTGGGCACTACCTACCCTCTGCCAGCCTAGGGAGAGCCCAAGCTGAAGCTCATGCCTCCTTCAATGCATGAGGAGCAAGCAGGCCGCTTCTTATCACCCGACAGGGGGGAGTTTCCCTGGTTGGACATAGCGCGTGGAAGGAACACGTTATTCCAACCAGTTCCCTTCTCCTCCATCAGGCGCCCCGGCTGACCAGGGGGAGGCAGTATAGTGACCAGGATTACTACATGTTTTTGTGAGGGTATTAACTACCCTAGGAGACACGGGGAGAACATGCAAACTCCACACAGAGTAGGCCCTTTCACCAACCCCACCTAGGGTATGGGCGCCGATGACGTGGAGGAGAGAACACGCCCCCAGCGCCCACAGAGTCCCTGGCGGGAATCGAACCCAGGACCTTCTAGCTGTGAGGCGACAGCGCTACCGACTGCGCCACCGTGCCCCTATAAAGCACTTTCAGCTGCAATACCAAAACGTCCTGTTGGGCAGAGGGGTGCTACTGAGCAATTCTAAATACTCAGAATGCATCAAAATACATGGGCAGAAAGTTTGGTGATGTAAGCAAACTTGCCATTCTGAGATGGCCTGTTCAGACACGCCCATTTTGAAAATCTCTGAAATGAGAATGAATGACTGAATGTTAAAAAAAAATATTTTTTGGGGTACAAGAGACACTGGGGAGCCCAAAAAATACAAAAAAAAAAAAAAAAAAAGTGAAATTCATGGTGTGTCTCCTTTAAAGTAAAATATCTGAGTACTGTCCCTTTAAGTGTCTCTATGACGTCATCATAGTTGCGCCTCGAGTCGCTCTCAGTTGATGCAGGATTCAAAGCAGCTATTGTTTATTTACTCTGTTTATTTCACCTCTTTATATCCTTTAATAGACCATGGAACACAACTGTATGACATTATAAATGCCTTAGGTGTCTTATGTTCAAATATATATATAAGGTTGTAAATGCTTTTTAGCAGCTTTTATAGTAGACGACGTGTTTCTGAATATTCAGGGTTCTTTCCTCGTGTGAAGCTGAACCCGTTGTCTAGTTTTATAACTCTATGTAGCTTAATGTGTAAATGATTAGGAGCTCATGAACCCGTTAATCTTGCCCCCCCCCCCCCCCCCTCTCTCTCTATCGCGTGCTCTCTCTCACACACACACACACACACACACACACACACACACACACACACACACACACCGTTTTGAGCTTGTAGATCGTCTATTTTCACTATTCAAAATGTTTTAATAATAACAGTAAAAAAGGAAGGTGTAAAGCACATCGGGCAGCATGTTGTCATGTTGTTCAGTATGTAATGATGCATGATTCAGTATTTTAGCGGTTAAACTGTAAGGTAGATATTTTAGAGCAGGGTTCTTCAACAGTGGGTCCGGGACCCCTAGGGGGTCCTCAGAGTTACCACAGGGGGGCCGTCAAATATCTGTGTGATAGGAATGTTTGTGTGTGTGTGTATGTATATGTATATATATATATATATATATATATATATATATATATATATATATATATATAAATAATTAGGGGTGTATCGATACAGTAACTGCATCAAAATGTCGATTTTAATTTCAACAATCGAAGTATATCGATATGTACAGCAGCATACCGTTCCGTATCGTTTGACCTTGTATCGTATATTGGTTTGCAATACAAATAATCGATTGTATCGATACTAAGTTCTTGTGCATTGTATTTAGCAATTTGAGCTCATTCACTGCCAGGAATTAATTCATTAATTAATTCATCCGTCTACTTTACCATTGCCAGCGAAAATGGCGATTTTACTGTACCTTTGAAAAGTCATGGAATATTTTCTGTGACCGAGATCCCCACGGACAGGGGCTCGTTGAACGCACGGGGGTCCGGTAGCGTCGGGGGGAAACAATTGGCGTGCGGCCCTCCAATCTGTTCCTTTCCGTATAGCTACACTTGGTCTAACGATAAAATGTGTGTTCATGTCAAGGTGCGAGTTTGTCCATGTGTGTTCAAATACAATGCACATGTATTTGCCAGAGAAGCACTGTGTTTACTTATTTATATCCATAATAATAAATGTTTCCCTTATTAAACCTGCACTATCCACACGTTTCACACAGATAGAATGTCTTTGCTAAATAGTTACTGTAATTTTAAATCATTGAATTATATCGTATTGTGTATGTGTAAATCTTATATATATATACTGTATTATGTTCCGTTTATAATGTTTGAAATTAAAAAAAAAAAAAGAAAACTGTACAGGAGTGACTATAGTTGAAATTAGCTTGCTACCTTGTAAGACTGCATACAAATAATTTTAAATCAACTCTTTGACCAACAAGGTCGACTAGGGACAAAGAGACATCACTGCAACATTGTCTTAGATTGGATCATAGAATTCATTATAATTTAATTATACATTATGGTTTTTGATAGTTAGAGCAGTGAGTCCAATAGTAACAGGAGTACATGCCATTGTAGACATTTCTAGATGTCCAGCTGTTTGTGGAATTTAGAAAATGTTTCTCTTCATTGTTTGACTGTTCAACTAGATTTATTTTAGTTATAATATAGCTCTAGTCTAAATTGAATATTCACATTGTTTCCTTTTTTACTGTGTGTGTGTGTGCGTGTGCGTGTGCGTGTGTGTGTGTGTGTGTGTGTGTGTGCGCGCATGCATGAGAGCAGATCATTCCAATGACTCGGCCATGAGTGAAGACCTGAGCTCTGCTGCCCCCTGGAGGACTGCTGCCTCCATGCCTCCCATCTTCACCCTTCAGGAAAACAATAACCACAGTGAGACACACACACACACACACACACACACACACACACACACACACACACACACACACACACACACACACACACACACACACACACACACACACACACAATAACATTTTAATAACTAACTGTTTATTAAAATGCTCCATCAGACCGCCTAACTGTATGATAATATTCATATTATGTTTTATGCCATTACCTATAGCTTATATCGTTATAAATTCAGATTTTCATTATATTGTATTTTTATTTTTATTTGATTTTATTAAGGATCCCATTACCTGGTGCCATAGCAACCAGCTAGTCTTCCTGGGGCCTATTTCACGAAAGCAGAAATAGGGGTTAAGCCTGGATTTAACAGCTATCCTGGCTTAATTTATCCAGGATTAGCCATGAATCAGAGCGGCTTCACACTATGGTCCCGGGTGCGCACCCTGGGCCACTTGGCTGATATTGTGGTAGTGTGAACGTAGCGAACCGTTCCCCGTAACGCATCACCGTTCCATACCCGAAACCACCTCGGGAGGTAGTTTCGGGTCCGATTGCTGCGGAGTCGGGAACGGAACGCGGCAGTGTGAATCCATCCGTACCAAGAGAAGGAAGTGGACTGTTAATCATATATCATTTATACATTTTTATAATGACGCATTATTTTAGCTGGGTTATACCTTCTCATAGTTATACTTGAATGTTGACAAGAAATAATAATCCCGCTAGTGTTTGAGTAGCGCGAGCCGTGAAAAATAATAAACAAAAAACACATGTGTGGCGAACGTATTTGTAAGGATAAATACACCAAGGATTAGTCCGTGACGTGGCGTCACTGCTAAATTACAAAGGATGCGTCCGTGACGCCAATATCATATTAACAGACGACAGTGCATTTCGAGGTTTCAAAGACCAGTGCACACACTGCTTTGGTTGTGTATTGTTGATCTGTTGTTATTATAACTCAAGACAACGTCAGGAACACAGTCAAACTTTATTATTCACTCTAGAATGACTTTTCTTCTGTGAATGACATTCGCTCTCCCAAAGCGTCATAGTCCACAGCGCCCCCATGAGGCACCTATTTACCATTACTGTTAAATGAAATGGTCTCGAGTCTTGGCCAGTGTGAATGCTGGCCAACCAAGCGCACTCGGGAACGGAGGGGGAACGCTTCGCTTCAAACGCACCCAATATGAAACCGCCCTCAGTTTCATGAAAGGTGAATTATCTTGCCAGATTAGTTTAGCCAGTTCACCCTGGATAACTTTAACCATAACTCGGTTTCACAAAAGAAAATTGAAGCAATCCTACCTTAGTTACCATGGAAATTCAGCTGTGAAGTTAGCCTGGTCCGGACCAGGCTAACAGTCCAGATTTATTAGCCTCGGAATCCCAGCCTTTTTTTTTGTTTCAAAAGAAAAACGTCTGGGCGAACGGTGCAGGAACGATGGTCTTAGGACCTTGTTAACTCCTAACCAACCAGAGTGCAGAGGGGCGTCGCTCTAAATTTGGTGACGTCAGCCTGCTCCGTGCACAGACCGGGGGGGGGGGGGGGGGGGGGGGGGGGGGGGGGCGGGGACATAGATTGGTGAAGCAATCGGAGGACGCGCCTTGCTCCAGGCGCCTGGGTTTGGATCCGCCCTTCGAGACCATGGATTCCTCTCGTTCTCTCAGTCTAAGATTTATTAATCCAGTGCCTTGTTCTTCAAGTTTTGTAAAATAGCTGTTAGTCCAATCCTCCAATCGTAAACCAATTACTTTTTCCACAGTTAATTCAACACATATGTTTGTATATGGACTCATTTTAAAGACCCTGCATTCAAATAAAATGAAATAAATACAATAAGATATAATCAATTTAATTATATTACTGAAATAGTGTGTGACCATGAATCATACTTGTTTCACAATGACTCATGTGACATGTCATTGTCACTCAGTTAACACTATCTAACTATATAAATGGCGAGCGACTTCCGCACCCTAGGTGCGACACCCCACAGCTCTGTTATCGAATAAACAACGCACCGCCAGACCACATGTCGCCAACTGACTCGCCACGGCGGCCGCGCTGAATTTACGCGTCGCGTAGGGGACCTCTCATTGCTCACTACACCTTTTCCACCGCGCAACATAATTAATTCTACTCACCAAATGTCGGACAAAACGGAAGGGGAGGCAGCTTCGTACCGTTTACCGTGCACACCACCGACACCGCACGGCGACGGGTTTCGCCGAAACAACACGAGCGGCCGCCATTGCACTCTGCCCATGTCCTCCACAACAGCACACACACACAGCTCCTTTGCTTCAACCCCCCCCCCTTCTTACGTACCTCCTTTGTTCCACCCAGGCCGTTACTTTCACTTCACTCATGTCTCGATCACAATATGTCCGTCCTTCACGTGCCATGTTCATCCCAAACACAAAAACAAACAGCCACCGCCACAGCACAGCACGCTGCCCAGGGTAATATGGTAAACAAACCTGCCTAGGTTCATGACACCACAGGACTCGACAGTGATGTCATCATTATGCAACCCGGAAGTACAAATACCAAGGATAGGTCAGTGATGTCAGTCGGGTTGACAAGTTTGCTGCCAGGTTTTAAAAAACAAGCGACAGAAACAAGCAAACCGTGCATGAAAAAAACAAAAACTGCCGAAGGGGTCCGCCATGTTCCAGGGGGGTCCCCGGGGGTCCCAACACTCACAGGGGTCGGCGGACCACCAGGGGGTCCGCGGACCACCAAAGTAACAATCACTATTAACATTTTTTCCAAATTTCTTTTTTTTTTTTTTTTTTTTTTTTTTCCTTTTTGGACACTTTCACTCCGGCGATTTGGGTACCCCAATATACACGCACCCACGCTGGGCCCCGTGCGCGGCTGGGGTTGAGGGGGGCGTAGCCCCCCGAAACTCTAGTAGTTCATATTGTTGTTAGATGTTTGATAATATATTACAGATTTTCTTTTAGATTATAAAAAAAATGGCTGATTCTTGTCCACCTTTGGAGTTACATCATGGCAAGGTAACTACACAACCCAAACCTCTACCAAAGTGGTCTTGCCCTTTAAACAGTAAATCTGATCACAAACCTATGAGTTTTTCCACACTAATTCAATTCTTATGCAAAAATCGAGTCGAATCGAATCTACAAGCCTGAAAAAAAAAAGCCTTTCCCCGTGAACCGGGGACCCCCATTGCCCCCGTGGACGGAAATGCAGATATATAAATAGATAGATTCCATGTAATGTCAACATTGCATGGCGCATATAATATAGCTTGTTGATTGTAGATTAGTAGGCGATAATTCCAATATTCACTTAAACTCCTCATGTTTAAGCCTAACTGAATTATATTTATGGACTTGTAGGGGAGAGTGAGGTAATGTGAGACACTTTTTACATTTTCTCCCCTCTAGGTGAGCTAAAATGATATATCAGTAAAATGTACACATTTCCCATACATTTGGGATGTTTCCTAACAATGGACATTATCAGAATGTATTCAAGACAAAAGGCAGTGAAAATATGATTGTTTTAAAAAAAGTTTTCCCCAGGTCTGGGGTAAACCGAGACAAACCAGAAAAATCAATGGGGTAAACTGATCCACTTACTTTTTTCAGTTTAAAACTACCATAAAAACACATGTTCTAACAGTTAGAATACCGACAGCTAGCTTGACAACCACACATTCCAGAACTAATGTCAGACTAGTAACAGAATCATGGCAATTGGTCATTAAGCACCTTTTGCTCTACACAATTGGAAGGTGTCTCACTTTACCCCAACCGAGACAAACCAGTTTTAACCAATCAAACCAATATTAGATTATCAAACCAATTGGATTATCAAACCAATATTAGATTAAACTATGTTTAAGTACTAAACTTAACTTTGAGACAGTTTCCCACTGTACCCCAAGCCATTTGTCTCACTTTACCCCACAGCCACATTTTGGTGAAAAGGAGCACTTTTAGCAATTCTGGCTAATCTTCAATTAGTATTAATCACATGGATGTATAGGTTTGTAGTTCATCAACATGCATGACATAAGTTTTTCTACCTGAATCAATTTTCTTTGACACAACAGCTGATTATGTTGACAGCCCAAAAAATTACTTTTACATGCAAAAAACATATTTTAGTGAAAAAAACATGCTAACTACAGCACAATGAGGTCCTCTCCTCCATGGTAAGTGGGAAATGGGAGGGGCTTCAAAATCTAATGGTCATATGACCACACAGGTGTTGTGGTCAGGTGATAAGGGGGGTGTCTCACTTTACCCTGTGTCTCACATTACCTCACTCTCCCCTACATAATTTGCATATATTTTTGGACGACTTTTGCATTTAATTTGTCGGATATACTTTGCCACGCTTTCTCCCTGGATCTATTTAGTGCGGCCGTGTTTCCTTTCTTGCTTATTATACATTTTACTTCCTCGTATGATTCCATGAGCTGCTGCAGTGCTGCTGTTCAGCCACAGAGAAGAACGCCACTCTGGTTTGGGCTCCATGATTGGTCAAGTTCAAGGATTCTGCTATCGACTTTCATGGCCTTTTACAGGAATATGTGAAGCCTGGCTTTACCATCCTGGCTCGACACAGTCTGGTTTGACAAAGTCTAGCTTGACAAAAGTAGCTCTTTCTCAGCCTGGCTTGGTGTTCGTGGACCGGAATAAACCAGGCTATACGGAGCAGACTTTGTCAAACCTGGATTTGGCTTAAATCCAGGCTTATTTTTGTGAAATAGACCCCTGGGGTCCACATAAAAACATACAAACACATACTAACTAAATGATTAAATGTCAGTACTCAACACACAATACATATTGGACACTAAAATACTGAAATTACATATGAAAAAATAACAGTAAACAAAAAGACAAAAACACTTTACAGTGTTAAATAAAAATGTAGATAATTTTTAAAAGTAAATTTACTGTAAATGCAGCAGAGGTTTGGAGGCAGGTTATTCCAAAGAGACCATGATCTATAAATAAAAGATCTCTTTAGGCATTGGTTTATGGACCATAAAGCTGATATCGTTTCTGTCCGGCAGAAAAAGGCTAACTCCATTTTTCCGCTTTTGCATTTTTTTCCATAAATCAGTGCTATTGAACACCCTTTACGTCTGTGTGTTGATTAAAAAAAAATTTAACCAATGAAAAGTATAAAAAAATGAGGGCACGGTGGGGCAGTCGGTAGCGCTGTCGCCTCACAGCTAGAAGGTCCTGGGTTCGATTCCCGCCGGGGACGCTGTGGGTGCTGGGGGTGTGTCTTCTCCTCCGCGTCATCAGCGCCCATACTGGGTTGGCGAAAGGGCCCACTCTGTGTGGAGTTTGCATGTTCTCCCCGTGTCTCTCAGGGTAGGGGGAGTTAATACCATCACAAAAACATGTAGTAATCCTGGTCACTATAACGCCTCCCCCATGACAGCCGGGGCGCCTGATGGAGGGGAAGGGAACTGGTTGGAATAACGTGTTCCTTCCACGCGCTACGTCCAACCAGGGAAACTCCCACCTGTCAGGTGACAAGAAGGTCAGTTGGCTCCAGGCCCCACCCCCCTTTGACCTCAAACCTCATTGTGAGCATTGAGGTCCATTTAGCTGTACTCAATGATGAACAAAACCTCCTAACTCCACTTTTTGTTTTGTTTTTGTCATTTCCTGACAAATCAACATTTTGGAGTTAGCTGGTTGCTGCCGGACAGCAGAGATGTGCGACTTATTATGAGTGCCTTAGGTAAACAGAATATCCTCCTATAATTTGACTAACCTCTGTTTGTCTGTAGTGGTCTCATGGTGAAGCTGCCCGGTTCTCCTCAGTGGCTGGAGCAATTGCTCTGATTTTGCACACAGCCATTGACCATTACCATCTGACCTTAACTGCGAAGCCCGTTTTTCAATTTCTCAGCTTCTTATTAGCGTTTATGTGTCAAACAATAGGAGATCTTGTGCTTCAGAATGCATAGGATCAATCTCAAACTCAATCACACACAAATGTCGGACCTCAGAACAGACAAAGCTAGAACAGAATTAATGGAATGAATATTATAAACAATAAAGAGCATGACATCAAGCACGATAATATAACATAATGAACACATCTAGAAAAGCTAGATGTGGGTTATGCCTCCCGAACGAATACTGTTTCCTCATGTAAATTGAAAACATTAAAAACAAACAATCAAACATTACACAGTGGTTTCTTTAATATCTAATCTACAGTAAACTATTTGAAACCGATTGCCTGTAGATTATAGCCACAACAAATCATATCTCAGTCATGCATCTCATAAAGTTCCACCAGAGCAACGTCTGAGCTAGGGGAGTCAGGGGACATATGAAAGGAGAAGCCGACAACAGGTCAATTTAGACGGTTACATGAGTATCACCTCCCACCCCAGGACGAGACATGCCGGTTCTCTGAACTCTCAGAGAACGTCATGGCATATTTAAAATGGGCTCAGTCATGGTGAATTGAGCACATATATCAAGTTTAAACAACAATATACTATCCTAAAAAACCTTACAAGTAAATTCCGTGCCAGAAAAGCAACGTTTTGAGCTCTTATGGGGGCAAAAATATTGAATTGAATTGTGTTGCGTTGAATTGTGGAACTTGGATATCCACCGAAGTGCTTGAAGCGTGCATCGGGTGTATGCTTAAAAACGGGGGGAAATAGGGCACATTCGAAGGGTAGATTTGAAGCCGTCTACGCAATGGCACTTGTCAAATCCGCACTTTGCAGGATCCAACTGTGGACCCTTACAGTTCTGACAGTGTTAAGGGGGTTTAGGAACCAAGTGGACCCTTACAGTTCTAACAGTGTTAAGGGGGTTTAGGAACCAAGTGGACCCTTACAGTTCTAACACTGTTAAGGGGGTTTAGGAACCAAGTGGACCCTTATAGTTCTAACACTGTTAACACATTGATTGCCAAGATATTAAACATAGTTTTCTATCCCCGTGCCGGCGTATAATTACCTCAATCCGATGATATTTGAAACCCAGTGGAACCGACATTGTGTAAAAAAAACACACGAAAAAAGTTTCCTGTGAGTAGACGGAAGGATCTGTGTATCCATGGGAACGACAAGTTTCCAACCGCGATCCGCCATTTTGGAGCTTTGGTCCGCTGAAAACGGGTGGTTTTCAATTGAAAAAAAAGAAACTGAGTTACAGCTGTTTTTCTGAAAATCCCATCATTGGGGCGGGTGGAAGTGACGTTTTTTGGAATGATGTCACATCCACATTTTTCTTCTCTGAGAGACGATCGATCATTCCAAAGCTGTGTTAGGTCGCCCCTTGTGGAATTTTTCACAAGTCATCGTGTCATAACAAACCAGTGGTGCCATGTCGGCTTATTTCATGCAAGATTTGGCTTATTTTTCACGTAAGATTTGACTTGTTTTTAGAGGTAACTTTGCTTATTTCTCTCACAAGACTTGGCAACGCTGGCTACACAAACCAGAGGAAGAGGATAATAATGAGCGCAGTGTCTTTACAAACTAGAAGTTTGGCTTGCTGCGCGGGTTGTCTCTCTCTGTGCGTGTGTGTCTCTCTCTCTCTCTCTCTCTCTCTCTCTCTCTCTCTCTCTCTCTCTCTCTCTCTCTCTGTCTCTCGCTCTCTCTCTCTCGCTCTCTCCCCCCCCCCCCCCCGCCAGTGGAGCGTGATTGTCGCACCTGATTGGCAGGGTTGGGAAGTAACATAACATGTAACGCCGTTACGTATTACGTAATCAGAGTACATTTTAAAATGTGTAATCTGGATTACAGTAACAGGGGTGTTGTAACGGGGGTTACAGGCGGATTACTTCCCCTTATCAATTTTACAAACAAGTTATAAATTATTATAACACCAAACAACCACCCGCCAGAACGCACACTCCGCACAGGCTGCAACGGATGCGTGGAGACGGCCAGGAAGTATTATAAATGTAATTGTGCTGTTTACATTTTTTGCCTAATAAAATCAATCAAAGCTACAAGCTACCATTCATTTTCCATTGTCCATTTGGACAATGGACAAAATACTTGTTCCCCCAAAATTTGGCTCATCCATGAGTAAAAATGCATTCTACTATGCTGCCACCAAAACGTGGAACGACCTACCAAAAGATCTCGACTCCCTACCCAAACTCAAAACTAACCTAAAAGAAAAACCTTTGAAAACCTTTGTAGTAGCATCCTCTGTGCCCTGCCCCCACCCTTCCTTTTTCTGTAAATATACATTCTGCTGCAACCGGAGCTAATGTAAAGCTAATGTGTGTATTGTATTGTATTAGAGATTCGGGCTGCTGCGCGGCCCTCCCGTCTAGCCGCTGCGCGGGGCTCCCGTCTAGTAGCCTGGCCCGCACATCGGAGACGGAGACAGCAGAGCAAATCGAAAGCGAAACCTAACTGCAACATGCAAACCAAAAGCGAAGTGAGACCTACATTGTTGGAGACCCAGACAGACAAACAGCTTATAGAGGCAGACACACAAACAGCCACGCATGCGCGCGACTCTCTATTGTATATTAGGATGTTTCACTGATGAATTGAGTGGACCACAGTAGAAAAAGGTCCCCTATTTGTGTTATCCATTTAACACATCGGGTGCCGAACACGGTCTGAACCGTGAGTTTAGTCTTTTTGTTTTTTTCGTTTTTCTCCGCGCGGGCGGGGCTAGAGCAGCTCTGGGAGCACCCATTGTAATCCTGCGAAGGAAGTGCCAGATCGCTCACCGGAAACATTTTTTTTTTCCCATCCGCTTCCTGTCTATTTCCTACTTTGAAACGCCTATATCTCCGAATCTGTTTCCTGTGGGGAAAACCGGTCATGCGCGATGCGCGATCCCCCCCCGTTGTAACTAGCGAGGGAAATGTTATGGTTCCAGGCTGTAGCCAGGCTCATGGCACAACATGAATCGATGCTTTTTTTTGCGTGGATTTGCTTGTAACGCACGCGGAAGCTTTAAACAGCAAAGCGCAGTCAATGGGGAGAATGCTGGCACCCACGGTAAGTTGTTATGAAAAAATGCTGGCACCCGATGTGTTAACATAACCTTTGACTGTACTACCTGCACTTTTAACTCATTGACTGCCAAGAAATATTTTTCTTATTCTTTTCTTATTTTTTATTTTTTTTACTTTTACCACACAGAATCAGGAGATAACATGCATACAAACTGGCTCAATAGCGCCCCGTGCCAAACAGGACAATGTGGTATTGCAGGTGAAAGTGCTTTATAAGCCAGAGAGAAGTTATTTGGAATGAGTATATCTGAGGCTTGATTTAGGCTCAAACCTTTTGAAAAACGTTTGAGGGACATAAACAATATGATATTAAATATTATTATTATTTTTTAAATTCATGGTGTAGACCCTTTAAAACATCATATACCGTCCCCTTGCCAGCGAAAAGAGCGATTTTACTGTAGCCTACCTTTGAAAAATCATGGTATATTCTCTCTCTCACATGTGCAGACACGTGCACACACACACGCACACTCAATACGCAGACACTCGCACCCACACATTCAAGGTACTTGTTGTCTTATGTTTTATTACTATGCTTAACTACTTGTTTATCATTTTAGGTGAGAACCTTTTATAAGCCCTATATGGGTTTTCTTTCTCATCTACATTTTTGCTGTGTTATAATAATGTTACCTTTTGTACTGTATTTTATTGTGCAAATAAATCTAAATCAAGTCAAGAAGTCGAGAAGGGGTGCATTTCTCCTTTCCGACATGTCGCCTTTCCGACGTTGACGAACCCTATACCTAACCCTAACCCTAACCGCACGCGGAAGCCACTAGTCGGAGTGGTGAGATGTCGGAATGGAGAGTGAACACCGGAGAGAAGATGGCGCCGATGCAGGGCGCCGTCGCAAGAGCTGCTCTATGTTCTCTGTTTTGTTTGTTTTTATTGTTGAATGTATCTGTCTTCGAGACTCTTGCAGTTGTTGGATATAGCCGTGAATCACTCCTGCAAATACGGGAGTTCTCCCATGCAAATCGCGAAAACAGATGCGGCGATTTTGATGCTTGCCCTACCAGAGGAGCCAAGTCCCAGCAGCGCTACAGCCGTCAACACAGCGGCAGGCACGGGGGCTACAGCGGAGGCACACTCGGTGACAACGCCGACCGACAGAATGACGGCCACATAGGGGGTGAGACGCATCGGCGAAAACACCGAGGCAAGCGTGGGGGTCTCCAGGCGAGACTACGTGATCGCCCGTTCAAGATCCCGCTGCCGTCCATCTACCTGGCAAATGTGAACTCCCTGTCTAACAAAAAGGATGATCTGCTAAGTCGAATCCACTTCCAGCGCGAGGCTAGGGACTGCTCCGTGTTTTGTCTCACGGAGACCTGGCTCAAAGACAACATCTCGGATACAGCCATACAACCACCTGGCTTTACTGTGTTCCGCACCGACCGAGAGAAGGAGAGCACCGGAAAAACAAAAGGTGGTGGAGTCTGCTTTCTAATAAATGAGACTTGGTGCACGGACATTGTTGCTATGAACAAAACCTGTACTGCTAATCTTGAATGTCTAACAATCAAATGTCGCCCTTTTTTATCTCCCTAGAGAGTTCTCTTCCGTGTTCCTTTCTGCTGTCTATATTCATCCTCGTGCTGACGCCACCATTGCTCTGAGTGAATTAGTGGACATTATTCATAAATATGAAGATTCTTACTCAGATGCAGTGTTCATAGCAGCTGGCGATTTTAATCACTGTAATTTAAAATCTTCACTTCCAAACTACTACCAGCATGTCAAACATCCTACTAGGGGCGTGAAAACCCTTGACAAATGTTACAGCAACATAAAAGCTGCTTATCGGTCACTGCCAAGACCAGCCTTTGGTAAATCAGACCATCATTCTATGCTTCTCCTGCCCACTTACAAGCAGAAGAACATATCGACTAAACCTGTTGTACGCTCCGTCCAATGCTGGTCAAATGATGCTGAGTTACAACTAATGGGATGTTTTGACTCCACTGACTGGAATGTTTTCAAATCGGAAGATATTGACCAATACTGTGACTCTGTGACTGGTTACATTAACTTTTGCATTGACTCATGTGTTCCTCGCAAGATGGTCAAGCAGTTCTCAAATCAGAAACAATGGTTTAACTCTGATGTCAGAGCAAAACTGACTGAACGTTCACTTGCTTTCAATTCTGGGGATGCCACAAGATATAAGCTGGCCAAGTATTCACTTGAGCGGTCAGTAAAAGCTGCCAAGCGCTCATATGGAGTACGTATCGAGGGTCACTTTAGCGAAAATGACCCCCGACGCATGTGGCAGGGCTTAGAAAATGTAACTTCATACAAACCCAGGACCACCACTCCAGCCTGTGATGACCCCTCTCTTCCTAATGCCCTAAACCTGTTTTATTCTAGGTTTGATGTCATGAACACTGAGCCACCTGTTTTCAAGCCCTCCAACACCAGCGACCTCTCTGTGCTGTCCGTGACAGAACCTGAGGTTCGCAGGGTCCTGTCAAGAACCAAGGCTAGAAAAGCCGCCGGCCCTGACGGCATTCCCGCCCGTGTTGCGAGATCCTGTTCCGAACAGCTTGCCCCTGTGCTCACTGACCTTTTTAATTTATCTTTGCAGCTTCGCTCCGTTCCTAGGAGTTTTAAGGAATCTACTGTTATTCCAGTACCAAAAAAAAACATTGTCACATGTCACAATGATTACAGACCGATTGCACTAACCTCAGTGTTAATGAAATGTCTGGAACGCTTAGTGCTTGACTACATAAAAAAACAGATTCCCCCTTCCTTTGATCCTTGGCAATTTGCCTACAGAAAAAACAGATCAGTAGAGGATGCCATATCCATAGCCTTGCACTCCGTCTATCAGCACCTAGACAAGAGCAATTCCTATGTAAGGATGCTGTTCATAGATTACAGCTCTGCGTTTAATACGCTCATTCCCTCTATTCTGATCCCCAAACTGCAGGGTCTTGGGTTATGTGACTCAATCTGTAAATGGATTTTTAGTTTTTTAATCCTAAAGCCACAAAAAGTCAGAATCGGTAACGTCCTGTCTGATACAATGATCCTGAGTACTGGTTCTCCTCAAGGCTGTATTCTCAGCTCCTTTTTGTTACCCTCTTGTACCCTCTTTACTCATGACTGTTTTGCTCACCACCTCAACAATCTAATCGTAAAATATGCGGACGATACCACCATCATCGGGCTGATAAAATCCGATGATGAGTCCAATTACAGATCAGAGGTTCAGAACCTAGTTAGGTGGAGCGAGGCCAACAACTTCATTCTTAATGCTTCAAAAACGAAGGAGCTCATCATTGATTTCCGCCGTAATAAGACACCTCCTCATCCCCTAACAATCAATGGTACAGAGGTTGAGATGGTAAAAAGTATACAATTTCTTGGTATAACCTTTTCGGAGGATCTCAGCTGGCACTCTAATGCTGCGTTCACACGGGCAGATTAAAAGATACAAAGCTACAAAGATTCACTGCATCTTTGTCGCTGTGTCGCTTTGCAACTTTTTCTCAACACGTCGGTGACGTCATCACGCGCGCATACGCGGTGACGTGTGTCGGAGGCGGAGCGGAGTGTTGGCGCGACTTCCAGAGAGAGGCGGAGCGTGCAGTTGGCGCGACTTCTAGAGAAAAACAACAATGGAGATGGAGAATGAAAATCAACTGAGAGCTCTTGTGGAGCTAGGCATTATTTATATGCATTGGAAGAAGTTTCGCAAGACAAGGAAAAGACGTCGCGAGTTCTGGGTCCATCCAATCCTGTACAGACGCCAAAAACACGGCGAATTCCACCATCTCGTACAGGAAATGCGACTGTACGAACCCAGGTTCAAACGCTATTTTAGGCTAAACGTTAGCCAGTTTGATCATGTACTGTCCATGGTAGGGCCCCGAATTGCCAAGGAAGACACTACAATGCGCGAGGCCATATCTCCAGGCCAACGACTTGCCATTTGCCTTCGATGAGTTTATTGTTTTTTATTAATTAATCCTACTACTCATTATCTACTTGTCCTGGAACCAAATCTACCACTGTTGCAGGCAGCGACGGGTAGCTTCTTGTGTTTGTTTATGCAGCTACTAGTAGTCAGTGGTGTTGGTGTAAACTAAGTACATTTACTCAAGTACTGTACTCAAGTACAATTTTGAGGTATTTCTTTTACTTACCAGGGGTCTTCAACAGGGGCTCCGAGACCCCTAGGTGGTCCTCAGAGTTACTACAGGGGGGCCGCCAAATCTTTGTGTGATAGGATCATGTTTTGTACACTTGAACCCTAGCATCCCTATTCTGAGTGGAACAATAGCCAAAAATAGCAGATCTACAAGCTCACAACGCCTGTGAGCTTGTAGATCGGCTATTTTTGGCGAAGAGGTTTGCTGTAGGGGTGGGGGAGCAGACAAAGTATTGATGGTTCAAGTGGTTAAATGTCTGAAAAGACACATTAATCCTGATCACTGATGACAGTGCTGTCAAAGTCTATGAAACTATGAAATCTATGAACATTTTTAACCTGCAACACAATTTTATACAATATGATGTAGGGGGTCCTTGGCCTGAAAATGTTGAAGACCCCTGTGAGAGTATTTCCAATTGTTTATACTTTTACTTCTACTCCACTACATTATTTTATACCTACACTATTTGAAAATTGTCGATCTACAAGCTCATTGTGAGCTTGTAGATCGGCTATTTTCAAACATTTTAGTACTTTTACTTTTGATACTTTAAGTACATTTTGCTACCAATACTTGTTTTGTACTTTTACTCAAGTACATTTTGAATTCTGGACTTTTACTTGTAATTATGTTTACCCCCTAAAATGTAGGTGGGTAAAAATAATGTGTTTTTTTTTTTAAATCACTGGAAATAATGTAAAGTATACATGATTTAAAATGCATGGTACCATTATCAGACCAAAATGTACCCTTCAACAGTTGAAGGGTACATTTTGGTTCTTGTTTATGCCCAAAATAACAGGATATCCACAGTTTGTAGCAATATTAGCCCATACTGGCCATCTTTTTGTATGTATTTGACCCTCATTCATAAAATAAATGCAAATATAACATAAATTAAAAAATGGTGCCCACTATTCTAGTTACCCAAGTAGTTGTAGTTGATTTTGCTCTCTAGACTAGAGCGTGGGTCTTCAACAGGGGGTCCTCAAAGTTGGATGCTGGATTTCCCATTAAAATGGTATGTTCTCAATTTAATTTCATTGTGTTTTTCTCAAATCTTATTCATATTATAGATTCCTTGCTACGGGTGATTCATATCGGCAGATTGCAGACAACTACCGAGTTGGAATCTCCACCGTGTCAGGCATTATCACTGAGGTGGCAAGGGAAATATGGAACGCCCTGGTAGATGAGTACATGCCTGTACCATCTCAGGAAGACTGGAGGACCATCGCTGCAGGTTTCAGGGACCGGTGGAACTTCCCCAACTGTGTTGGAGCCATTGACGGGAAGCACGTGGTTATTGAGGCCCCCCTCAACTCTGGATCCATGTACTTTAATTACAAGGGAACGTACTCAATTGTTCTCTTAGCAGTTGTGGATGCCAGGTGTGTAATGTAGTTAATGATGTGCACTGTATATGTTGGAGTTCAGTATAAACACCTCAGAATAATACATAACCACTGTCTAATAACTGTCAATTCACCTCTATGCCAGTCGCTGCTTTAGGATCATTGATGTTGGAGCTTACGGGGGAAGCCCGGATGGGGGTACCTTGGCCAACTCTGCCTTCGGCACAGCCCTCAGGAGAGGGACCCTGAACCTCCCAGAGGCCACTCCACTGCCAGGAGGGGAACACAGAGGACCGCAGCCTCCTGTGTTCATTGGAGATGAGGCCTTTCCCCTGTGCACAAACCTGATGCGGCCCTATTCTGGCAGAAACCTCCCCAAACAGGAGAGGATTCACAACTACCGTTTGTCACGTGCCAGGTTTGTTGTGACTTCTATACATGCCATTTAATTATTTATGATTTATCATCTATTTTCAGCCCTCAATATACTAACTATCTTCAATATATATATATATATATATATATATATATATATATATATATATATATATATATATATATATCCTCCAAACATATATTTTCACCTACAACACAAAATATCAGAGTATCCACTCCCAGACCATTTCAAACAGTACTTCCAGGCAAATTCCAGTTTTCATTCATATCTACAGGCAAGCAAACCAACTACATGTCCCACTATGTAAGACCACCTGGGCGCCGTTCTCTATCAAATTAGTAGGCGGCCCAAGAACTGGCCCAAAATGTGTTTTTGTCTTTTCGGCTCATTATGTACTTTTATATCATTGCTCTCGGGCAGAAACAAGCGATCTCCATATTTCAATTTCTTTTCCCCCCAGGAAAGTAGTATATTACGCGTATGATATATTCTGTTGTGCAAATCAAATAAATCAAAATCTACTATCCAGTATGGAATACAGTATGGGTGGCTAGGGTTTCCAAGTTTAAACTAACTTAGTAATATGCTACGTTCTGTTCATCAGAATAGATAATGTCTGTTTTGAAAGTAGTTTTAAAATGACCACGCTTTATTCTGCATCTAATCTCATCTTGTTTCCTTTTCCCATACATCAGGATGGTGGTGGAAAACTCGTTTGGCATCCTCGCTTCCCAGTGGCGCATGTATAAGCGTGTTGGTGGTATCAGCCCAGAGAACACAGAGGCATGTGTGAAGGCCACGTGCATTCTTCACAACTATCTGCAGAGGACTTCAAGGGATACACCTGGTCCACATCACCCCGACAGAGAGGATCCTTCAGCAGGGCTCTTTGACGTCCAGAGGATGGGGAGCAATAACGCCTCTCGGAGGGCGATGGACGTGAGGGACACCTTTGCTGCTTACTTTTCAGCAGAGGGAGCAGTGCCCTGGCAAGATGGGGCAATATAAGCCGTACCAAACTGAGAACACTGTATATAGTTTCTATATGTATGTATGTATGTACAGTAGTTTCTATCCTGTTTTTTTTCCCAATTTTCAGTACTTTTACTTCTACTCCACTACATCTCAGAGGCAAATATTGTACTTTTACTCCACTGCAATCATTTGAAATGTTTAGTTACTAGTTACTTTGTAGATTTATTATTACAAACCATACAGACAGTAACCACTTCAGTCCTATACATTTGGACGCTGCAATTTGCAATTTTGGCAATTTGAAAATAGCCCATCTACAAGCTCACAATGCATCGCCATGCGACGCATTGAGCTTGTAGATCTGCTATTTTCCAAAATATTTTGATCCATTTTATACATTTGAAAAGTTGTGAAATGGGATATTCTGCATAAAGAGTACTTTCTACTTTTGGTACTTTAAGTACATTTTGATACCAATACTTTTGTACTTAAACCAGAGCAGGAAAACGTCCTGCTAGGAAGATAGGAAGAGATAGGAAGAAAAGTGGGTCTGCTGGAGGAAGTCCAGTGAAATGGAAGTACTCCACAGTCATGAGTTTCATGGACTCAGTTGTTGTTGAGCAGGAAAACTTCCTCAAATATAGGCAGTGAGTGGACAGGAGCTCCAGTTGAGGAACATGAATTTGAGGTTCAAGATCAAGAGGTAATTTAGTCAGGAGCCCCAAGTTGATACACATGACGTGAATTTTGAATTCCGGACTTCAAGTAAATAAATGTTGTACTTTTTCCACCACTGCTCCTCCTCTCCCCTCTTTCATCTGTGATGTGAGAATAAATTAAACTTTTATTCTGATTCATGATCAACGTTGTTTTGCTGCCAACAGTGATGAAACTCCCAGCACCTCCCCAACCTCTTCCTCTATAGGATTTAATATTTTTAGGTTAAAACAAAGTATTGTTAAAAGGTTAAAGCTCTATATTGTGATAGTAATCATTGCTATAGTGTGTTCAGTAACAGGGATCTGTTCAGCTCTTGAGTCTCCAGCTCTTTATTGAACAGAAAATACATTTTCATGTGGATCGCCAATTTCACCCAATCAGGAGAGAGTACCCATTTATCAGCTTCTATTTTATAGTGTTCCTATTTCACATGTATGAATTCTCTCACCTGAATCACAACCTGAAAATGCATTCCGTTTACTAAAGCGCTGGAAAGACAGGGAGACCACTGGTACAGAACACTACTACATTTCAAATAGAAAAATTGTACTTTTGACTCGAGAATATTTCTAGAAATTATGAATGAACCACTTTAGAATATAGTAAAAATAACTGATCTACAAGCTCACAACAAATTGACGCGTTGAGCTTATAGAGCAGCTACTGTATTTTCACTTTCATTCCATTTTCTGTATGTATATATACATATACGTACACACACGTGGGAAATGTTCTAAATTTAAGAACAGCAATGCATTGATAAAGAGAAAATGTTCCTGGCAATATTTGTACTTGGATATTCAATCGACTATAATCTTGTCCACCCTTTGCACTGAAAAATGTATATATATATTCCTGGATCAATCAATTGTTATTACATCTTCAAGGTAATGAGAACTGTCTTTTATAACTGGATTTATGTATCCCCATAAATCCAGTTTTGGATTTATGGGGTAGCAGTTTTGTACTGCTACAACAGCAGTACAAAACAGTATAGTTACAAAAACAAAATATTTATTCCTCTTTGACCTTGTGAGGGAGACAATACAAACACTACACCTGCTCTGAAGGGCATAGGACAGCGCACGTTGTCGCCGTGCAGTGGTACCGCTACAGACAGAGGCATTGACACACACAGACAAACACAGAAAACAAATATGACTGCTGACGATGATTTTCAGACTGATTCTGAAACAAATTCACCTCAGTTATTACTTTTTAAACATATTTCTATTGTACTTGTAACAAACAAAATTCACCTGTATTCTGCTAATGTGAAGACGTGCACTCAGGCTCTTATCAAAAATCAGCTCCACGTTTCACATATTTAAGGTAAATTGAACAGAATTGAGTGAAAATTTGTCAAATGGACAAAGGACACATCACGCAACAGTGACAAGATTTACAAACTGTCTGAGTGGCAGTCATGACTGCATGTGCATCTGGAAAGCACAAACACATTAGGTAGAGATACAAATGAGATCTAACTGACTTCAACTGTCAGTAAATTAAACTGCCTTGCCTCACAAAAGTCCTGTAGCACTCTTCAGCATAGTCTGTTTTTTTGTGATCATTAACACCGGGCCAACCTGTACCCGTACCAAGACAAAATAATAAATAAAATAAATAATAAAAAAGCATCCATTCTCACTGAAGGTTGAACACATATATTGAAGGAGCAGTTAGCCCAAAACATGACTTATCTTCTATCTATTACACAGCTTGATGAGATGCTGACACTGGTACCCTGCGATGGCCCTTTACAGCTGGACAACACTGCTCAACAGATGACTGTGGAGCTCGTAGAAGCCCTGAAATCAGGGAGATCTTTTTGTTTTTGTTGCATTCCCAAGCCAATAATCTGAGTCTCCTACTGACCGATGACCTGGCCATCAGATTATTGGATCAGGAATGCAACAAAAACTAAAATCTCCATTCATTCAAGGCTTCATGGGGTGTGTAATTGATAGAAAAAATGTAATAAATCCTGGAGCACTTCAACCCTGTACCAAGACAAAATAATAAATAAAATAAATAATAAAAAAGAATCCATTCTCACTGAAGGTTGAACACATATATTGAAGGAGCAGTTAGCCCAAAACATGACTTATCTTCTATCTATTACACAGCTTGATGAGATGCTGACACTGGTACCCTGCGATGGCCCTTTGCAGCTGGACAACACTGCTCAACAGATGACTGTGGAGCTCGTAGAAGCCCTGAAATCCCATGAAGCCCTGAAATCAGGGAGATCTTTTTGTTTTTGTTGCATTCCCAAGCCAATAATCTGAGTCTCCTACTGACCGATGACCTGGCCATCAGATTATTGGATCAGGAATGCAACAAAAACTAAAATCTCCATTCATTCAAGGCTTCATGGGGTGTGTAATTGATAGAAAATATGTAATAAGTCCTGGAGCACTTCAACCCTGTACCAAGACAAAATAATAAATAAAATAAATAATAATAAAAAGCATCCATTCTCACTGATGGTTGAACACATATATTGAAGGAGCAGCTAGCCCAAAACATGACTTATCCAACCCATGAAGCCCTGAAATCAGGGAGATCTTTTTGTTTGTCGCATTCCCAAGCCAATAATCTGAGTCTCCTACTGACCGATGACCTGGCCATCAGATTATTGGATCAGGAATGCGACAAAAACTAAATTCTCCATTCATTCAAGGCTTCATGGGGTGTGTAATTGATAGAAAATATTTAATAAGTGCTGGAGCACTTCAACCCTGTACCAAGACAAAATAATAAATCAAATAAATAATAATAATAATAAAAAGCATCCATTCTCACTGATGGTTGAACACATATATTGAAGGAGCAGCTAGCCCAAAACATGACTTATCTTCTATCTATTACACACCCCATGAAGCCCTGAAATCAGGGAGATCTTTTTGTTTTTGTCGCATTCCCAAGCCAATAATCTGAGTCTCCTACTGACCGATGACCTGGCCATCAGATTATTGGATCAGGAATGTGACAAAAACTAAAATCTCCATTCATTCAAGGCTTCATGGGGTGTGTAATTGATAGAAAATATTTAATAAGTAACAAGGGGTCGCTCAGGATCAAACTCAGCAACATAGAAGTCCTGGAGCACTTTCATCTTCAGCTCTGCTTTTCTGGCGGCAGGCAGCCTCTTGAATGCTGGTAGTAAGCTCTTGAGGAAAAGCTCGTCCTCATCATCTGGGGACTTTGTGGGATGAGAGGTTTGAGAACCAACCTTCTCCACAGCTTCCAGGAGCTGTTTCTCAAACTGTGTTTCGAATGGTGTCGCGGAGCGACGCTTCCGCGGATTATTCTGCTGCTGCTGAGTGGATCGCTGAGTATTCTGCTGCTGCTGAGTGGATCGCTGAGTATTCTGCTGCTGCTGAGTGGATCCCCCAGGTGGCGAGGGGCCCTGACTCTGCTGCTGGGTGGAGGGCCCAAGAGGCACAGGACACAGATTCTGCTGCCGGGTGGTGCCATCAGGTTCTATAGGAACAGAATTACATTGCAGTCATTTAGCAGACACTTTTATCCAAAGCGACTCACAATAAGTCCATTCAACATAGGTAGGCAAGGAAACTACTACTTACCAGAACTCTGCTGCTGAGTGCTGGCATCAGGTTCTATAGGACCAGAATTACATTACATTACATTGCAGTCATTTAGCAGACGCTTTTATCCAAAGTGACTTACAATAAGTGCATTCAACATAGAAGGAAAGGAAACTACTAATCACCAGAATTCTGCTCAGTGATGCCATCTGGCTGCGCAGTCTTCCGCTTTGCCTTCTGTGGAACAGTCTTCCTCTGAACCTGTTCAGAGGAAGCCTTCCTCTTCCTCTGAACAGGTTCAGAGGAAGAGGAAGCCTTCCTCTGAGTCAGAAAAGGGCCCTCTACGAGCTCCACAGTCATCTGTTGAGCAGTGTTGTCCAGCTGCAAAGGGCCATCGCAGGGTACCAGTGTCAGCATCTCATCAAGCTGAGATATTGACAAGCCACTCATTGTGGCTTCCAGCTGAACAAACAAATAAAGTGTCAACTAAAAACTATATATATATTTTATACATATATTCTATATATATATATATATATATATATATATATATATATATATATATATATATATATATATATATATATATATATATATATATATATATGTTATACATATTATATACACACACACACACACACACACGTATGATATAGATATATGTACATACACACAGAGCACACATGACATAACAGTATTTTCCATTCACTAGATAAGATAGATTAATCATCTTTGTCTGCCTGTTCTGACAAATTGAACTTTCTCTCTGTTATCAGCTACACAACATCATGTGTATCAACTTGGGGCTGCTGACTGATCTAAATGGGGTCATCCCTATGTTCCCCGGGTTCAATGTTCCCCCACTAAGGTTAGGTTTAGGTTTAGGTTCAGGGTTAGGTAGGCAGGGAACATAGAACCAGGGGAACATAGACACGCTCCCATCTAAATTACCTCTTGTTCTGGAACCTCACATTCCTGTTCCTCAATGTCTGCAGCTCCTGTCCATTCACTGCTAGTGCCTATATTTGAGGATGTTTTTCTGCTCTCAACAACTGAGTCCATGAAACTCATTACTGTGGAGTACTTCCATTTCACTGGACTTCCTCCAGCAGACCCACTTTTCTTCCTATCTTTGTCATTGTTTTTAGCTCTTCTGTGCTGATCACAGAGGCTTTTCCACTTCCTCCGACAATCCTCCTCTAAAGAGAATTAATAATAGAAAACATGCAATAATAGAAAACATGCATTGTACACTACACGTGTTTGTTTACTTTAGTGCACTCAAGAGAGGATCTCCTCACGTCCGCAACAGTGGTGCAAAATGTACTATTTTTTTGTACTTAAGTAAAAGTATCAATACTGCAATATGGATATACTCCGCTACAATTAAAAGTCCAGAATTCAAAATGTACTTGAGTAAAGGTACCAAAAGTGAAAGTACTCATTATGCAGAAGGTCCCGTTTCACAAGTGTTCAAATGTATACAGATATTTTGCAAATAGCTGATCTACAAGCTCACAATGCGTTGCATGGCGACGCATTGTGAGCTTGTAGATCTGCTATTTTCAAATGGCCGAAATGTATATATGTTGTGATGGCTGATGTGGTTAGTATGTTTTGTAATAATAATCTAAATCTACAAAGTAACTATACTAGTTGTCAAATAATTGTAGTGGAGTAAAAGTACATTTGTCTCTGATGAAGTGGAGTAGAAGTAAAAAATACTGAAAATTGGAAGTATAGTAAAGTAAAAGTACCTAAAAAAGTACGGTACTTAAAATGAGTAAATGTACTTAGTTACTTTACACCACTGCCCAGTAAAGTACAAGCAGAGGTGAGGAGAGCCTCGCTTGTTTTTAACTTAACCATAACTACAATAAATTATATTTATAACTTATATTACTCAATACCTGTCTTTCAACGTGCAAATGCTGTCAATTTTGTCACCAAAAAGTTGTGTGTTAAAAAGTCGAGTGAGTTTGCTAGAAGCTAACGCTAGCATAGCATAGCTTCCCAAAATAAGCAGACACAGAGCAGCCATTGTGAGTTTAAAATGTCCATACCTGGTATTCCTGTAATCTCCTGTATGTTCCTCCACGCATCATCCTTTTTGTCTCTTTTTATGTACAGCTTTTTATTTTTATTTTATCGTCCTCCAGTCCCATTCTGTTTGCACACACTTCTGGTTCTGGCTGTAAAGCGGGGGGTAAAAAAATAAAAAAATAAAAAACGTATTTGATTGGTTCTCGCTTCACTGCGTCATCGGAGCCATAGCTGTAGCTTGTATCTTTGTATCTTTAAGTTGGACCCAGCTCAACTTGAATTTGTAGCTTTGTATCTTTGTCGCTAGAGCTACAGCTACAAACGTCGGATGTGTCTTTGTCTCTTCATGTCGCTGGTTTCCATTGGAAATGAATGGTAGAGTGTATCTTTTAATCTGCCCGTGTGAACGCACCATAACACCAACTTAATTCTCAACAAGTCCCAGCAACGGCTCTTCTTTCTAAGAAGACTAAAAGAGTTCACTCTCAATGGTCAGATTTTCTTAATTTCTATCGCTGCATTATTGAGAGTATTCTTACTAGTTCTTTTACAGTTTGGTTTGGTAACCTCACAGTGAAGGAGAGAAAATCCCTGAATAGAGTAGTGCGCCTTGCCCGAAAAATAACTGGTGCCAACCTACCAGCTCTAGAAGAGCTCTATAGTACTAGACTCTTATCTCGGGCCTCCAGTATCATGGAGGGGTCTGCTGGTCATCCGGCCGCAGGCCTCTTTGCTCTACTCCCCTCGGGCAGACGCTAGCAATCTATTGGTTGCTCCACAAACCGCTCTGCAAACAGCTTTTTCCCAAGCGCAGTGCGTAAATTAAATGAAAAATTGCCCCTGTCTAGATCGGGTGCAGTACGTTAGTCCGACAGCGCATTCCTCCGACAGCGCAGCGCTCCGACGTTTCAATACTAAACCCGAACCAAACCCGCACCCTAACCCTAACCGCACACGGATGCCACATAGTCGGAGAAAAGGTCTGTCGGATTATCGCATGCCTCCCGTCTAGATCCTAGACCACGCTCCCCTTCTTCTCCTGTTATCAATCTCCTGTAAAGGAAGGACTGGTCCAAGGTGTATCCAAAAAATGCTCATGTCCCTCTCGTATTTATTTCCTCATGCCTCTATGAATTGTTGATGTCTTTTTGTACCTTTTTGTATCAATGTCTTGTAAATGTTTTTAAATGTTTTTAGCTCTTGCACCCCATTTCCAATGTAGTTCACTGCAAATGGCAAATAAAATCACTCTGACTCTCTGAATCAAAACAAAGACAGAAAATTAGCACCAATTCACAGGTTCAGATTCAAATTTAAAATGTGAGGTTGGTCTCCCTCAACCTCTCAAATTGTGAAAAATGCTCAAAGCGGATCAGAATAAGTTTTGAACTAACTAAATGCTAAAGGCCAAGTGGCATAACAGTAAAACCGAAGCAATGAAAAACAAATTTAAACTAGAAAAAGTGCTCCTCGGAGCACAAGTCTCCGCCAGCAGACTTGTGTTGGGAATGTTGGGAATGTTCTAATTCTTATGTTCTAATTCTTACAAAAAATAGAACATGTTACTGTGTCATAGTAACATGACACAAGTGTCCTATCCGTCTGTATAACTGTCCTATCCATCCTGTCTGTATAAGTGTCCTATCCGTGTCCTATCCGTCCTGTCTTAATAAGTGTCCTATCCGTCCTGTCTGTATAAGTGTCCTATCCGTCCTGTCTGTATAAGTGTCCTATCCGTCCTGTCTGTATAAGTGTCCTATCCGTCCTGTCTATGTAAGTGTCCTATCCGTCCTGTCTGTGTAAGTGTCCTATCTGTCCTGTCTGTGTAAGTGTCCTATCCAATTGTTACAGTATCCGCCATTTCTCAGCCATTTAGTGATTATTCCTGTCTTACCTCACTTTGAAAGAGGCAAAGACTCTTTCAAAGTGACACATGTATTTATAGCCCGTTATATGTCACTAGCCAATCAGATCACACTATTTCACCGTATTGTCAAGTGTCACGTGAGGCTCGACCAATGTTTGCTTGGCTGACGGAAAGTGAAAACAAACTCTCCTGGCGGAGACAATTAGTATGTGATGGTATCAAATACCGTTTCACAATTTAGAATTAGTGACAAAAAAGGGGAAAACTTGACTAGAGCATATTCACATCACACAAACGAACGATAGAACACACGATCATGGGGCGTGAGAGTGTCCCCTACCTTCCCATGGTCGCTGTCGGTTAGGGAGGACGTGTCAGCCATCATCTCCACAATCCACATCCTCACCTAACCCCCAGACGCACTCACCGTGGCAAAGAAGAAGGTTTGAAGAAGGTAAGAAGGTTTTCACCGTCAGTCAGGATAACCTAATCAGTAAGCTGCTTTGACACAATTCCTTTACCTCCGCCAGATATTGAAAAATTTAGAGACCAGCAACAAAAGTGCAATGAACTGTTTCTCTAAGGGTGGACATTTGCGCAAATGTATGACACAAAACATACTAAACAAGACCGCAATCTGTCAATTGCTAACTTGCGCCTTGAGAAAAAAAACTGAAAAAAAGATTGTAAACAAACCAATGTTATTTTTAAAATATAGTCAAAACTTCAATCTAAAAAAAAATGCAGTGTTAGTAAATAAAAAAAATATTGAATTAAAAAAAAAAAAAAACAGTGATTCAAGTATATTATGTTAATGTAGTAATTATTAGGAAAAAAATAGTTCAGTTAATATCAAGTACAACATTTTCTTGGTTTGTAGATAAATGTATCCTAATTAAGTCATGATCTGAATAATATGTGTCTTTGACTTCAATAGTTATATTATTTTCTTGACCATTGTTGTAGTACACGTGATCTAGAAGACTTCCATGATCTGTTGTTGGAGAATGTACTAATTGTTGATCTTCAACAAATCTAATGCATCTAATATTTTCTCAGGTTGAATTAATTGATACATGTAATGGCCTTTATATTCCAGTTTCCTTTTCAATTTAAGAGCGATAATCTGTACAGTTGCAGGTAGATGTGGGAGTAATGTACATATTGGTGTTAGGTTGCTTGGAATATTTACTGCTGGACCAATATTTTTTCTCTGTTTTCCTCTAGGAAGTATAACCATTTTCATAAAAGGTATACGTTTAGCTATGAGTCTGATTTCCATGCAATTCAAACCACTCAGTTCATCTGGTATAGTATCAAGCATTAGATTATTTGCAAGTAATGTTCCAGCAAATCCCTAGACTGCGTTGCATGGGGATATCATCAATAGAGAGGTTAAGGTCCTTTATGCTTTTGGTGTGATCACTGGAAGGGAAAGCGGCCATGACCTCTGTTCTGTTAAGAGGCCACTTTGTGCAGTCTGAGGTTAGACCGTGCCAGCGTGTCCTGCATCTCTGGTTTCTTTTTCAGAGTGTGGCAAGGTGAGGTTAGGCGCTTGTAGGGATACTCCCTGTTGTTAGGCTGCTGCCTTCTTGGTGAGCAGAAGGGTAAAGGTGCAACCCAACTATTTGTGTTGTCACAAAAGACCTCTTTGTCCATTATCTGCATGAAACGCTGGTCATCAATGGAAGGTCCAAGTTTATGATCATTCTCGGTACACAGGAACACTAAGTGACCTATGGTGCGGGTCAGCCGAAGTCATAGCTGCGCTGACCAGGTCAGATTGTACCAAGGTAAGTGGTCTGTAAACAGAGTCTTTGACACTCTCCTTCACTTGTACGAGACTGTCGCAAGGAGTAAGGTAGTTTGGTTGGCAATTTTCAAGAATGTCTTATTAAGGACCAGATTAATGGACGAGATTAATGTGAATTAATATGTTTTACACTATATATAGCATCGGTCTTTGTATTCATGACATAATAGTCATGTCATCAATAGTCCCTATGCCTATTTGTTCGTGCCAGTGCCTGAGCTCAATTTGATTGGCTGGACTTCACTTGACATATGTGCATAGTGCCTATAAAATACTAGGACGCCGCCGGATGAGACTATATATATACATAATAATTATACATATGTACATATGTACATATGTACATATACTAGAAGTTCGGGCCGCTACGCGGCCCGAACGTCTAGCGCGACGCGTCGTCCACTTGGCAGTGCCCCATGACAGGCACTTCACAGTGTGAGACGGGCGTTGTGTCCATATTCGGGACGACCGTCTCATCGTCATCGTCGTCTTGGTAACAGGTTACCGGCACCTCACAGTGTGAGAGAGAGTTTTGTGCTCCCCTAAATCCACGCCAGGCTATGAAAATACCCACTTGACAAACAGGTGACGTGCATGACCTCTGCAATGACCAAAACCCACTTTGTGATTACTCACACCTGGCATGGCAGACCTGTGAGCACGGACCTCTGACGTCACGCTCATGTCACACGACAGCCATAACCATATAAAGAGTGGACGGAACGTACATACAGACAGATTCAAATTGTATTAGTAGATACATATGTACATATGTATCTACCTTACAATTTGAATCCTGCGCCATGTCGGTTGTCAGTATGTTTGTCAGTATGTACGTTGTATGTACGTTGCACCGAATATGGACACAACGCCAGTGTGACGTAATCTCACGACAGCATGACATCACGATGAGACGGTCGTCCCGAATATGGACACAACGCCAGTGTGACGTAATCTCACGACAGCATGACATCACATCCTACCTATACATTCTAGGATGCCGTCAGATCGCACCAGTTCGACGGCTTCCATCCTCAACACAACCCACGCCGCCAAAATGACCACCACTTCACCCCATGAAGGAACTCTCTCCACCACACTGCACACTCCCCACAGGTCTGCCATACCAGGTCTGAGTAATCACAAAGTGGGTTTTGGTCATTGGAGAGGTGATGCACGTCACCTCTTTCTGAAGTGGGTACTTTCAAAGCCTGCCGTGGATTTAGGAGAGCACAAAACTCTCTCTCACACTGTGAGGTGCCTGTAAGGTGGCACTGGCCGAACTTCTAGTATATAAGCACTTTATATTTAAACGTTTATATAGATGTACGGACCGCAAATGGAGAACACCAGGTTGAAGTTGATCCATGACTGTAACAGGAGTTTTCATGTACCGCAGGGTAAGACTGCAGTAGCAGTTAATAAATAGACGAACAAATGAATTAATATACTTTAACGTGCGGAATCCGAAACAGGCAGCGATGTGATTCTGAATTTTGTTACGATTACGGTGATTAGTAGCCTATTTTTGACATCACCTAGGCGAGTGAGTCGTGTAACTTTCCTGACGTTAAGCTGTGTACTGTATGTGTTCAACAACACAGCCATGCAGCCTTGCAGTTTAAGTGCAGATTTCAGCTTGGGAAAAGCAGCCTCCAACAGGTTTGGGTACGTGGTTCATAGTCACCATTGCGTTATCGTGGTATTCCTATTCTTGCTATTATGTTGCTATATTATCCTTCTCCGTTCTCTGCACTGGCTCCCCGTAGCAGCTCGCATTCAGTTTAAAACCCTGGTGCTAGCCTATAGGGCAGTGAAAGGAACAGCTCCTTCTTACCTCCGGGTTTTGGTCAATGCCCACACCCCTGCCCGACCACTCCGGTCTGCCACCTCGGGGCGACTGATTCCCTCGCCACTCAACGGTCCTTCTGGTCGATCGACACGGTCACAACTTTTTTCTGTTCTGGCCCCACAGTGGTGGAATGTACTTCCCACTGATGTCAGGACAGCAGAGTCACTGCCCATCTTTCACCGCAGGCTGAAAACCCACCTCTTCAGGAAACACTACCCTTCCTCTTTGCCTGGCCTACTTGTTGTTAACTAGTTGTACGAACTCTTGTTTTATTTTTGTATTGTTTTATTGGATCTTGTTTAGTCGATACACTTATTTGTTTTAGCTCGTGCTCATTTGATTTTGCCATTTTTGTCTCATCTGTTTAAGAAAGTAGGTAGCTGATATATTGCACTTTTACCTTAGCGCTAGGTATACTCTTGGTTGCTTGTTTTTGCAGGAAATGCACTTAAAACTTCTGGTGATTAGTAGTTTTCGTTCCCTACCTATGTTGAATACACTTATTGTAAGTCGCTTTGGATAAAAGCGTCTGCTAAATGACTGTAATGTAAATGTAATATGTTGCAAATGATTGTGTGTGTGCGGGCGAAATAACATTGACAGCTATGGCAGGTGACGAAAGCTTGCCAGACCTATGCCAGGCTAACAACGGTTGCTAAGCTGGCATTGGACAATCGCTTTTGGGATGGTTTAGCGAAGGGTCCATTGTATTGCTCTCCGCTGACGTTACCTCCTCTCTCCTTGTTCTAGATCTCCAATTCCTGTCTATGTGTAAAGAGGAGGTTTCCCCTGAACACCAGGAGAGGAGTCCCAGTCTGGTCCAGGTGAAACTAGAACCTCCACAGATTAAAGAGGAACAGCAGGAGATGAATCCCAGTCTGGTCCAGGTGAAACTAGAACCTCCACAGATTAAAGAGGAACAGCAGGAGATGAATCCCAGTCTGGTCCAGGTGAAACTAGAACCTCCACAGATTAAAGAGGAACGGGAGGAGACGCTACTTCAAAGACCAGAGGAGGCTGCAGGGTCATCGTTGACATTACTAGCAGTGAAAAGTGAAGATGATGAAAACAGAGAGACAGAGCCTCTAGCCAGCACCTCAACTGAACACATGAAAACACAAGCTGATGTAGAGCACTGTGGAACATCACAACCAACTAGTGATGACCAGCTCCTCTCTTCACACAATTCTGAATCTGACATTACTGAGGACAGTGATGACTGGGCTTCACACTGTTCTGAATCTGATACTGAAGACAGTGATGAGTGGAAGCCCAGTGATGATCAGTCTGTTTTAAACACACTGAAACCACACAAGACACAACGTGTGGAAGGACAAAGGTTGTCTTTGAGCAAGAAGTTGTCAGCAAAACAAACACCATCCATGAGGAGTCAAACAGGAAAGAAAAGTCTTTGTTGTACAGAGTGTGGCAAAGTCTTTGTTTCCAATGGTAATCTGAAAAGTCACATGAGGATTCATACAGGGGACAAGCCCTTTGCTTGTTCAGTTTGTAACAAAAGTTTTACCCATTCTGGAGATTTGAAAAGACACATGAGGATTCATACAGGGGACAAGCCCTTTGCTTGTTCAGTTTGTAACAAACGTTTTACCCATTCTGGAGATTTGAAAAGACACATGAGGATTCATACAGGGGACAAGCCCTTTGCTTGTTCAGTTTGTAACAAAAGTTTTACCCATTCTGGAGATTTGAAAAAACACATGATGACTCATACAAGAGAAAAGCCATTTTCTTGTTCAGTTTGTCGCAAAAGCTTTAATATTGCTCATAATCTGAAAAGACACATGAGGACTCATACAGGGGACAAATCCTTTGCTTGTTCAGTTTGTAGCCAACGTTTTACCCATTCTGGAAATATGAAAAAACACATGAGGACTCATACAGGGGACAAGTCTTTTGCTTGTTCAGTTTGTAGCAAAAGCTTTACCCTTAATGTAACTCTGAAAAGACACATGATGACTCATACAAGAGAAAAGCCATTTGCTTGTTTAGTTTGTCGTAAAAGCTTTATTATTACTCATAATCTGAAAAGACACATGAGGACACATACAGGGGACAAGTCATTTGCTTGTTCAGTTTGTAGCAAAAGCTTTACGCGATCTGGAGATCTGAAAACACACATATGGGGGAAAAGCCCTTATCCAGATTGTGAGAAACCCTTCAATCTAAAATGTTCCCTGAAGATGCGCATAAGGATCACTCGGGTGGCACAGTGCTAAAAACCTCCACCACCACGGAGGTTTTGGGTTTGAATCCACCGTGGTGTAACCGGCTTTGTCGGGCGTCTATGCGAACACAATTGTGTGTTTGCCGTGTTCGGGGGAGGGAAGCCGGACGGGGAGGCTGATATTGGTCATTGCATGTAATCCTCCGGGTTGGGGGCGGAGCCTGTCAGCGGGGAGTTTTGGGCAGGAGGAGTAGGACGAAGGCTATACATCCTCCCGGTGGGGGCTCCTCACTGGCAGGTGAGTCAGGAAACAACAGCAGTGACAACACAGACGTGTGTGGGGAGGAATCATTTGGCTTAACGACTTAATTGGGGAGAAAAGGGGGTAAAAAATGATTGGCTCTCTAAATTAAAAAAAGAAAACAAAAAGATGCACATAAGGACACATACATCGTAATAACGCATTATAACACTGTAACCCTGCCTAACTTTAAATCCTGTCATTTCTGTATTAATGTTCTTTGAAAGAAAAACGGAAGACCTTTCTGTTTGACACAGCCTTATACTGCGGTTATTGATTCTAATCTGCATTGTCATTTTTTATATATATTATAGTATATTATATTAGTGTAATATATATAGTGTGGTTGCCCTTACAGGGCAACCACACTATAATACTCTATACACTTTATTTATTCTAGATAAACTTATTTTGGCGCGCTACTCCTCCCACAGTTTATTTTTCCCAATTTTGTGCCATATGTCAAAATGACCGGCTTCACCGGGAATCGTGTGCATCCATTTTGCTAAGAGATTGGTTACATAGTTTCATTGATATTGATTTATTAGTGCATTAAATTTCCCCATCCACTTTAATGGGAAAATGAAAAAACTCCCATTCAAGTATTTTTTTCTCAGAAACCGTAGGGGTGAGTTACAAGCCTTGGAGGGGTGGTTTATGATTTAGTCCGAAATTATTTTTAAAAAATCGCAAATAGGCCTATATAGGGAGTTGCGTAATGACCCAAGGAATCCAGGGAAAAAAAGGATTTTTATTTTACGACCAACGGTTCAAGAGTTATAGGCCAAAACGTAAAGTGGGCTGTCATAGCGCCACCATAAGGCCGATTGGTGTAATTATTTTTTAAATAATTTCGCACTAAATTATGAACCTCCCCACCAAATCTGGTAACTCTAGTTCTTACAATTTCTGAGAAAAAAATACTAGAATTTTTGTTTTTTCACTTTTCCATTAAAGTGGATGGGGCATTTAATGCACTAATACATCAATATCAATAAAACTATGTAACCAATCTCTTAGCAAAATGATAGCACACGATTCCCGGTGAGGCCGGTCATTTTGACATATGTTGCAAAATTGGGAAAAATAAACTGTGGGAGGAGTAGCGTGCCAAAATAAAGTTTATCTAGAAAGCGGAATAATGAAGTGTATATAGTCTGGTTGCCACACTAATAAAAAATAATCACTTTACCATTTCAAACATTTAGCTATTTATATGAATATTATTGTTAATTTCATATATACTCTCAGTAAATTTTAATTAATAATTTTAATCCAACTACATCATAAAGTCTTTATCTAGCAAGCTACCCTGTCCATAAAATTCAGTGGTGGGAAAATAAAATACAATATGCTCTGACACGTGACTAAATGGCACACTTGCAACTAGAAAAAGTGCTCCTCGGAGCACAGGTCTCCGCCAGGTCAGGTAAATTGTGGCAAATTGGTAGGCTATTGTGGCCTCCTGGTGGCGCTATCATAGGCCAATCTGAAAAGGGTGCCATTTCTTCTTAGGCCTTGCACGACAATCGGACACTGACTGCATTCATGATTTGAGGCATTTTGTTAAAAACATTTGTTTTGCTAAATTAGACCTCCTGGTGGCGCTATAACAGGCCAATGTTAAAAGGGTGGCATTTGTTCCTCAACATAGTGTGAATGTGTGTGCAAAGTTTGACCGCAATCGGAGGCTGCGTTCATGATTTGCGGAATTTTATTTAAAACAAGCCAATAATGCAAACTTTAGATGTCAATCTTGATCACATGACTATAGAGGTCATGTGTACCGATTTGCGTGAAATTTGGATAAAATTGGAAGTTGTAGTATAAAATAATGTGTTTCACATAAGTCGGCCTCCTGGTGGCGCTATAAAAGGCAGATGTGAAAAATGCAGGGCAAAGGTTTTTCCTTGACCTCTAGGGAGTGTGCATACAATTTTTTACACAGATCGGTGCAGTTATAGGTAAAAAAAAACCGAATCGGCCTGTTATAGCGCCACCATGAGGCTGATTTGGGAATGTGGGTGCAAAACTTGACGGAAATTGCATGCTATGTTCATGATTTGAGGCATTTTGTTCAAAATGGAGCACTCCTGCAAACTTTGGAAGACAGTTTTTTTTTTTTTTTTTCTCATTGTTGTTTATGTTTATTCAGCTTTCAGCATTATCACAGATGTTTAAAAAGACAGGTGCCATTAAAAACACTGAATTATTTTGCTGATTACAATACAAAACTTCAAATCTAAAAAAAGCAATTGCCTATCTAAAAATCTAATACCCTAAAACACAAATCTAAAATCCACTATCATTTAAAAGTCTGCACATATATGGGATTGGTGATTTCTTGTATCTCTCAGTTCGGCAATGTAGAGTGTCCAGTTCGTCTCCATTCCTTGTTTGGCGACCAGAGATCTCCTTTCTGAGGCGGGGAAGCCAGTTTCTGAAGTTGGACTTAAACAGCTTCCTGGCAAAGTCGAGACACAGTTGAGTGCGCCTCTCTGCTAGGGTGCACAATGTGAGGCTGCGTAGAGCCTCTATGTATCCCGAGTACCTCCGGCCAAGTATGATTTTGCAAGCCCGTTTCTGAACTCTTTCCAGTCTTTCCGTCTGGTCGACAGTCAAGGAACTGTGCCAGACTGGGACAGCATACTCCAGCACCGGGCGCACATAGCCTGTGTAGATCGAAACCAATTCAGGGTCTTGGACCCCAAATTTCTTCTGGCGACATAGGACGAAAAGCTTTCTATTGGCTGAGGTCAACATATAGTCCACCTGACTGTCCCATTTCAAATCAGCTTGGATGGTGACCCCCAGAACCTTTACTGTGTCACAGACTTCTAGTATGTTTTGGTCAATGGAAAGTGTTGGCAGGGCCGGTTTTTGTCTCATGAAAGTGACATGTACAACTTTGCATTTTCTTGGATTGAGTTTCATTTTGTGCTCGTTTACCCAGATGTCCAGACCATTCAGGGTCTGTTAGAGGGTGCAGGGTACCTTGGGCCGCCACGACTGGGCCATAGTCATATCATCCACATATTTCCAGTGGTTTGGTCCATCCTGGAGGGCACTGTTAATCAGTGCAAGGAAGACTATAGGCCCTAATACGGTCCCCTGTGCAACTCCACAAGTGGGATATTCCCAATCAGACAGATGTCCCTGGTAGCGCACTTTTTGCTGCCGGTCAGTCATGAAGCTGCAAATCCATGGAATCAGACCCGGTCTCACTCCTAGATCAAGGAGACACTGCACTGCCACTGTGTGGTCTACGGCATCAAAGGCCTTGGCAAAGTCAGTTTTAGCCAATCAGGTTGGAATATGAAAAATCTGAAAGACTTCTTTCGTTTAATGACTATAGAGATACTGTGTACCGATGTGCGTGTTTTTTGGACAAAATCTGTAGGAGTACTGTCAAAAAATATATTTGCACAAATCGGCCTCCTGGTGGCGCTATGAAAGGCCCATGAGTGAGAATGTGGGGCAGAGGTTCTGAATTGGCATCCAGGGAGTGTGTGTGCACAGTTTCGCTGCGATCAAGCCAACGGTGCCGGAGATTAGCTGGTCACAGACGGACGGACGGACGGACGGACGGACGGACGGACACATGGACGGACGGACAGGGGGAAAAACATACTCTCTCGCCATGCCTTTCGGCTTGGCGGAGACAATAACACATTAGTCATTTGACACATGACCTCATTATATTTATTATTTATCCCTTTACTGGAGTATTTCCAATGTTCTATACTTTTACTTTTACTCCACTAGCCTTCATCTCAGAGGCAAATATTGTACTTTTTACTCAATAACATGTTTAAACAACATTCATTAACCACAAGTCTTCAGCCCTTTTTAAACTTTGGCTATTTTACTTTTTATACATTGTGAAACGGGACATTCTGCAAAATGAGTACTTTTACTTAAGTACATTTTGATTACCAGACTTTTACTTGTAACAGTCTGGTAAGAGTATTTCTACATTGCATTGATACTTTTACTTAAGTAAAGAAATTGAGTCATTTTTCCACCACTGGGTATCACTTTATATTGCTTGCTGGATAATAAGACTCGTAATTTGGGGATTCTGCTGTGTTTTGACTCGTTCATGAATTTGTATTTCTCGTTGATCAGACGTCGAGTTGAAGCTAGCTAAATAAATGCGCACCGTGCCGTTAACCACAGAAGACTCGCCCCAAAACACGCTCGCCCCCATTTTTTTCGCGGACCCGCGGTTCTTGTAGTCTTGTATTTGTTTGATGATAAGGTTATGAATACGTTTAGGGTTAGGCATAGTTTTACTGAGTTTAAGTTTAGGAATAAGGTTGGGTGAATACTGCCGGATTTTCCCCGGTGCGAATTCATTTTGGGGCGAGGGTTTTGGTATTCACCGCTCAGAAACAGCGTGGAGCGGTTAAGTAAGTTAACATCGCAGACAATCTTTGTTCATATATATTTCTTACTTATATAAGAATATATATATACTTATATATATATATATTTCATTACTACATAAAACATTATGAGGAAAACAGGGCCCCCTCCCCTGGGACCAAGCCAAATGTTGGTCCCAAGGGAACATAAGAAGAGGAAGACCAGGAGAGAGGAAAACAAGGCCCCAGGCCTTCTCAACTCCCCCCTCTAACTAGTGACAGCAGCCACGCCCAGGACCGCGTGCGCCACTGATGACGCCGCCACGTCCAGGCTGTAGCAGGCCGCAAAAGTCGAAGCAGACGACCAGTTTGCAGCCGCGCATATCTCCTGAACCGAGACCCCCCTGGAGAGGGCCCAGGATGCCGCCACGCCTCTAGTAGAGTGAGCCCTCAGTCCCAACAGAACTGGGGCACCACCACTAGCGTAGTCCAGCTAAATGGCATCCACGATCCAACCAGAAAGCGCCGCCTTAGCAACCGCCTTCCTTTGACCACCATGGGAGACAAAAAGGTTGCGTTGACGACCGGCCGGCCACCGTCCTGTGGCAATGGAGCCTCAAGACACTTACAGGACAGAGACAGTGCAAACGTTCATCCTCTGCTGAATCAAAAGGAGGTGGATGGAAATCCACCAGTTCTTCCCATGCCCCAGACAGGGGGCATGGTCCACCACTCGGTTCTCGGGTACGAACACAGGTTTTGAGCTAAGCAGAACCCACCCTGCTGCCCAGCACCCTGCTGCTCGGCACTCCGCCGCCCTGCATTCCTCCGCCCGGCACCCTGCTGCCCGGCATTCCGCCACCCGGCACCCTGCTGCCCGGCATTCCGCCGCCCGGCACCCTGCTGCCCAGCATTCCGCTGCCCGGCACCCTGCTGATCGGCGCTCCGCTGCCGAGCACCCCACTACTCAGCTCTCCCAGCATCTACGAGCCCTCTCCAGCTGCCTCCATTGGTGACCTGCCTGCGCCCTCTGCACCCTCGCTGGCTGTATCTGCTGCTGACCTGCCTGAGCCCTTGCAAGCCATCTCCCGAGATGACCTGCCTGCGCCCTCTGCACCCGCAACAGCCCTATCAGCCAATGACCTGCCAGAGCCCTTGTCAGTCATCTCCACGGGTGACCTGTGTCTGCCCGAGGTCATGGAAGCCCTGGTCCTTGGTTTTCTGTTCAGCTTCTTCCTTCAGCTGACTGGTGCGTCGGACGATGGTTCTCCAGGGTCTGCAGCGTCGCCTAGGGTCCCATCTCCAGAGCCTGCAGCTTCGTCGGTGGTCCCGTCTCCGAAGTCTGCAACGTCGCCGGTGGTTCCGTCTCCGGAGTCTGCAACGTCACCGGTGGTCCCACCTCCAGAGCCTGCAGCGCCGTCTGGGGTCCTGCCTCCAGAGCCTGCAGCGCCGTCTGGGGTCCTGCCTCCAGAGCCTGCAGCGCCGTCTGGGGTCCTGCCTCCAGAGCCTGCAGCGCCGTCTGGGGTCCTGCCTCCAGAGCCTGCAGCGAAGTCTGGGGTCCCGCCTCCAGAGCCCGCAGCGCCGTCGGGGGTCCCGCCTCCAGAGCCGTCCGGGGTCCCGCCTGCAGTGCCATCTGGGGTCCCGCCTACAGAGCCTGCATTGCTCTCTGGGGTCCTGCCTCCAGAGTCTCCAGCATCTGCAGCATCTCCTGTGGCGTCGCCTCCAGCATCTGCAGCATCCACTGTGGCGTCGCCTCCAGCATCTGCAGCATCTCCTGTGGCGTCGCCTCCAGCATCTGCAGCATCCACTGTGGCGTCGCCTCCAGCATCTGCAGCATCTCCTGTGGCGTCGCCTCCAGCATCTGCAGCATCCCCTGGGATCCCATCGCCAGAGTCTGCAGCGCTGTCTGGGGTCCCGTCTGCAGCGTCCTGTGTGGCTCCGTCTGGTTATCCTCCAGATCCTTCTCCATGGGGTTCTGAGTGGCCTCCAGGCCGTCCACACGATGTCACCTATGCTGCCATATCCCAGTCTCCAGGCCGTCCGCCAGACGACATCTCTGCTGCCTCGTCGGAGCATCCAGGTCGCCCGCCAGACGACATCCCTGCTGCCTCGTCTGAGCATCCAGGTCGTTCGCCAGACGACAGCCCTGCTGCCTCGTCCGAGCATCCATGTCGTCCGCCAGACGACAGCCCTGCTGCCTCGTCCGAGCATCCATGTCGTCCGCCAGACGACAGCCCTGCTGCCTCGTCCGAGCATCCATGTCGTCCGCCAGACGACAGCCCTGCTGCCTCGTCGCAGCCTCCAGGTCGTCCGCCAGACGACACCTCTTGGACCTCGTCTCAGCCTCCAGGTCGTCCGCCAGACGACACCTCTTGGACCTCGTCTCAGCCTCCAGGTCGTCCGCCAGACGACACCTCTTGGACCTCGTCTCAGCCTCCAGGTCGTCCGCCAGACAACACCTCTTCGACCTCGTCTCAGCCCGCAGGCCGTCCACCTGACGTCACCAGCTCAGCCCCGGTCCGTCCTGGCCGTCTGCCTGATGTCACCCGCTCAGCCCCGGTCCGTCCTGGCCGTCTGCCTGACGTCACCAGCTCAGCCCCGGTCCGTCCTGGCCGTCCGCCTGGCTTCACCAGCTCAGCCCTGGACCGTCCGTCTGATGTAAGCAGCTCAGCCCCGGTCCATCCTGGCCGTCTGCCTGATGTCACCAGCTCAGCCCCGGTCCATCCAAGCGTTCCACCTAATGTCCCCATTGCCTCTTCCCAGCTTCCAGGCCGCCCACCTGAAGTCACCACTGCCTCTTCTCAGCGTCTAGGCCGCCCACCTGAAGTCACCTGCTCGGTCCAGTCTCCAGGCCGTCCGCCTGCGGTTCAGGTTCCCAGACCGCTCCTCCAGACCGGGCCAGCATGGTGGGACGTCTGGCAGCCGTCCCTTGAGAGGGGGGTACTGTCACGGTCTGCCCCCCCACAGACCGTGTCTCCACTTCGGCCACTCCCACATTCCATTCCATCTCTCAGTTCTAGTTGCACACCTGTCCCCACTCCCTCATCAGCCCTGCAGTGCCCTGCCCTTTACGAACCTGTGAACACTTCTCCAATCAACCTGCTCCCTATAAGACTGGACTCATTGCACTCACTCATTGTCAGTTCATACCTTCATACCTTCATGTTCTGTGTTGGAGGTCTTGCCTTGTATTTAGTTTCCACTGGACTTTTGGACTCTGTGTCCTGCCTTGAAGCTTCTGGTAATTTGCTCGTTCCTATTGTTGTTTTTGTTGCATTTTTGGTCTGCTTTACTTCTGCCTGTTTTCACCAGTTGTAAACTTGCCATTCTCTGCTTTATTTAATAAACCCCTTGTTTGAACACTATTCTGCTGGTTGTGACTCTGCATTTGGGTTCAGAACATTCTGCAATCGTGACATCGTGCAATAGTGGGACTCGCTTCCAGACAGGTCAGGTGATCAGAATGATGTTCAAGTTCTCTGTCAGTGTGAAGGCAATGCGGCCAACATCTGTAAGTTTGGACGAGACCTTAAACTCCTGCAGCACCGGTGTTGCCAGATTTTGTGAGAGAAATAAGCAACCAGGTCTATGAAAATAAGACCAAAAGAAGCTAGCCTTATGAGAACTGTAAACCTATACTTTATACATTGAAATGATATACTGTATACATTGGAGATAGCCGATCTACAAGCCAATCTACAAGCTCACAGCGCTTCGTGATGCGATGCGTTGTGAGCTTGTAGATCTGCTATTAAAAAAAAAATCTGAAATTAGACTATGACATTTAAAGTGAATTGTTGAGAAAGAAAAACTCTGAGCTGTGATCGCTTATTCCCTCCGGACCCTATTTTCTGCCGGTTGCTTATGGCTAGATATGACAACTCGCAGATTGGTCTGATTTCCAGGCTATAGAGTCACCATTCCAACTTTGATGAGACATTTGATGAGGCTTTGATTTGAGTGATTTCCTGATTAAAGTTAATATTTTGAACACAGCTGGTTTCTGCCCGACAACAGTGATATTATATAATAATAAGTAGGGCAACATTTCAGAGCACCATTGACATTATACATTTAAGGGTTAAAAAGTTGAATATAAAAAAATATAGAAATGTCGTTCTAATGGACCAAGTCACCATCAATACATGTCACTTCCTGTTGGCCCATATATGGTAAACAACCATTAGTCCATTAAACTACACCATTCTCCATTCATAGAATCCCCAGCACACCCTGGGTTTACCATATATGGACATACAGCACTACTCTATTATCCAATCAGCATTTTACAACACGCTCTCCTGGGTTTACCATATATGGACATACAGCCACCATCTGATTAAGTGTCAGTGACAGTGTCACAGATCTACAAGTTAATAACACATTGTGACGACATGTGTTTGTAGTTTGTAGATCTGTTCTTTTTGACAAGAGACATCCTCACACAATGCAGTATGATTTAAAGGAGCACTTCACCCATTTTCAACCTTATCTTCATATAATTTGTCATCATTAATATTATAATATTATGTTATACCTTATCTTCATATTATTGGTCATACTTAATGCTCATTATAATATTATATTGTATCTTATCTTCATATTATTGGTCATCATTAATGCTCATTATAATATATTATATCTTGGCTTCATATAATTGATCATCATTAATGCTCATTATAATATTATATTATAATATAGCAGTATATGTCCTTACCTGAGTGACGCTGTGCCTTCCTTCAGCCATGAGCAGATGTTTGTGTATTTGATTTAATAATAAAGGGTCCATCCATGTGATTTGTATGGGATTGTAATCGCTGAAATTTAACAACACACTTTCTTCTCATTTGAAAAAGATCTAGACACTATTTGGATTACGATGACATTATCAGGGGTTAAAACTTTTTGTATTACACTGTTATTGTTTCAGTGTTTTTTTCTTTATTTTTTTTGTGTCGTGTTGCCCTGTGTAATTGTATTGCCTGTTATGTTGATTGATCGCGTAACGTAAGTCATATCAAAGTAGGGTGACGCCGACGTAATATCTAAGCTAAAAGGTGTAAAAACATAAATAAATATGTAGACTGCCTATTATTATTTCAGGTTATTTCAAGAGGTTATTCAACTCTCTCCAACTGTCTTTCAATCGCACGTCATTTGCGGCATGCACGACTGACAGCTTGCACTACCTGCCTACCTGCCCCCCCCCCCCCCCCTTCTTGGAGGGCCTACCATGACGTTTCCAGGCCTTACCCACAAAGACATTCTGCGTCCGCCACTGCTTCATGGGGTGTGTAATTTATAGAAAATAAGTATTTTTTGGGGTGAGCTATTCCTTTAAGTCCTGGCCTATAGAACTGATGTGTCTGTAATAAGTTATCACCTGATCTAGCTGGTTCTCTGTCAAAACCATGTGCAGAGGACGTCTCTTACTGATTTAGGGATCATGTTTTCTGACTTGCTGATATGTAATGCAGCCGTGTCTTTGTCCTTGGACTTTAAAATCTGTAACTCTTACTCAATTCTAATTGTATTACAAACTAGTTTATTAATGGACAGATTGTTATGGGTATAATTGGATTTAAGTTATGTGCAATAATAATGCAGGAGGGGTTGATGTTCACAGATCTGGTTTATCTTGTAAGTTATTACAAGATAAACCAGATCTGTGAATCTGTAGCCCATGGATTTAACCCATTCAAACCAGGAAAACATCTGTGTGTCATGTTAGATTTTAACTATATTTTATACTTTTAACTATTCAAAAATAACACCTAAAAAAACACCGTAATCCAGTGGTTCCCAAACTGGGGGTCCCCAAATTATTTTAGGGGGTCCCCAGATGATTATCTTAAAGGGATATTTCACTTTCAAAAAAACTTTTGGTCATTTTATCGTCTACTCAGGCTTTTGAGAGCCCCCCAGACAGTTTTTAAGTTGCTTGATTCAGTATTTAGATATTTGATAATCATATTATCAGACACGCCCCCTTCCTATACAAACCCATTATAACTTCAAATTCCATTTTTAACATGTTAGATTCATCAAAAACATCCGTCCTTGGTTCTGGTGACTCACCCTGCCCTCCTAATGCGTGAGGGGGCCGTGGTTTTTCGATAACTTTTTTCATTTATTTTATTTTATTTTTTTAATGTATTTAATTTTTTTCATTTTCCAAATAAAATATTAAAAATAAATGAAAAGAGTTATCGAAAAAACACGGCCCCCTCACGTATTAGGAGGGATCCAAGGAGATCCAGAACCAAAGACGGGTGTTTTTGATGAATCTAACATGTTAAAAATGGAGTTTGAGGTTTGTATAGGAAGGGGGCGTGTCTGATAAAATGAATATCAAATATCTAAATACTGAATCAAGCAACTTAAAAACGGTCTGGGGGCTCACAAAAGCCTGAGTAGACGATAAAATGACGAAAAGTTTTTTTGAAAGTGAAATATCCCTTTAATGAGCACTGAAGTCCTGACGTTCTGCTAGTTCGTGGCTTTATTTTTTTATGTTGAAATCCTCATTGGGGAATCTTTGATCGCCTCATATAAGAACTTTGTTAAAAAAATAAACACACCACCCCAGCGATGGTACTCGGGTGCAGTACGTTAGTCCGACAGCGCATTCCTCCGACAGCGCAGTGCTCCGACATTAAACAGTAAACCCGAACCAAACCCGCACCCTAACCCTAACCGCACGCGGATGCCACATAGTCGGAGAAAAGGTCTGTCGGATTAACGCATGCCTCCCATGGTACTCATATGGATACGAAGCATCGACTGAAATGTACACATTTACCGAAAGAGTAACACAATATACGCTAGAAACGAGTCAAACGACCCAAAGACCACATTTGCCATGAATGAGGCTGCTGTAGGGACAGTGATTTCAGACCCGGAAGTAGTAGTTCTTAAGACTTTTAAGGCAGAATTAATTCAATTTTTGCCATAAACAGGCTGTATCAAATATGAATGAATAAACGATGCAGAGCCACCCCCCTGACAGAAACGTACCCTAACCTAACCCTAACCCTAACAGGGTGGTGTGTTTATGTTTGGAACACAGTTCTCATATGATGTGATCTAAGATTCCCCAATGGGGATTTCAACACAAAAAAATAAAGCCACGAACCAGCGAAACAGCGCCCTCTAGTGGCAGTGACGTCAGACTTCGGTGCTCTATGTGCAACATTGTTTTCTCTCTCAACAGTAAACAAACCAACATGCAGTATAAGTGTATACAGGGTATCTGTCTGTACATTTATAAAGAGACAATTTAATGACTTTTAAGACCTTTTTAATACCAAATTGGTAATGTCAAAAATGACGTAAGAAAGAGGCAAACATTATACAAATAGCCGATCTACAAGCAGCTTGTGAGCTTTATCTGTGGAACCGAGTCTAACTAAATCTAACGACTACAATTTCAAGTGCTTGTCAGGGCGGGGGGTCCCCAGCTCAAATATGAATATGTTGGGGGTCCCCAGTTCAAATATGATTATTTTTGGGGGGTCCTCACAGTTCAAATATTAATATTTTGGGGGGTCCCCAGTTCAAATATGATTATTTTGGGGGGTCCCCAGCTCAAATGTGAATATGTTGGGGGTCCCCAGTTCAAATATGATTATTTTGGGGGGTCCCCAGTTCAAATAGGAATATTCTACGGGGTCACGGCCTGAAAAATGGGAACCCTTGCCGTAATCTATAATAGACCAGTAGTCCAAAACCTGAAACAGTTTTAATTACATGTTTATTACATTTTTTAATTACATTACACATTGTAATTGATGACAACAATCTTAAATTACATTCTCTAGAGTTGTGCTTTATAAAAAAATGTGCTTGTGTAAAAGTAGCAATACCACAGTATAAAAATATTCTCTTAATAGTAAAAGTACTGTATTGAGCATTTGACTTAACCGTACAATACACGCAATACAATGAATCCATTGGAACAGCTAAGCAGCTTCTTTTTGACATTTCCTGAAAAGTAATAGTTTTGGACAAACAAGGTTTCCACCTGACAGTGACACTTATCTTCCTATATCAGGGGTCTTCAACGGGGGGTCCTCAAAGTTACTACAGGGGGGGCTGCAAAATCTTTGTGTGATAGAAACATTATGTCTTTTTTACCACTTGAACCCCAGCATCCTTCATATTCTAGAGAACATTCGCAAAAATAGCAGATCTACAAGCTCACAGTGCGTTAAATCTGCTATTTTCGAGGTTTGGTGTAGAAAGGGAAAAAAGAGCAGACCAAATAAAGAGCCAAAGGTTAAAGTTTACAAGTATTGAGGGTTTAAGTGGTTAAATGTCTGAAAATACACATTAACATGAATCCAACATATTAATAGAAAAAGATAATGTGTAAACAAACAAACAAAAACAAATACATTTACACACTGATGACAGTGTCAGTCAAACAAGTCTATGAAGCTATCTATGAAATCTATGAAAAAGTTTAATACGTGACACAATTCTATACAATATGTAGTGAGGGTCCCTGCTTCATCTCTCTCTCAGCTAAGGGGTCTCTGCTTCATCTCTCTCTCAGCTAAGGGGTCCCTGCTTCATCTCTCTCTCAGCTAAGGGGTCCCTGCTTCATCTCTCTCTCAGCTAAGAAGTCCATGCTTCATCTCTCTCAGCTAAGGGGTCCTTTGGTCTGAAAAACCTTGAAAGACCCCTGATCTACATCATAACAGCGGCCTGCGGCCACGTGACGTTAGGGATCGCCAAGGGCAACCGTCTGTCACACGAGGGTAGTGTCTTCTCTTGACCAATCACATCCCATCCCTCCTCCACAGGCCCCTCCTCCTCCCCCTCGCTCCGTACGCAATCCGAGACAAAGTATACGCCCACAGACCCGTCCCGGAAGCCAACAAACACACACGGCCGCCGTGCACGCGCACACACACAAAGCACCAGGAGGGTGGAGGGGTTCTTACACAGACGCACCCTCCCCACCCTCTTCCCGTCCGCCAGTCGCACCGCCGTGAGGACGGGAGCAGCGTGCAGCGAACACACGCAGCCGCCGCCATCCGAAGGGGTCGAGACGTAGACGGCGTAACGTCCCGTATCGTCCAGGCGGGCGAGGGATATGGGACCGTCGGCCCTGACCGAACACAGCCTGCCACGGGATAGGTCCAGCAGGGAGATGACATTATCACCAGTTGACGACAACAGCAGCGTGAAGCTTCCGTCGGAGGACGCCTGGAAGACGTCGGGCGGTCTGGGGAACGACGACACGGCGGGCAGCCGGAACTGAACGCACACCGTCTCCTCGGCCACCTTCCAGGTGTAGAGGCCGCCAGAGGCTGTCAGCACCAACACGAAGTCCGGGTGCTCCGCCAGGGTGCTGAACGCCACGACCACCGAGCGCTCCGAGCTAGTTTCCGCCGTGCGATCCGAGCTAGCTTCCGCCGCGCACGAGAAACGCTTGCTGACGGAGCCCGACCATAGGCCGACCGCCAGGAGGTCACTCCCTTGTAGACCAATCAGGTACGTGCTCTCAGGTGACACCTGGGCGTCAACCAACTGTGGGTGGATGTGACAGACCACGCCCCCGTTTAGCAGCTTCCAGACACAAGACAGACCTGCCTCGCACCTGGACACACTCGTCTCACACCCGGACACACCTGTCTCACCACACAGACTCACCCCAAACAGGCTGTTCGGGGTGATCAGGACATCGGAGGCTCGGCTGCCAGCGATACGGAACAAGTTGCTTCCCGTCTCTAGATGCCAAATGTAGATATCTCGCCCTCCCAGCGTTACCAGTCGGCGGCCGTCGGGAGAGAGGCGGAGCTTCGCCACCGGCCCGTCGTGCAGGAAGTGAGCGTGCGGCGCCGTTGCCCGCCAGCGCCACGCCCACACCGCGTCCGAGCCGTCCGTCACGTAGAACCTCCCGCCCGTCTTCCTCTCCACGGCCATCTCCCGCACCGCCGACGCCATTTTGGGGGCGGCGCCCGCCGCCTCGATGAGCTCAGAGTCCCACATGGCGAGGCGACGGCGACCGCCGCCCCCATCCCGACTGACGGACACGACGTGATAGTCCGTTTTGAGGAGAGCGAGAGGCGGCCGCACATCGGAGGAACCCGTGTCCAGGGAGAGAACGCACCGTCCGGAGCCGATGCTCCACACCAGGACCAGCGGGCAGGAGCTCAGCGAGGCCAGGAAGTGGAGGCCGTCCCGGGCCAGGAGCGCCTGGGAGAAAGCTCTCCCTCCTGGAGCCGAGAAGCTCTCCCACAGCTCCCACTCGCTGGCGTCCCACAGAACCACCCGGTGGTCTTCACAGACCAACAGAGTGCTTGTTTCCTCTGAGAAGTCCACCTTGAGGACCATGCTGCTTCTCCTTCTGGTTCCACTTCTCTCACTCAAACATTCTGTCACCAGACCGGTTGATTGTGTTAAACATTCTGTCACCAGACCAGGTGACTGTGTTAAACATTCTGTCACAAGACCAGGTGATTGTGTTAAACATTCTGTCACCAGACCGGGCGACTGTGTTAAACATTCTGTCACCAGACCGGGCGACCGTGTCGCCACGTTCCACACGGTTATGTTCCCTGTGACGTCGACGCACACCATAAGTCCTCTCTCTTCTTCTTCTTCACGGAGGAAGACCGAGGTGATCGCCGTGCGGTTTGGGTTTGAACAGCTGCCGACCAGAGTCCTGCTGTCGGTGTCGAATACGGACACCGTTCCGTTCTCCTGCCCGCAGTACGCCCAGCGGCCATCGGAGGAGCAAGCCACGCTGGTCACCGAGCTCTGACAGCGGACGTGTGTTAGCGGCTCGTCGAGGCCGTCGCACATGCTCACGGCGCTCCGGTCGCTCCACCAAACGCATAATTTATCTCTGCGCACCACAAACCCCTCGACCGTGTTCAACGTGCGTCCGTCTGACTCTGACTCTGACGCCTCTGTTGTCAGAGAGTCTTTAACTTCCTGAAACGTCTGAAGGCCTCCTGTCACGTCCCACAAGAACAGCTTACCGCCATCGGCCGACAGCAAGACGAATCGCCCGCTGCTCTTTACACTTGTAAGCGTCAGTTTGTTCTCCTGACGTCTCAGACACAGCTCCTCCACCTCGCCACACGGGCCGTTCCACAGCCACGCAGAACCGTCCCTCCTAACGCCCACCACACTCCCACATTCTGTAGAACCACCACTCCTAACGCCTACCACACTCCCACATTCTGTAGAACCACCACTCCTAACCCCTACCACACTCCCACATTCTGTAGAACCACCACTCCTAACGCCCACCACACTCCCACATTCTGTACCAACCACTGCTTTGACTAAACCTTCCCCACATTGTGTACCAGCCTCTGCTCTGACTAAACCTTCCCCACATTGTGTACCAGCCTCTGCTCTGACTAAACCTTCCCCACATTGTGTACCAGCCTCTGCTCTGACTAAACCTTCCCCACATTGTGTACCAGCCTCTGCTCTGAGTAAACCTTCCCTCCTGGCTCCATGGTGGACTAACCGCTGGACGGAGGGGACGGTGGAAGGAGCAGGACACAGCGCTACACCCATCCTCCCCTCGCCTCTCCTCCTCCTCCTGCTTTGCACCACCTGTGTGACGTAGGCGTCTAGTGCAGGGCAGACAGACAGGTGAGGGCAGACAGACAGGTAGGGCAGCAGTCTGCTCTCCATCACCACGCTGAGCTCCAGAGGGTTTCTCTGCAGGAGGCAGGCGGAGGTCCTCAGGACGCCCGCCAGCAGCGCTTTCTCTCTGGGTACAGAGCGTCTGGGAAACCCTTCCTCCCATTCCTCCCCTCCTCCCTCCTCCAGCATGGCGAGCAGATCGTTGAACAGCCCCGCCCGGAGCATGGCCTCGTGGAACTCCAGTGACAGCATCAGGCCACTCAGTAGCTCCTCCCACCTGCAGAGAGAGAGAGATCAACCAGGTGCTCAATGGAGATGCAAACGTTGAGTTAAAAACGTAGATTTGGTGCTTCTAGGATCAACGAGATCCAAAACCTGAAAAAGAGGAAATAAGATCTGATCACTCAAACAATAACGGAGGAGAGGGCGTAAAATATTATGTACTTTAATTATGTCTAAGACATTTTAAAAGCCATGTCTTGACCAGAACTGGTCTTCATCAGGGCAATTATGATGAAACCCAGTTCTGGTCGAGACATGTTGGCTTTATTAATTTTGTAGACATGATTAAAGTACTTTATTTCACACCCTCTCCTCCGTTATTGTTTGAGAGCTCGGATCTTTCCACTTTTTCAAGCTCCTCCCACCTGTTGCTCTCTCGCAGGTGATAGGGCAATTCCAGGAATATCCTCATGTCGACGGGAGAGGATGTCGATGATGGATCTACGGAGGTGAAGAAGAACGGCCGCCGCCTCTCGTCAGCGTCCGTGGGCGTGGCCTGGCCCGCCCACTGGGGGGCAGCAGCGAGCGGCGGTGGCTTCCATCGGCTACTGAAGTAGTAGGCCATGTTGGAGTGGATGTGCCTCCTGGCCTCGGGGACGGACAGGTACCTCCTCCTCAACACCAGGATGAAGTGTGAGTTCACCCAAAAGAACACTCTCACCCCCAACACTGTCCTCCTGAGGAGAAACACCTCCTGAAGGTCCTGGAGGAGAAGCTCCACGGCCACCTCTGGCACCCCGCTCCCACAGGGAGGGAACTATAATAGAAACATTTATAGAGTACATTTTTATTAAAAAAAAAAGATAACTAACTTAAAGGGATAACTGAAATCATAGAGAAAATGTCCAATATTTCAAACATGCATAATTTTGCTGTCCAGTTTTAAGCCCTGTTGTCAAGAATTGTCTACAAGCTTTTTGGATCAAACTATGATAAAAAAAATTCAAACTAGAAAAAGTGCTCCTCGGAGCACAGGTCTCCACCAGGTCAGGTAGGTTATTGTGGGGCAGCAATGTTCGGAATTCGCCAATCAGGATGGAATATGAAAAATCGGACAGAACCATCTTGACCACTTGGCTATAGAGATAATGGGTACCGATTTGCATGATGTTTGGACAAAATTTGTAGGAGTAATATAAAAAAGAAAAGTGTTGCAAAAATTGGCCTCCTGGTGGCGCTATAATAGGGTGGCATTTGTTCTTCAACGTAGTGCGAATGTGCGTGCAAAGTGTCACTGCAAGCGGACGCTGTGTTCATGATTTGTGGCATTTTGTTCAAAACGGGCCACTCCTGCTTTAGATGTCAATGTTAGCCAATCAGGATGGAATATGAAAAATTAAAAAATCCATCTTGATCACATGACTATAGAGATCATGTGTACCGATTTGGGTGAAATTTGGATACATTATGAAGGCTTAATATCAAAAAAAATGTTTTACATAAGTCGGCCTCCTGGTGGCGCTATGAAAAGCAAATGTGAAAAATGCAGGGCAGGTGTTTTTCCTTGGCCTCTAGGGAGTGTGTGTGCAAAGTTTCACGCAGATCGGTGCAGTTATAGTTAAAAATGCAAATCAGCCTATTAGAGCACCACCATGAGGCTGATTTGAAAATGTTCAAGTGGCCTAGTGGGAATGTGCGTGTCTTCATCACCCCCACGGACGGACGGACGGACAGACAGACAGGGGGTAAAACATACTCTCGCCATGCCTTTCGGCCTGGTGGAGACAAAACCTTGGACAGCAGTTCCTGATCCATGGTGGCTCCAGAGGGAGGGGTGTCACCCTGGGGGTCCCTGGCTCCAGAGGAAGGGGTGTCACCCTGGGGGTCCCTGGTTCCAGAGGAAGGGCTATCACCCTGGGGGTCCCTGGCCCCAGAGGAAGGGGTGTCACCCTGGGGGTCCCTGGCTCCAGAGGGAGGGGTGTCACCGTGGGGGTCCCTGGGGGGTCCAGAGGGAGGAGGGGTGTAGCACAGCAGGTCAGTGAGCTCAGCCTCAGTAAGGCCAGTCCTGCTCAGTGAGATGTAGGAGACACAGAGAGACACCAGACTGGATCCATGTCTCTGTTCCAGATGATCCAACAGACCTGAGATGGAGTCATGAACTCCTTCTGGAAGATATGATGGAGTCACCTCTACTGCTGATGGTGGAGAGAGAGAGAGAGAGAGAGAGAGAGAGAGAGAGAGAGAGAGAGAATATGATAGATGGATTCTTTATTTAGTACTAGTGAGCAATGGTCACCGAGTTATGGCCATTTTAAATGTTTTAAATAAGCACAGCAATGTAGTCTTTTTTTGTGTGACTATTGTCCTCTGAATGTGTCTCTTTATTGTAAAATAAATAAAATAAAATAAGTGGTACCAGAGCTCCAGAGTTTGACGTGTGCGTGCAGGAGGCGCGCGTACAGCGGAACAGGAAATGACATCACAGCCTGGTTGATGAGCGCCTGCTGTCCGGACGACACCGTCCGTCCTGAGCGCAGCAACATGGCCGCCAACATCCTCACTTCCTGTTTCCTGTCCAAACAACCCATCTCCATGGAGACCAGACCTCTGCTCTCCTCACATCCTGAAAACCCAACAAACAAACACACTCTGAAACGTATGAGGTGGGGGTCCACCGCTAAATATATATACATGTGGGGGTCCTTAACATGAAAAGCTTTGAGAAACACTGTGCTGTCTACCTTTATGTGTAATATACTGCCACCTTGAGGCCTTGTATGTATATTATGTGTGGTATGTACCTTAGCCAAATTAGTAATCCTCTACACCTGGTCAGGCTCACCAGGTGAGTTAATTAGGGGATTAGTCAGTTTCTGAATCAGTTCAGTGCAAACCAGCACACCATCAAGAGCACACTGCATGTTGAGTGAATCCTTTATATCAGGCCTTGGACAAGATAAGTCTGTAAGTTTGTGTTTGTTATAGATATGGCTCGGCTCTTAAAGCCTGTTTTTATGTTGCTAAGCTGTCCTATCATGTTTGTGTAAATTAAATCTTTGAATGTAACTAGTCCAGCTACTACAACATGTGATGCATAAGAGTATGTTTTTGAATTATGACACAAATGTTTGTGTTTTCTATTTTCTATATTTTCAGTTTTACAGTGACCCTCAGTAAAGAACCTAAACGATGCCAGTGTCTAAGGAGCTTTTTTGGGACCACTTTGTAAGCTCTCTGCCAAACCATACAGACTGTATATGTGACAGGGGGGAAACGGAGTATTATTATTATTTTTCGTTATTTATTTATTGTGTAATTTTTCATCTCTTAACCCTTTTTAAGCCTACATTTATGATGATCCGAAATGTATTGTGTGCTTTTATTGTTGGACAATGTTTCCCCCCGGTCCCCAAGCCACTTAAACAGCAATGAGTGACAATGACAGCGAACAGCTGAGACGCTGACAGAGACTCGGGCGTGGTTTCCACTGCCCAATCCCTTAGTAGGCGACGTCACCAGCGGCCAATCGAGAGAGAGGAGGGCGCGGTGAGCGGAGCATGAACGAGAGCCGCGCTCATTCAAAAGTAGACAGCACAGAGGAAGGTCGTGTGTGAGAGCTGGTGAGGAAGCCGAGTGTGAACCGAGAAAAAGACCAGTGCATTGGAGCAGTAAGAGGGACCAAGGGCGAGTACTCACACCACCGAGACAGTGTGAGACGCTGTGTGGACGAGGAACCCTGCGAGAGACCAGAACATGCAGAGGAGGAGATGAGCCTGGAAAAGCAGCGAATTCAACAGTGACCAAGTGATCGAACGGAGCGGGACCTGGAGCGAGCCAAGGACGACGGGGTGGCTACAGTGTTGCACGCGCAACCAACGCAGCGGCAGGTTAATACCTGCCGTCGTTGTAAGTACCATCATATGCAACACTAGCTGTGTAAACCCACTGAGTTAGACCTCGCAGTATATTATCTGGGAACAGATGAACTGGCCCCTGCTCTTGTGATTACAGATTGAAGACGATGATGTGGAACTAGAAGATTACAGAAGATTACCTGCTTGGTCCCTCCCCACCGAAAACCCCCCATTTGCACTCAGTATATGGTCTTTATTTATTATAGCACTTTAACAGCATTTGGCACTTTACTTACAATTAAGTTAAAGTTTGGTTAAAGTTAAGTAAAGTTTGTCCGACGAAAAGAGAGCTGAGCCAGAAGGCAAAGCTCTCGGTCTACCGAGCAATCTTCGTTCCTACTCTCATGGTCATGAAGTGTGGGTCATGACCGAAAGAATAAGGTTGCGGGTACAAGCGGCCAAAATGAGTTTTCTCAGACAGGTGGCTGGCATCTCCCTTAGAGATAGTATATAATGTATTGCGACCAGAGAAGGTGAAATATTTGCTGGGCCATTAATAGGAATAGCAGGCTGAACGAGAACCCGGAAGTGAGCTTCAATTCCCACGAAGAGGGTTTTCCCCTTGGTTGCGCTGCATAGCGTTGTGAGCTTTGAAGATCGGTTATTTTCAGCTAAAGCTTTCCCCACAATACTGATGCTGGGGTTTAAGTGGTTAAAAGCTCACCTTCTGACTTGCCAGGAGACGTGCTGCTGCTGCTGTTGCATTGTGGGTAGTGTAGTTGGATGGCGTGTAGAAGACGTGTCCGTCTGGAGCTGACGGCCAGGATGAGTCTGACGTGGGGGGGGATAGGCGAGGGGAGGCAGGAAACCATGTGGAGCCCAGAGTCTGTGAGCTGATCCATTCCATCTAGGATCAACACTATGGGCTGATGAAAAACAACCACATAATGAACAATAAACAAAACATTCAAGTTAAAGGTAGGGTCAGTGATATGTTTTGGTTCAAACAAAAAAGTGTTTTGTTAAAACGTTAAAGCATTATATTGTGATAGTAATCATTGCTATAAAGTGTTTGTTCAGTAACAATGATTACTATCATAATATAGAGCTATTTAACACTGTTACTGAACAAACATTCTATTTTAATGATTACTATCACAATATAGAGCCATTTAACACTTAATTTAACAAATATATCACATACTTTACTTTAACTGATATAAAAACAAAAAAAAAGACAAAACTACACTAACCCTTGTGGAAGAGGGGAGGAGCCTGAGGAGGAGGAGCAGATGTTCTGTGAGATCAGACACTCTGAGGTCGGGGTTCAGATAGTCGGGGTCAGAGGTTGTAAGGTCAGGGGTCAACGGTGGTGTGTAAGCCTGAGCGATGTGGTAACACAGACTGGACAGCAGGTGTCTGGGCGACGGGTTGATTGACATGTTGAGAAAATACGGAAAGACCATCGGATATGTGTCACCACCAAGCCACGCCCTGACCTGAGAGAGAGAGAGAGAGAGAGAGAGAGAGAGAGAGACAGACAGACAGACAGAGACGGTATTAAAAAATGCGAGGCATATCTGGATGATATGGTGGCATACTCGTCCACATGGGCGGAACATATCCAGACCACCTATGAAATTTTCGGTGAGCTGCGTGAGGCTAATTTGACAGTTAACACATGGGGTGCCAAAACCGTACCGGTGTGGTTTTGCAAATACACCCGTGGAGTGCCAACTTTCCTAAAAAACGTATAAATATGTGAGTTTTGTGTTTTTGTTTTTTTTCGTTTATATCCACATGGGAGGGGCTGGAGCAGCTCTGAGAGTACCCATTGTGATCCTGAGAAGGATAGGCCAAATGGATCACTGGAAACAAAAACATGGCTCCCATCCGCTTCCTGTCTATTTCCTTCTTTAAAACGCCTATATCTCCGAATCTGTTTCCGGTGGAGAAAACCGGTCATGCGCGATGCGCGATCCGTCCCCGTTGTAACTCGCGAGTGAAATGTTATTGTTGCAGGATGTAGCTAGGGTCCTCGTGCTACATGAATGGATGTTTTTTTTACGTGGATTTGCTCGTCGTGGAGTCTAGAGCTTTAAACAGCAAAGCGCAGTCAATGGGGAGAATGCTGGCACCCAACGTAAGTTATGAAAAAATGCTGGCACCCAATGTGTTAATTTGACAAAATATGAATTTGGGAAGGCTATCGTTACCTATTTGGGTAAGGAGGTGGGTCAGGGACATGTGCGCACAATTGCGTCAAAGGTGCAGGTGATTCTGGACTTTCCAGTACCCCAGAGTAAATGCGATCTTCACCGTTATATAGGAATGGCCGGCTATTATCGCGGGTTCTCCAGGAATTTGCCGAGGTAGTAGCGCCGTTCACAAGTCTGGTTAGTTCTAAAACTCTGTTTAGTTGGTCCCCTTGTTGTCAGGTGGCATTTGAGTGTGCTGAAGCTCTTCTGTGCGCGAACGGCCTTTTTGCATGTAGTTTAAGCGCAAGGGGTCGGGGGGCGGGTGGGGAGAGAGCCTGGCGACGCGAGCTATGTTAGTGCACTGACTGGCAGTTGGGGCAAACGCAGTCCCCACAACATCATTTACGATTCTGTGCCTATCGGTACATAACTCGGACGGCGCTAGTCGACTAGCAGACCATCGGCCGGTCGTCATGGGCACTCGCGCCTGGAGGCGCTTGGGCGCGACTCCTCTGCCTCAAGGTCTGCTGAGTCGGCGCGCCTCCGTCATGGTCCAAAACTATACTTTATCGGCGAAAAAAAAGAGTCCACGGTTGTTTGAAAAAGTATTGTCCCAAGCGGGAGTCTAACCCAGACTCCTAGTGATAACGGTTTTAGAGTCTAGTGATTAGCGAGGTGCGCCACCGAGGCCGGTGCTAAGATTGGGTATTTGGGCTGTATTAGAATGTGACGTCCTATCTCTTCTAATGTAGAGGAAAGAAGTCCCCGCCCGCGCGCCCGCCCAATAGGGGAAGCCTCGCCCCTTCGGGGCGAGGCTTCCAAATTACATGCAAAAAGGCTGTTCGCCTTCTGTGCAGCGTGCCTGTCCTTGCAGCCCCGGATTTCTCGCAAACTTGAGGTTGATGCGAGTGCCCGGGGGGCAGGGGCAGTGCCCGGGGGGCAGGGGCAGTGCTGGTGCAAGAAGGATGGTATTGATCATCCAGTTTGTTAAATTTGAAAAACGTTACTCTGTATACCTAATGTTATGACTTGTTTTATGTTAATAGCTTCCCCCCAATATCCCTTAAGGGCCGTGGATGAAATGAAACTGAGTTAGGTTGGTAAATCTTTTAGCGCCCGTGAGCCGGGTGGTCTGACTCCTTTCTCACTACGCTAGCTGAGGAGTGTTCCATTAAGAACCAGTGGTGGAATGTACTCAAGTACTGTAGGCCTACTTAAGTACAATTGTGAGGTATTTGTACTTTACTTGAGTATTTCAAATTACTAATACTTCTACTCCACTACATCTCAGAGGCAAATAGCAGATCTACAAGCTCACAATGCATCGTGATGTAACACATTGTGAGCTTGTAGATATGCTATTTTCAAAAAATTGTTATACATTTGAAAACTTGAAATCAGAGTACTTTTACTTTTGGTACCCACGAGAGAGCAAAAGAGAGAGAAAAAACATCATGAGAGTAAATTGACGTGTGATCAGTTAAACGTGTGTTCTCTCCTCTCTAAGTTTGATCAGTCAGTAAATAAAAAACAGTAACGTTGAAATCTCTCTCTCTCTCGGCTGTCTGTGTTGATAACAGAGATACAGTGTATCTGTCTGTGTTGTTAACAGAGCTGTGTATATAACGCTTGACTGCCATTGACTTCCATAGACGTCATTTGGTGTTTTCAGTGATTACGATAGAGGGCGCTCTTCCGCAACCTGTGACTGATCCTGGGACTCCCGAAGAAGAATACACCTGGACATCACGTGTTCTAAACAAATTACAGCCCGTCCAGTCTAACGTTATGAGATTTATAAAAAACATTTATCTCTGATTTATTTTCGCAGATTGTGTTTTTTTGTGAAAACAAGCCATATTCAACTGTCGACAACTAATAGTCTAGGACCTGGCTAAGATATGTATGCACTTAATTTAGGAGAGAATATCTCAACTGTTCTAGGCTAATATGACCCCAGGGAACAATTTAGGAACGTTGACTAATTCTCTATCCGGGACGAAATACCTGAAAATGACCACGCCCTTTTTAAAATGACCATAACTGGTGCACTGCTTCCAACATGGGTCTATCTGCTAAACTGTTGGAGCTGCAGATTTACTGAGATATTAAGTGTTCAGAATACTGGTTTAGGGAAACATAGTAAAGTGTAACATTTCTAAATTGATATTTTATGACAGCTAAAATAAACCACAAAAAACATACAGTCCAGGGCCATATGGGATATTTTTGCACGAATCAATCTAAAAGCACCACATTTGTCCCAGACGTAACCCAGGGCATGCTCTAATGATTTAGCAAGGGTGCCCGAGCCAGCGACCTTCAGGGTCATCATAGTGGCCAAATCCAATATGGCCGCCACCTGACAAAGTTTTTGGCTATAACGTTTGAACCAAGCGTTTTTTTGACAATTAGAAACATGTTTGAATGCTTATCTTTATGATTTAATATATCTAGAGGACACTAATTTGATTATCACAAATATGGCCACTATGTTATGAAACAACCAATGCATCTTACAATGTAATTTTGTTGAAACAATAGAATGATTTAACAGTAGAACTCATTCCTAATGATACAGCTACAGCTAATACAGTATGTTCAACAATGCTCAGCATAAAATGTAATACTATATAGTATTACTATTCTATATACCATTGACTAGTATGATATCATACTAGTCAAAGGTGTATAGAATTGTTTACAATCTTACAATCAAGTTCTCCCACACAACTATCCTTCTCCGTTCTCTGCACTGGCTCCCCGTAGCAGCTCGCATTCAGTTTAAAACCCTGGTGCTAGCCTATAGACGGGTTTCATGTTTGTAAACATTGAGAGGATATGACCGCGCAGAGGAGGGGGTAAGCCTATGGGTGCGTTTGGAAATTACGCACCGGAGCACACTCGCCTATTAGTTTGTATTGGCCAGTGCGCTCACTGCCGCTCAGGGCTGTATTTTCGAACGCGCCTTTCCCCCAGGCATGCGCAGATTGCGCATTCTGCTCTGTGATGACGTCGCTCGGAAACCCGTCTATAGAGCAGTGAAAGGAACAGCTCCTTCTTACCTCCGGGTTTTGGTCAATGCCCACACCCCTGCCCGACCACTCCGGTCTGCCACCTCGGGGCGACTGACTCCCTCGCCACTCAACGGTCCTTCTGGTCGATCGACACGGTCACGACTTTTTTCTGTTCTGGCCCCACAGTGGTGGAATGAACTTCCCACTGATGTCAGGAGAGCAGAGTCACTGCCCATCTTTCGCCGCAGGCTGAAAACCCACCTCTTCAGGAAACACTATCCTTCCTCTTTGCCTGGCCTACTTGTTGTTAACTAGTTGTACGAACTCTTGTTTTATTCTTGTATTGTTTTATTGGATCTTGTTTAGTCGATACACTTATTTGTTTTAGCTCGTGCTCATTTGATTTTGCCATTTTTGTCTCATCTGTTTAAGAAAGTACGTAGCTGATATATTGCACTTTTACCTTAGCGCTAGGTATACTCTTGGTTGCTTGTTTTTGCAGGAAATGTACTTAAAACTTCTGGTGATTAGTAGTTTTCGTTCCCTACCTATGTTGAATACACTTATTGTAAGTCGCTTTGGATAAAAGCGTCTGCTAAATGACTGTAATGTAATGTAATGTACAATATGTTTATATCACATGATGGTGTTACAACAGCAACAGCTTTACTGGCACCTGCAAGATAGGTCCAGTAAGGTTCACAAGTCTTAGTCATGGAGTCCCATACCAGCCCAACCTATTTGAATCTGGGATATTTTGTTGGACGGAGGTTGTCTGATTCCAATAGAAGCTGGTCTGCAGCAGTGTTTACATGCTGAATCAGTGCAGCTTGGTGGGAGGAATGATCTTGAGGGACTGAGAAAAGCCACTGTCAAGATTCATCTACTCTGCTGTGGCCACCACGGCTCTTGCTGTATATGATGATGACCATACACACTGTCCAATCTTTGGACATGGCCATTGGAGTTGATCTTTTCAGGCTCCAAGGGGATGGTGACCAGGGTTTCTTTGAGATACCTGCACTCCTTTTCCCATAGTCAGGAAAGGGTGATGTTGGTCAAATGGTATCAGGTCCCTTGAGAACCTTCCTCCCACCCAAGCTGCACTGATTCAGCATATCAGAACCTGGGAACCTTACTGGATCCATCTTGCAGATGCCAGTAAAGCTTGTGTGTGTGTGTGTGTGTGTGTGTGTGTGTGTGTGTGTGTGTGTGTGTGTGTGTGTGTGTGTGTGTGTCGGGTGCAGTTATTGCAGTGCTGTTCTGTCAGGGTCATCATAGTGGCCAAATCCAATATGGCCGCCACCTGACAAAGTTTTTGGCTATAACGTTTGAACCAAGCGTTTTTTTGACAATTAGAAACATGTTTGAATGCTTATCTTTATGATTTAATATATCTAGAGGACACTAATTTGATTATCACAAATATGGCCACTATGTTATGAAACAACCAATGCATCTTACAATGTAATTTTGTTGAAACAATAGAATGATTTAACAGTAGAACTCATTCCTAATGATACAGCTACAGCTAATACAGTATGTTCAACAATGCTCAGCATAAAATATAATACTATATAGTATTACTATTCTATACACCATTGACTAGTATGATATCATACTAGTCAAAGGTGTATAGAATTGTTTACAATATGTTTATATCACATGATGGTGTTACAACAGCAACAGCTTTACTGGCACCTGCAAGATAGGTCCAGTAAGGTTCACAAGTCTTAGTCATGGAGTCCCATACCAGCCCAACCTATTTGAATCTGGGATATTTTGTTGGACGGAGGTTGTCTGATTCCAATAGAAGCTGGTCTGCAGCAGTGTTTACATGCTGAATCAGTGCAGCTTGGGTGGGAGGAAGGATCTTGAGGGACTGAGAAAAGCCACTGTCAAGATTCATCTACTCTGCTGTGGCCACCACGGCTCTTGCTGTATATGATGATGACCATACACACTGTCCAATCTTTGGACATGGCCATTGGAGTTGATCTTTTCAGGCTCCAAGGGGATGGTGACCAGGGTTTCTTTGAGATACCTGCACTCCTTTTCCCATAGTCAGGAAAGGGTGATGTTGGTCAAATGGTATCAGGTCCCTTGAGAACCTTCCTCCCACCCAAGCTGCACTGATTCAGCATATCAGAACCTGGGAACCTTACTGGATCCATCTTGCAGATGCCAGTAAAGCTTGTGTGTGTGTGTGTGTGTGTGTGTGTGTGTGTGTGTGTGTGTGTGTGTGTGTGTGTGTGTGTGTGTGTGTGTGTGTGTGTGTGTGTGTGTGTGTGTCGGGTGCAGTTATTGCAGTGCTGTTCTGTCAGGGTCATCATAGTGGCCAAATCCAATATGGCCGCCACCTGACAAAGTTTTTGGCTATAACGTTTGAACCAAGCGTTTTTTTGACAATTAGAAACATGTTTGAATGCTTATCTTTATGATTTAATATATCTAGAGGACACTAATTTGATTATCACAAATATGGCCACTATGTTATGAAACAACCAATGCATCTTACAATGTAATTTTGTTGAAACAATAGAATGATTTAACAGTAGAACTCATTCCTAATGATACAGCTACAGCTAATACAGTATGTTCAACAATGCTCAGCATAAAATATAATACTATATAGTATTACTATTCTATACACCATTGACTAGTATGATATCATACTAGTCAAAGGTGTATAGAATTGTTTACAATATGTTTATATCACATGATGGTGTTACAACAGCAACAGCTTTACTGGCACCTGCAAGATAGGTCCAGTAAGGTTCACAAGTCTTAGTCATGGAGTCCCATACCAGCCCAACCTATTTGAATCTGGGATATTTTGTTGGACGGAGGTTGTCTGATTCCAATAGAAGCTGGTCTGCAGCAGTGTTTACATGCTGAATCAGTGCAGCTTGGGTGGGAGGAAGGATCTTGAGGGACTGAGAAAAGCCACTGTCAAGATTCATCTACTCTGCTGTGGCCACCACGGCTCTTGCTGTATATGATGATGACCATACACACTGTCCAATCTTTGGACATGGCCATTGGAGTTGATCTTTTCAGGCTCCAAGGGGAGGGTGACCAGGGTTTCTTTGAGATACCTGCACTCCTTTTCCCATAGTCAGGAAAGGGTGATGTTGGTCAAATGGTATCAGGTCCCTTGAGAACCTTCCTCCCACCCAAGCTGCACTGATTCAGCATATCAGAACCTGGGAACCTTACTGGATCCATCTTGCAGATGCCAGTAAAGCTTGTGTGTGTGTGTGTGTGTGTGTGTGTGTGTGTGTGTGTGTGTGTGTGTGTGTGTGTGTGTGTGTGTGTGTGTGTGTGTGTGTGTGTGTGTGTGTGTGTGTGTGTGTGTGTGTGTGTGTGTGTGTGTGTGTGTCGGGTGCAGTTATTGCAGTGCTGTTCTGTTGTTGTAATAACACAGAGACAAATTCCTAGCAACCATTTTTTGTTTAGCAATTCACTTTTCTGATTCTAATTTAAATGTATTGTTCAAATTCCATACACCTTTGACTATTAAGATAGTATTACATTTATGCTGAGCATTGATGTGCAAGTCCAGAGTGCTCTAGATGGATTCAATCATAAATATGTGTTTCTAAAAGCATAAAGTAGACACCAAGTTTGCCAAAAATGACAAATATTAAAGTAAAACACATTTTCAAGACAATATTTCTTTGGAATATGCAAAATAGAGGTCCAGCCACACCCAGCCATAAAGATAAGCATTCCAACATGTTTTTAATTGTCAAAAAACATGATTTAGACACCAAGTTTGCATTTATAGCTCATCTGGTTCAAAAGTTTTAGCCAAAACCTTTTTTCTGGTGGTGGCCATTTTGGATTTGGCCATTGGTGTAAAGTAACTAAGTACATGCACTCAAGTACTGTACTTAAGTACAATTTTGAGGTATTTGTACTTTACTTGAGTATTTCCAATTTCCAATACTTTTACTTCTACTCCATTACATCTCAGAGGCAAATATTGTACTTTTACTCCACTACAATTATTCGAAAACTTTATTTACTGGTTACTTCGCAAATTATTACATTATGAAACATACATTAGCCGCTTTAGCCCTATTTTATACCTAGGCTGTTTGAAAATAGCCGATCTACAAGCTCACAACGCGTCGCGATGTGAGCTTGTATTCTGCACATTTTGAGCACCTCAGTAAATCTGTAGAGTTAACGGTTTAGCAGATAGAGCCATGTTGGAAGTAATGCACCGGTTATGGTCATTTTAAAAAGGGCGTGGTCATTTTCAGGTATTTCGTCCCGGATAGAGAATTAGTCAACGTTCCTAAATTGTTCCCTGGGGTCATATTAGCCAAGAACAGTTGAGATATTCTCTCCTAAATTAAGTGCATACATATCTTAGCTAGGTCCTCTACTATAAAGAACAGAAGTTTATTTTCCAGATGATAGAAGATACCCCCCCCCCCCCGACATCTGTCGTTTACATTTTCTTTTTCTGTGAGATTAGTAAAAACACTGGCGGTGGCGGATTAATTAATTAATTACAATTTACAATTTAGGTATTTAGAAGACGCTCTTAATCCAGAGCTTCTGGCAGTCAATGTGTTAACACATCAATGTGTTAACACATTGACTGCCATTGACGTCTATAGAAGTCATTTCAAATCTGTCTGTGTTCTGGGACTTTTGCTACTTAGTCAGGTTCATGAGCTCCGGCACTTAATAATTTACAAACAGAAGCACTGTGTGTACAAAATATAGTGTACATGGTGTGTACATAGTGTGAACACAGTGTGTACATAGTGTGTACATAGTGTGTACATAATATAGTGTACCTGTTGAGCACAGTGTGAGAGTAGCACAGTTTTTCCGCTGCACGGCCCTCCTGTCACCACCAGAGGGCAGTGTGGCTCCTTCTGCTGCACATAGGCTTTGATCTACAGTGGAAGAGAGAGAGGAAGGGAGGAAAAAAAGAAAGAAAGAAAGTTGTATTGATTAGTGCTATTAACTGTTGCAACCTAAACAGCCAATGAGAAGCCAGGGATCTGACCTGCTGCTCTTCTGGTCTAGTGATGTCATAAAGGTGCGACAACAGGCGGCACAGCTCCTCCTGTTCGCCCCGCTCCGCGGCGATGACATCATCCAGACGAGACACTGCGTGACGATTGGTGGACGGTGCGACGCCGTCCACCAATCGCAGCAGGTCAGAGTACGCCTGTTGACACAGCGCCTGGGTGTAGCTCCGCCTCCTGGCGGCAGTGTAACTGTGGCGACCGTCGCAGCACGCCGTGGCGGTGGTGTAGACCAGCGCCCACCGCCGACAGGAAGTGACCACGCCCGGCAGGAAGTGGTCACACAGCTGAGACATGAGGTCATCGAGGTCACCAGGCTGTGAGATCAGCGGCATCGAAATGTAGAGCGAAGTATTTCTTTACCACAAATATGCTTTTATAAAGAGTACTGATCCTACAGCTCTGTGATTGGTTAAAGTATTCATTCATTCAATCAATCAATCGTGAACCTGTTCTGTTGCTTTCCCCGCTATCTTCTCCCTCTTCTGATTGGATGGTTTAAGTCCCTCCCCCTCTGCCTGGCCTTTCTCATTAGTGATCTTGTGGACGTAGACCAGGCAGCGTGTGATGATGTCATCAGGGGGGCGGTCCTCCAGAGTGATGATGTCACCAGGGGGGCGGGTCTCCAGGGCGAAGCGCAGCTCAACGTCTAGAGCTGGAGGGAGGAAGTGAAACACGAAGTAAAACTATAAAAACGAATGTGCTGCGGTCAAGAAATGATATGAACACACACACACACGAATGCCAAACGCACGCACGCACGCACGCACGCACGCACGCACGCACGCACGCACGCACGCACGCACGCACGCACGCACGCACGCACGCACGCACGCACGCACGCACACACACACACACACACACACACACACACACACACACACACACACACACACACACACACACACACACACACACACACACACACACACACACACACCTGATCTGTAGAACCTCTGTGCTCTCTCTGATGTCATCAGACCTTCGTGTACACACTGACTGACAGCTGTCAGAAACATGTCAATCACTTCCTGATCCTCGTCCTCAGACAGAAGAAGAAGAAGAAGAAGAAGAAGAAGAAGAAGAAGAAGCCATTTAAAGCAGTGGTTCTCAAAGTGTGGTCCGGGGACCCCCAGGGGTCCTTGGGGGGGGGGGGGGGGGGTCCTAAGAAAAATGAGTTAAATAGCTTCAACAACTTTAACCCCACAGTATATACATCAACTGCTTGAAGATCTACAAGCTCATAACATGTCGCTGTGTGATGCGGTGTGAGCTTGTAGATCGGCTATTGTGTACTAATTGAATGGATAACTTTGACCCTTATATAGACTCAGTGTAAACATCAGTAAAATACTAGAGCTATTATTCATATGGTGTGGGGTGTAATATATATATATATATATATATATATATATATATATATATATATATATATATATATATATATATGCGAATAAAGCAAAAATGAAGCATTAACCGAGTCTGAGTCCTGGTCCATCGTCATTGGAGTGTGCGGTGGGAAGGTTTTTATTTCTTTTATATATACTGTATATGTATATATATGTATATATATATATATAAATATATACAAATTGCTTGTTCAGGGTGGGATTGTCGGGTCTCTTCTCTACATGTAAAGTGTCTTGAGAAAACTTGTTGTGATTTGACACTTTAATAAAATTGAATTGAATATATATATATAAAAGAAGAAAACCTTCAAAAGAAGGGACCGCACAACTCCAGGACTGATTTTGCTTTCTTTCTTTCTTTATTCGCTTGTTTGCTTCTTCAGGTGCTATACAGCAGGTGTCAGTGATCATCAGTTTATACAGAATGCTCCACCCCCACCAAGTAATATGCCAAGTTCATTGGCTCTTCAATTATTGTACTTTAGTACACATACTTAGTTACTTTACACCACTGAGTATCATCAAGTAGGGCGTTAATTTAGGAAAAAACACAAATAGTTAAAATGTGGAGATAAGAGGCTTCTGTCCGACAGCAACGATATAAAACATGTGTATTTAATGAAAAGTATTAACAAGAGCTGGTGACTAAATGAGAACTACTTTGGATCCATTGGAACACATAATAAATAAATACAGGTTACAGTACAGTATATGGAACCACAGCTTATTTTTCTTTTCTTTTTTTTAAATAAAAATAATATATTTAGAACATATACCCTAAACAAATATGGACAGCGTCACGCCAATGGTTTCTACAGACCGTAAATTAAGCCTATTTTGCAGCAATTTCAAATCCGCCATCTTTCTATATCTGGTTGATATCCGGTCCGAAAGGCAAACGGAAATTAATGCTATTGGCTGCAACCGCAGCGAGGGCGGGTCTTCACTCGGTAGAACCAGTAGAAACCCTAGAAACATTCCCTGCTTTATCATCAATTTAAAAATAAATGGGACCATAATTTACCAAAGCACATATCATGATGATTGAAAGAAGACTTTAAACTAGCGACTGGAAGCATAGTACTTATGACAATGTTTATTAAGGCACAACAGCGAGACTATATAGCCTTAATTCACAAGCCCGATGCTGCTAGCCCATTGGTTTAGAATGACCAAGTCAGACGGAAAAAAACACTGAGTTGGAGTTAGGTGGTTTGACTGACAGTTTGAGGATCCAATGGAGTTAGGAGGTTTAGTCACAAGAGCTTTTTTAATACAGGAAGGTTACCTGGGTTGGGATTGGAAGGTGCAGGCAGTAGTAAGTTACCATGGTTGTGATTGGCTGCTGCAGGCAGTAGTAAGTTACCTGGGTTGTGATTGGCTGCCGCAGGCAGTAGGAAGTTACCTGGGTTGTGATTGGCTGCTGCAGGCAGTAGGAAGTTACCTGGGTTGTGATTGGCTGCTGCAGGCAGTAGGAAGGAGGGACAGCGTTCTCATCTCTCACGTATCTCCTCTCCAGCTCCTGGGTCCTAAAGCCCGCCGTCTGCAGCACCTCCAGGAACATGTGGAACTGTGCCACCTCCACACAGCCTGGCAGACTGGCACTTCCATACTGAGGACCTACCAGGGCCTGCAGCGCCCCCACGTGGACACAGAGAGAACAACATGATGACCTACAGAGGCTATAGAGCCCCCATGTGGACACAGAGAGAACAACATGATGACCTACAGAGCCTATGGCGCCACCATGTGGACACAAAGAGAACAGCATGATGACCTACAGAGCCTATAGCGCCCCCATGTGGACACAGAGAGAACAACATGATGACCTACAAAGCCTATAGCGCGCCCATGTGGACACAGAGAGAACAACATCACCCCCATAAGACTATTGTTTACAAATAGGTAGGGTCCAGAATTGTTATTGTTTACCAGTGGTGTAAAGTAACTAAGTACATGTACTCAAGTACTGTAATTAAGTACAATGTTGAGGTATTTTTACTTTACTATTTACTATTTATTTCCAGGAGAAGGTGGATACCATCCATCAGCAGCTGCAGACATCTTCCATCCCTCTGCAGGCACCTCAGTTGCAGGACGTTGCTCCCTCGACTGCATGTCCCCCTTTTGCCTTCTTCGCTCCAGTGGACGCCACCTTGACCACTGAATTGGTCACCAAGGCCAAGGCCTCCACCTGCTCCCTGGACCCCATGCCCACGACATTGGTGAAGGCCTGTCTACCCACCCTCTGCCCCATCATAACAGACATCATCAACTCCTCTCTGAAATCAGGCATTGTACCCACCAGTTTCAAAAACGCCTCTGTCACCCCAATACTGAAGAAGCCTGGTTTGGACCCTGATGACTATGCTAACTACCGGCCAATCTCCAACCTTCCTTTCCTCAGCAAGACCCTGGAAAGAGCCCATCAGCACATGTCCAACCATGAACTTTTCGAACCTCTTCAGTCTGGCTACAGAGCCCACCATAGCACAGAGACCGCCTTGATCAAGATCACGAATGATCTCCTCAGGGCAGCTGATCTAGGCCACATCAGTATCCTGGTTCTTCTGGATCTCTCTGCAGCCTTCGACACCATCTCCCACTCCATCCTCCTCGACCGCCTCTCCACCCACCTCAGACTCACCGGATCCGTTCTCTCCTGGTTCCACTCATATCTCACCAAAAGGCAACAGTTTGTCTCCATAAACGGATCCAACTCCCACCCAGTCCCAGTTAACCATGGTGTGCCACAGGGTTCTGTACTTGGTCCCATCCTTTTCACCATTTACATGCTCCCGCTCGGTCAGATCATCCGCCACCATGGTCTACATTTCCACTGCTATGCTGACGACACCCAGTTGTATCTCAGCACCACACCAACCACTCTGCTACCTCCACAATCCATCGTCAACTGCCTCCATGAAATAAAGACCTGGATGACCACCAACCTACTCAAACTCAACAGCAAAAAAACAGAGCTCATGGTAATGGGTCCCAAGGCACAGCTTCAGAGGATTGGCGACTTCCTCCTCCATGTGGATGACGGCTCCATCTCTCCATCCCCTGAGGTTCGCAACCTGGGTGTTATCTTGGACTCTACCCTCTCCTATCAATCCCACATCAAATCCGTCACCAAATCCGCCTTCTTCCACCTCAAAAACATTTCCAGACTCCGGCCGTCACTCTCAGACTCTACTGCTGAGACCCTCATCCACTCTTTCATCTCCTCCCGCCTGGATTACTGTAATGGTGTCCTGTTCGGGCTCCCCAATAAAACCCTGGACAGATTGCAGTATGTGCAAAACTCAGCTGCCAGAGTGCTCACCCGCACTAAACGCTGGCAGCACATCACCCCCACCCTCAAACACCTCCACTGGCTTCCGGTCAAGTTCCGCATCAATTACAAACTACTCCTCCTCACCTATAAAGCCCGCCATGCCCTAGCCCCAGGGTACCTCTCGGACCTCCTGGACGATTACATCCCAGAGCGGGACCTGAGGTCTTCCGACTTGGGGCTTCTCACCACCCCTCGTAGCAACAAGCGGACCCTTGGCGATAGAGCTTTCAGCGTGGCAGCCCCTGACCTCTGGAACTCTCTCCCAATGGAGATCCGCCAGATGCATACACTGGACTCCTTCAAGTCTGCACTGAAGAGACACTTATTTACTCAAGCTTTTGGCAATTAATGTGTTTATTGTGTGTACTGTAAAGCGTCCTTGGGTTTCTGAAAGGCGCTATATAAATCCAAGTTATTATTATCATTATTATTACTGGAGTATTTCCAATTTTCAGTACTTTTACTTCTATTACACTACATCTCATATCCAAATATTGTTCTTTTATTCCACTACAATTATTTGAAAACTTTAGTTACTAGTTACTTTGTAGATTTAGATTATTATTATTAAACATACATTAACCACTTCAGCCCTATATATACTAAGGCTATTTGAAAATAGCAGATCTACAAGCTCACAACGTGTCGCAAAGCAACACATTTCTATACATTTTGAAAACTTAATGGGGCATTTCTACATAATGAGTACTTTTACTTTTGGTACTTTAAGTACATATTGATGCTAATACTTTTGTACTTCTACTCAAGCAAATTTTGAATATCAAACTTTTACTTGTAACTGAGTATTTTTACATTGTGGTATTAATACTTTTACTTAAGTCATAAACGTGAGTATTTGTTTACCAGTAGGAAGGGTCCAGTATTGTTGTCTCTACATCGCTGTATCAGCTGCAGTCTGAGGTTCTGATCAGGCCAATGGTTCTGATTACTGGATTCATACGGATCAATTACCTGTAAAACACACACACACACACACACACACACACACACACACACACACACACACACACACACACACACACACACACACACACACACACACACACACACACGCACATACACCAAGCAAGAGAATAAGGAAGGGTTCAATCACAGTGGCTCAAAACAGGTGCTCTTCAGTGGAACAGGTATAGGAATAGAAGCAAAGGAAACCAAAGTTCTGCTTGTGGTGAGGCAGACTAAGGAAAAAATACTGAGGCACTCCGTCTTCAGGTGAAAAAATATAGGGGTTTATGTTGGCAGATAGCAGGGCAATAGCTGACCGACGCGTTTCGACACTTAGGTCTTCAACAGGGTCTCGAGTCTTCACCTGAAGACGGAGTGCCTCAGTATTTTTTCCTTAGTCTGCCTCACCACAAGCAGAACACACACACACACACACACACACACACACACACACACACTCAATTTCTTTATTTGAGTCCACATTTATAAAATACATTACAAGGGCACAAAAAAAAATCAGTTGCTTCTGATCTCCCACTCCCTTGAAACAACATGTGTCACAGTGCTTGAGTCCAAACAAGTCCAGAATATAAACAACAAATGCGCATGAACTTATTCACAGTTAACATTGGTCATACACACCGGAGAAAAATGATGGGTACAGGAAGCACCTTCTCCTCCAAATAGATCGACTGTCTATAATGGAGGAGATTGAGCAATATTTTGCAAGCTGCTTTGCCTTACACTTGGACAACCCCATAATCCTCAAGCCCCTGACTACCAGACTGTGGACATGGCCCAAGCTGCCAAATATAAAAACAATGAGCTGACACTTATAGCCTAGATGTATAATGGCTTGCACTAATGGCTGGTATTTTACTTGTTTAAAAGCTTCCTTTAAACTTGAATCAAAAGTACAGCCAACTTCCAATAGGAAAACCTCTCTGCTGTTCTCATGTCAATCACAATGACATCTGGTGTATAGAGCGTCGCAGTTCCCGCCCACTTCCAGTTGCCGGAAGTAAATACTCAATGCATTTTTCCCATTGACTTTTCCGAAAATATTTATATAAATTAATTTAAGCCTAGAATCAAGCTATCCAGGATCCTGGTGAATCATGACCATAAAACGTTTGATTCTGTGAAAAAACTTTTTTGAAAACGGCAAAACAAAGGGTATTTATTAAACATAGTATATCATATCATTAAATATAAAATTTAAAAAATCACAGAAAAAAAGGTTTTATGGTCATGATTCACCAGAATCCTGGATGGCTTGATTCTAGGCTTAAATTCATTGATATAAATATTTTTGGAAAAGTCAATGGGAAAAATGCATTGAGCATTTACTTCCGGCACCCGGATTCTGCGCAACTGCGATGCTCTATTAGCTGTTATATTTGCAAATACATGGGGGTCATTGCATTGAAACATTTCTGGTTTCACACAGGAGTTTTTGTAAAACACAACAGAGAAATCAAACATGGGTGACACAACTTTGGTAATAATGTCAACAATTCCGTCATGCTGTCAGGCTTTGTACAGTCCTTTCTCCTTTGTAAACATTACAACTGTTTAATATATGGGCCATGGACTCTATGGTCTGATACTGTCCATGGTGTAGGCAGTAAGAGTCATGTTTATTGGGGTACCAGATGGACAGATTCAGTTTGGTTGGCAGCACTTGGAGGCGTGCCTTTACCGTGAAGATGAGAATATCCTCATCAATTGCTGCATTTTAAAGAATTGAGTGGGACACGGAGTGATCAGCTGACTGCAGACAAGCAAGTTTCCCTTGCAGCCGTAGTTCTGTCCATCGCTGTTTCCTCTGCTGCGCTCTCAGCGCTAGAAGGTGCGCGCGTCATACAGTACCTTTTTCGGTATATGAACGTTAGAGAAGAGAAGAGATGGTGTATTTTGGACAGGGCGACCTGTCCAAATAACCAGTGGGGAGGAGTTTATTAGGTCTAGCCTGGCCGTGTAGTCTTTGACAATCTCGTCCACTTGCGCTGTCCACTCCCCAGCGATATTACATTTATGGCTGAGGTAGCTGTATGTTTTGTGGCGTGCAAGGACTCTGATTGGTACATTGTTTATTGTGAATGTTGGGATTTTGTCTGATTTGGCGTGATACCAGCGATTGCCCCCGCTCCTCCTCTCATAAAAGACTGCGCATTTAGATGGTTTAACTTGTAGTCCAAGACCAATCCAAAAAAGAGTCAGTCCTGGAAAGCATGTCTTTTATAACTCCCTCCTGGCGGGAACATAAGACCACGTCGTCTGCGTACCCCTGCACGGGGTTGGGGGAGTAGATGTTAAGAGGCACACACTGGCACATCCACTGTATCCACCCGTTGATTGCCAGCACAAAGTTCACTGCACTCCATGGGCAGCCTGTTTTTATGCCCAGTTGTAGGGGGATTGGCAAAAGGCATGTTCATTCATTCCTTGCCTCTCTATATTACTTTTGGTACTTTAAGTACATTTTGATTTCAATTAGGGCTGGTACTCAATTAAAACAAAATCTAATTAATTAGAGGCTATGTAATTAATTAATCGAAATTAATCGCATGTTTAATCGCATATCAATATTTCACCTGAGAAGGCATTTCTTTTCAGTTACAACTGATTTTGGTATATGAGTGAATCAATGAGTGATAAGTTTAAGCAACAAAATATAGTGGGTTTTTTTCAAGGTGGTACTAAACAGACCAACAGATCAGTGTAAGTTTTACCATAAAGTGCAGCAATTTTAGGAATGAATATATTCAGAGATTCAGGTAACCTATATAAATTCAAGGACCTTCCGTAAACTCAAGCGCAAGCAAAACACAATACTTTCAAGTACATTCCAGAACAGTGGAAACCCTCACCATTAGGAGAAATAAAAATGATGTCTTGATTGACCTTATTGTCCAATATCCTGTATGAACAAACCAGACTAACAAAAACAAAACTCTTTGTTGCTTCAAAGGACATTACATTATCAGCAACTTAGTTAGTCCATATTGACTTAAAAATAAAATAAGATGGGGGTTAATATCTTTTGTGTAGATGACGTAGAAGTTGAAAAAAAAAACATGATCCGGTCACGTGATCACACAAACACGTTCTTACAAAGGAGTCTAAGCCGCCCGGCCACGTCTAACATGGTCCACCATTACAAAGCGAAACACATCTGCTGGCTCTAAGAGCCAGGATCAGGCGCGCGTCCCCGTGAGATTAACGCGCACGCGCTCGTATGTGCACACGCCTGCGGGTGATGATCTTTTCTCCAGGATGTTGGCGTGCGAAAGCGCTTCATAAACAGCCCGATGATCCGAGGCGAGCAAAAAAAAAACAAGACAGTAAAAGTCTGCAAACTAGTATCACCCCTCTGTGTGTCAGAGGAGAGATGGGCGAGTGGGCGACACAAAACAAAAAGCCGATCCGGAGCGCCAGCCCACGATCCTCAACCCTCGAGGAAAACGAACGTGGACCCCCTCTCCCGTTGAAACAAACGCACCCCCTCCACCATCGCCGCCGTCCCTCGACAGACGGAAGAATTGACCGAGTGATTCCGCTGATCCGTGCCAGAGAGCCATGAGAGAGGAGGAGGTGTGTGTGTGTGTGTGTGTGTGTGTGTGCGTGTGTGTGCGCGTGCGTGCGTGCGTGCGTGTGTGTGTGCGCATGCGCAAATAGCCGATCTACAAGCTCATAACCTCTGAGCTTGTAGATAGGCTATTTTCCTAATAGGTTTGATTTGCTGTGTTGACTATTAGTCAACTTTAGTTTGTAACAAAGTAAGATATGTACTGCTTATATAAAACTTTGTTTTCATAGACTTGGTTGCTTATTTCTCTCACAAAATACCTGCCACCCTTTTGTTTTGACGTCACTGCTAGTTACCAGTGATTCTCAGGGTCGGGACCACAACGGAGCTTGTAGATCTGCTATTTTCACAATATTTATCAGTGGAACCGAGTCAAACAAAGTGGGGGTACCCCAGTTCAAATATGATTATTTTGGGGGTCACGGCCTGAAAAGGTTGAGAACCACTGCATAGATTTTGAATCGGGTCCATTTGGTTCCATTTGTGTACTTTCAGTTGTAAATGTGAAGTTAGAAGAACCACTGTGTGAGAGGGACAGACAGACAGACAGACAGACAGACAGACAGACAGACAGACAGACAGACAGAGGGGAGGAAGAGAGGAAGAAGAAGAAGAAGAGAGGGCTTTTGTAGATCTGCTATTTTCACAATTATCTGTGGAACTGAGTCAAACAAAGTGGGGGTCCCCAGTTCAAATATGATTATTTTGGGGGTTCACAGCCTGAAAAGGTTGAGAACCACTGCATAGATTTTGAATCAGGTTTGTGAAGAGAGACATCTCACTGTGTGAGAGAGAGACAGACAGACAGAGGGGAGGAAGAGAGGAATTAGAAGAAGAGAGGGCTTGACAATCTGCTATTTTCACAATATTTATCTGTGTAACCGAGTCAAACAAAATGGTGGTCCCCAGTTCAAATATGATTATTTTGGAGGGTCACGGCCTGAAAAGGTTGAGAACCACTGCATAGATTGAACCAGGTCCATTTGGTTGCAAATGTTTTTGTGAACAAAGACATCTCACTGTGTGAGAGAGAGACAGACAGACAGACAGACAGACAGAGAAAGACAGACAGACAGACAGACAGACAGACAGACAGACAGACAGACAGACAGACAGACAGAGGGGAGGAAGAGAGGAAGAAGAAGAGAGGGCTTGAAAATCTGCTATTTTCACAATATTTATCTGTGGAACCAGTCAAACAAAATGGGGGTCCCCAGTTCAAATATCATTCTTTTGGGGGGTCACGCCCTGGCATCCCTTATTTTAATTTATTTATTTTCACAAATTGTCATAAATGGCATGAAAGAATGGATCTACAAGCTCAGTAAAAGCTTGTAGATCTGCTATTTGTTGCTATGAATACAGGTGTGGCTTGAGATTTTGACTTGCCCATTGGTGTGGCTTGGGCACAAAAGGTTTGAAAACCACTGCAGTATAGAATATTGGACTGGAAAATAAGTGTTCTCATGAAGCTCCCGATGACCGATGTATTGGTGTTGCACTTTGAACTTTGCATTATTATTATTATTTATTATTTGATGTATATAACTTGAGTTGAAAAACTTTGTTTGAAATGAGCTGAAATAAGCTTTTCACTTTGGAGTGAAACAGAGCCATAAATGTCCATTGAAAAGCAGTTTTTATTTTTCATTTTTTTATGAACAAGTATTGTTTACATGACTGATGTCAATGACGGCGCAAAATAAATGTCAAAGACTTGAAATCATTGTATGCATCTAAAGTGTGTCTTTCCACCACTGCATGTACGGTCAAACACACACACACACACACACACACACACACACACACACACACACACACACACACACACACACACACACACACACACACACACACACACACACACACACACACACACACACTCACCTTGATGTCTGGTCTCAGAGTGTGTCTGCAGTATTCTCTGAGTCTGGGAAAAACTTCCTGTCTGAGAGCTGTACGCTCTACCTCTGAATCTAACAAACACACATGTTAAACATATAATACACACTGTGCGCTCTACCTGTTTATAGAGTTGGAGAGTGATTTAATGTAATATAATTTAATATAAGAGACACTTGTGTGATAATACTTTAACCTGTATACATTGTTATTGATGATATTCTTACCTTCAGGGTTGGACATCAGGTATATTTTAATGCAGTCAGACTTGGATGCTCCCATTTCAGAAATAAATAATAAATGTAAAGTTTGAAAGTATCTTCTTTGTTATTTGTATTCATTTGCCGGACGTTAAATCCCTATTTGACGACAAAAAAAATGCAAACTTTAGTCCAGCTACTATAATGTTAAATTAATGTTTAATAAAGACATTTAAACTTCGTAAAAATGTTAAATTAATGTTAGATTAATAAAGACATTTAAGCTTCATAATGTAGTTCCATTAAGTCTCTCTGTTGAAGTGGTTCTGAGGTCTAGACAGGAAGCTCTGCTAACAATGTGTTCTCTACTGGCCTGAATGTGACACACACTCACTCACGCACGCACGCACGCACGCACGCACGCACGCACGCACGCACGCACGCACGCACTCACTCACTCACTCACTCACTCACTCACTCACTCGCTCGCTCTCTCTCTCTCCCCCTCTCTCTCTCTCTCTCTCTCTCTCTCTCTCTCTCGTACACGAACACGAACACACACACACACACACACACACACACACACACACACACACACACACACACACACACACACACACACACACACACACACACACACTATTACATAGTATATAGTTTAGACTGATTCTAGGTTCATTGTTTACCTGTGATCCGAGTTTACTGAGACACTACACTGTCTCTCTGCATTCTATGTATGTGTTTACCTTGTTTAGTCACTCTGGATAAAGACTGTCTGATAAATGCCATTGTAAATGTCTCTGTCGGGTGTAAACCTCATGTGTTCAAAACTGTACTTTTCAGGATTCAAATTCAAAAACAGCAGAAGTTGTAGATCTAGAAGCTCAAAATGTAAGTCGCTTCGCGCCGCTTCTCGAGCTTGCAGATCTGCCCCCCACACACACAGCTCTTATCAGCCGTGCTGAAAGCTGTATCTCTCCAACAGCAGCTTCAATGACAGGAAGGAAACAGCCTCTCCCTGTAGCAATCAACCTCAGACATAACACACACACACACACACACACACACACACACACACACACACACACACACACACACACACACACACACACACACGTTTGTTTCACAATGTTTTTCAGGTCAAGGACCCCTTACATGAGAGAGAGATGAAGCATACTGTAATGGTTAAGCCCAGACTTGTCCCGGAGAACGTACGCTCCGAGGATCTGAGCCTGTGATGGAGGAACAATCTTTACCTGTCCTTGACATGAAACAGGAAATTATACTCAAAATAATCTATTCAGTCAGATGAAAATAAAATGAAGGTAGCCTACATGAGAAATGTGACAAGTAGTAGGCCTACAGTACATCAGAGGTGGACAGAGTACTCGACCCCAGTACTTGAGTAAGAGTACAGATTACTCCTGGTTAAATTTACTCCACTACAAGTAAAAGTAGCTCAGTCAAAATGTTACTCAAGTAAGAATAAAAAAGTGCTTGCTTTTAAATGTACTTAAGTATTCAAGAGTACATGCTTTTAAAAATACTTAAGTAAAAGTAAAAGTACATTTCTTCAGAGCTGCCAAGTCTCACCCTTTGAGAGTGAGAGTCACGCAATTTAACCTTTTCTCACACCTCACGCCACACTTGCCATTTCTCACGCCTCCCCCCATCTCACAGCAAAAAAAAAAAAAAAAAAGAGCAACCAGTTGGAAAACGGAAGCCTCGTCCTAAAACACACTGCCACCTTTTTTTCGTGGACCGTGGCTGCCGGATTAGACCGGGGGCGAGGGTGTTTAAGACGCGCGATGGGATGAACTGTAGCCATGGTTCACATGACGCTCGTCAAAACCAATCAGAGGCCGCTTAAGGCGGGTCATAGCGTCTCTCTAGCCAACAAGAAGGATTTAAGGAAGCACAAATGAAAACAGTACACAACGTGAAACGCCGACCAAAGCAGCGCCTCAATAATGCCGTGACTGATTCAGTGATTCTGAAGCGGGAGGTCAAACGGTAGGTAATTTAACCACCTCCTTTTTACAAACACATTATCTTTACAAAACATTTTATTTTGATGAAATTGTGGGTCTGACTACATGAGACTTAAACTTTACACAGGCTGCTGGTGAGCAGCATATGTTGCTGGTGGGTTTAACAACAAACCGTGACTAGCAAATCACTGGTTCTCAACCTGTGTGTCGGGACCCACAAGGCCCAGGGGGGTCCCCACGTAATTTTTTTGTTTGTGGGGGGGTCCCCAGATGACAGTAAAGTGACCATTTTTTTAAAAGACCTTTTTTAATACCAAAAAAAGAAGAAAGAAATGAAATGAAAAATATCATCACTGCATCAAAAGTAATCAACAAACAATACTATAGCAAATTGTAAGAGGCCACATTTGTGAAAATAGCTGATCTACAAGCTCGCAATGCGAAGCGTTGTGAGCTTGTAGATCTGCTATTTTCCACAATATTTAGGCTCTATGCACAGCAGCCAAATTGGGAATGAATTGGGCCCCTTCCTTACTTCCTTCACAGGTGTTATCAATGATACTAATTAAGGCTCTGTTCCATTTAGTGTGGTATGTGGTTGTCTTATTTTCAAGGACCCCCATAACTCTTGAGTGTACAAATGGAACCAATGGACCTGTAAGGGTCCATTTGGTTCCATTTGTACACTCTCAGAGTTACACACCCACCATAAGGGGCCATTTGGGAACCAAAATGGAGTGTTTCTAGTGAGCCAACATGCACCCTGATCAGAATGGAACAGAGCCTTCATTAGTATCATTGGTAACACCTGTGAAGGAAGTAAGAAGAGGCCCAAATTATTTCCAATATGGCTGCTGTGCATAGAGCCTCCTGGGGGACCCCCTTGTCAGGGTGGTTTTCTTTTGTGGGTGTAGCGGCCTGAAGATGTTGAGAACCACTGAGTTAAATCATGTATTTGTGTGTGAGCAAATGGATACTTACTATGAGCTAAGGGAATTTACAGCACTGTATCCGTGCTGTTTGCATTTCTGTCTAATAAAATATGAAGTCAAGCAAACAATAACATGTAGCTATTTGAGACCGGATCATTCATTCCTTAACTGTACACTTTGGTTTCTGTCTGTTTGTTAGTTTGAAAGTCTGACAGATGTCACAGTCCGGTAAAAAGAAGCAGCAGCAGAGAGATCTGCTTTCATTCTGGGCAGGAAAGGGTCAACCACCCCCTGCCAAACTTGCCAGGTCAGAGGAGGCTTTGGATCTCTCAGTGACTGACAGAGTGGAGGAGGCTTTGGATCTCACAGTGACTGACAGAGTGGATGAACATGAGAATCCAGAGGGCACAGAGAATGAGAATGCAGAGGAGACGGAAGATGATGATATAGAGGAGATTGCAGGGGTACGGTGGCGCAGTCGGTAGCGCTGTCGCCTCACAGCTAGAAGGTCCTGGGTTCGATTCCCGCCAGGGACGCTGTGGGCGCTGGGGGCGTGTCTTCTCCTCCGCGTCATCAGCGCCCATACTGGTGGGGTTGGCGAAAGGGCCTACTCTGTGTGGAGTTTGCATGTTCTCCCCGTGTCTCCTAGGGTAGTTAATACCCTCACAAAAACATGTAGTGATCCTGGTCACTAAACCGCCTCCCCCATGACAGCCGGGGCGCCTGATGGAGGGGAAGGGAACTGGTTGGAATAACGTGTTCCTTCCACGCGCTACGTCCAACCAGGAAAACTCCCCCCTGTCAGGTGACAAGAAGGTCAGTTGGCTCTCATGCACTGAAGGAAGCATGAGGTCGGCCCTGACCTCCCTGGCTGTGGGGGACTGGTGTAGTGCTGGTGTAGGGCTGGTGTAGCGCCCAGGATCACTTAGGAAATTGGCACCGGGTGAAAAAAATGGGTTACAAAAATCGCGGGATAAAAATGATAGAAGTAAAAAAAAAAAGATATAGAGGAGATTGAGGCTCCAGAGGATGAGAATGCAGAGGAGACAGAAGATGATGATATAGAGGAGATTGAGGCTCCAGAGGATGAGAATGCAGAGGAGACAGAAGAAGATGATGATGATGATGATGTTGTAGAGGAGATTGAGGACACAGAGAATGAGAATGCAGAAGAGGAGACAGAAGATGATGATGTAGAAGAGATTGAGGCTCCAGAGGATGAGACCGAAGAGCCAGCAGAGGAAACTGTGTAGATAAATAATAATAAGGTACAAACAGGGAAAAAGCCGAGGGCTAAGAGTGGAGCCGCCACCTACAGGTGCACTTTCAAAAAGGAGTGGACAGTACAATGGCCATTCATCACTCTAGGCACCACCACCTCTTACTATTGGTGCTCTACATGCAGACATGAGAACAGCTGTGCCCATCAAGGAAAGGCAGATGTCATCAGGCATATAAAAAGCAAAGGGCATCATGCCAAAGACCAGGCACTAAAGTCAACAACCACGATTGCACCTTATTATGCCCCAGTCTCTGTTGGTGGCATGACAGCACAAGAAGCCAAGGTGTATGTGTGTGTGTGTGTGTGTTCTGACTATCATAAAAGTAGGATCAAACTTGCCAAAAGCTTCAATAAAGGTCTCGAATCCCACGTAGCGAAACTCAAAAAAGAGAAAAACAAGCTAAGAAACAAGGTTAATGGCATGCTGTTGTTAGCAGAAAAAAGCTACCTCGATGGCAAAATTGAGGAAAATCAAAACTCAATCAAAACAACAATCATTCAACAACCTACTAGGCTGCAGCAAGAAATTGAAAACCAGGTTTACAAACATAAACCTCAAGGTGAATGACACTCTCATTTCATCCAAACGGGAAGTGAGTAAAATCCTCAACATATTCTTCACGACCGTGGCCTCAGAGTTAGTTGAAAAACTACCCCCTCACTCTGGGAGTCATGGTGGAGAGTATGTTGATTCATTTTACGATAAACAGGGTGTACGCAAAGATGATTTTAAACTCTCCCCTGTGTCAACAGATGAGGTGTTTAAAAAATTGAGTGCACTCCAACAACACAGAGCCACAGGTCCCGACAACATCCCCGCTAAATTTCTAAAAGACTCAGCCGCCTCCATTGCCCCAATCATTACCCACATAATAAACCTCTCCATCATACAGGGACGGGTCCCTAACGACTTCAAAAAAGCAAGAGTGACCCCTCTGTACAAAAAAGGAAACCAATTAGACCCTGGCAACTACCGCCCTATTTCTATTCTTAGCTCCATCTCGAAAGTCATGGAAAAAATAGTCTATGAACAGGTTGATAAGTACCTTGCCGAAAAAAATCTAATTTACGAATTCCAATCTGGTTTCAGAACAAACCACTCCACTGACACATGCCTTCTCTATTTGAACGACTCTATCAAACAAGATGTCGACAAGGGCAAATATTGCGGCATGGTCATGCTGGACCTCCAGAAGGCTTTTGACACCGTTAATCACCCAATTATGATCAATAAGCTCAAAGCAATAGGCTTTGATGACACGTCGGTGAACTGGATGAGATCCTACCTGGAAGGGAGGGAGCAAGTGGTGGAAGTAAACGGCACCCAGTCCCCTCCCCTCCCAGTGACTTGTGGTGTTCCTCAAGGAAGCATACTAGGACCACTACTGTTCCTGATATATGTGAATGATATGTCCTCAGCTTGCGACTGCAAACTGTTCCTGTTCGCAGATGACTCGGCTCTGCTGGTCTCGGACAGGGACAGGCTGCAGGTTGAGAAAACTCTCAGCACTGAACTCAACAAGATCTGCATCTGGCTCTCCGACAACAAACTCTCATTACACCTGGGTAAAACTGAATCCATCCTCTTTGGGTCCAACCCTAACCTTAGAAAGGCTGAGAGTTTCACGATCAAAGTGGGTGAAAATGTTATCACAAGAAAGGAGGAAATTACCTACCTGGGTTCCATCTTGGAGGCAAACCTCTCAGGTGACAAAAACGCTGAAAAGACGATCAAAAAGGTCCACAAAATAACACGGAGGATGTGGAGGCTTGTTCGTAAAGTCAGTAAGAATACTCTGAAGATTCTTGTAGGGGCCCTCATACAAGGTCACTATGATTATGCATGCACTTCATGGTATCACAACACCTCCAAGGCCCTAAAAACAAGGCTCCAAACATCCCAAAACAAACTTGTAAGGCTACTTCTTGGCCTCAATTACAAAACCCATCTAACCCATGCCCATTTTGCTAGGCTTGGATGGCTTAGGGTTGAGGACAGAGTACAGCAACTTGCTATGGGCCTGGTCTTCAAGATACACCACAACATTGGGATCCCCCTGTATTTGTCAAAATACTTCCAAAATGTTAATCAAGTCCATGATCATAACACCAGAGGCAGCTCCACAAACCATGTTCAACCCAGATTTGGCACAACAAAGGGAATGAACTCTTTCTCATGCTATTCATCTAAAATGTGGAATGCCCTACCAAAAGGAGTAAAGGAGTGTAAAACCCTACTCACTTTCAAAAATGCCCTAAAGATACACCTTCAGGAGGCTGCAATTCAAAAATGGCCCCTGTCCAAGTCCTAACCTACCCCATGTCCTAACCTACCCCCCCCCCCCTCTCTTTCTTTTTTGTACATATTTTTCACTCTTCATACCAGTAACCTGTAAACTGATTGTATGACATTCTGTATAGTAGTGTGTATATCTGTCTGTCTCTTATATGTCAACATGATTTGTGTGCATGGGGATCTCATCTTAAACAAGCTACGTGCTTAACTGAGCTATCCAGTTTAGTAGACCTTGTATTGCGAATTTGTACTTCCATGTACTGTTATGTACTGCCATGTACTGTTCTCATGTCTTACTAAATAAAGTACATCAATCAATCAATCAATCAATCAATGTGTGTGTGTGTGTGTGTGTGTGTGTGTGTGTGTGTGTGTGTGTGTGTGTGTGTGTGTGTGTGTGTGTGTGTGTGTGTGTGTGTGTGTGTGTGTGTGTGTGTGTGTGTGTGTGTGTGTATATATATATATTCTGAACAGTGGCAGTAGCTGAATTGTACTTGTAGGTTATATCAGCATAAATAATAGTAAATGAAAGAAACTGTCACAAATGCCTTGTCTGTTCATTTGGACTGTTTTTATTTATGTTTATTACTATGTAGTTGTGTTTTTCGAGGGACCTTGAGTCCGCAATAAATCCATTTATTCAGTCCAAAAACACTTGAATGTTTTATGGAATGTTTTTACATGATTTGCTCTTTGATTACCCCCTTTCTGTTGCAGACAAGGAGAGCTGAGGTAAAGGTGGCAGTGTCAATGGTCGAACACAATGTGCCATTTGCAGTAGCAGATCACTTCAGCCCATTGCTAAAAGAATGCTTCAAAGATTCCCCTACTGCACAGAACTACAAGTGCGCCCGCACAAAAACATCGTGCATAATAAATGAAGCAGTGGCCCCACACTTCAGAAAGGAACTGGTCATGAAGATGAGGACCAATCCTTTCACATTGATCACAGATGGATCAAATGGTGTTCACTCTCCATTCCGACATCTCACCACTCCGACTAGTGGCTTCCGCGTGCGGTTAGGGTTAGGGTTAGGGTTAGGTATAGGGTTCGTCAACGTCGGAAAGGCGACATGTCGGAAAGGAGAAATGCACCCGGATCAAATGATACAGGTCATTACATTTTCCACACTTGACCAGAAACATGACCAGAAACTCAAAATCAAACTATTACAACGAATCTCTTACCCGTGATTCTAAAAATCCTAAACAATTTTGGGAAAAAATAAAAACTCTAACCAATGCATCTGATGAAACTGCTAGTTGTAATCAGTTAAAAGTCAACAACACCATATTACATAATCCTCTTTCAGTAGCTCAAGCTTTCAACCAACATTTCTCCTCAGTCTTTACTCCTACTATGCCTGATCCCTATGTTGTTTTCAACAATACACCACCTTGTCACAGCTCATTATCTTTCAGGAGAATTACACCAGGTTCTGAATGCCATTAATGACCTCAAAGTCTGCAGTGGCCCTGGTTTAGATCGAGTAGAAAGCAAATTCCTTAAACTTGCTCAACACATTCTTATGTACTCTCTCTGTGATCTCTTTAATGTATCTCTCTCGACTCATGACATACCCTCCATCTGGAAGTGGTCACGTATCACTCCACTGCACAAAGCGGGTAATGAACTCGAAAAATTAATTTATAACCAATTGTCCAGTTATCTCTCTAAATACACTATTCTATCATCTTCTCAATCTGTTTTTTGTTCAAATCACTCTACAACTACTGCTCTATTAAAACTCACCAACAATATATATTCTTCAACTGGCAATAACAAACTTACCGGTGCAATCTTCATTTGACCACTATATCCTACTTGATCCTACTTATAGAATATAGCACCTGGTGCTATATTCAATTGGTCTGTCTCACAATGCTCTACTTTGGTTCAACTCTTATCTGCACAACAGAAAACATCGTGTTGTCATACAAGGCAGTAAATCTGACTTAGCAGTGCATAAACATGATGTGCCTCAAGGTTCAACCATAGGCCCACTGTTGTTCTCCATCTTCATCAATGATCTTCCGTCTATTTTTGAGCGGTGTAGCCGCTCCTATACGTGGGGTTGGGACACCTCATTAGTACACCCTTCGCTGTACTGTGATTGGCTCATAATAGCATACCCCTCTACATTAGTACACCCCTAGCTGTACTGTGATTGGCTTCTTTTTTTTTTTACTAATAATAATCAGGCATGCAAACAGCCCGAGTTGAAAAGGGTGACAACATGTTGTTGTTATCTTTCGGGTCAGGTGTCACACTATTGCCCTATTTGGATTCAAAACGGCTATTGTAGCTGAAAAGCTACAAAGTTTGCATGTCTGAATAATGCATCTACGTCAGTTGCCAAAAAGTCATTTATGTTTAAAGCTCCTTCTGACTGGAACAACCTACCTGTTCATATTCGTTTAATAACATCTTATCACTCAAACAGAGAGCGTCTCCTTTCAAACCCCAATGGTTCTAATCAGCCCCCCGCCCACAGGAGTGGCCCAATTCTCTCACAACTTGCTACAAAAATCCCTCATGAAAAACTATATAATCTCCTACCTTTCATTTTCAACCTTCACATGTGTCTCCTTCTCTAATAATCAAAAAGTGCTATATATTTCATCTCGCAATTTACTTCCGGATGGTTCGTTTTGCACTTTTTTTGCCACATCGGTCACAGGAAAGAAATAAGCGCTGCCGTGGTCTATGGAAACGAGCCCAAAAGTGCACCCAAATAAGCCCAAAATCGCTTATACAAACAGTCAGACCTGGCAACGCAGCCTACGCCAATCATGCGTGAGAGATCTACAAGCTATGGGGCAGAGACGCCACCGTATCTTAGCAACAACTACAGCGCTCACTCTCATTGGTCGCGTCACGCTAAGAGCAGTCTCCAGACAATGGCATCGCAGACAGCTTGCTGTTACTGCTGTAGCCATCACAGTTAGCCCCAGCGACGACGGACAGGGCGCTGTGATAGCTGCCATGTCGCTAACGCTAACGTGGTTGTCATGCCTGCAGCGGCTGTGCAATCACTTTGTCAACAATGCACGTTCGTGTGGTGAATGTCAATATTGCTGCTCAGTTAGTCCATTGTAGATGGTGTATGTTTGTGTGTGTCTTCTGGAGAACTATGTAGCTCCACAGCAACTACAGTAACTAACGTAATGGCAGGACCGCCCCGTGCAACGCATGTTAGGCTGCATTATGGTCATGTAGTAATTTCAGATAATTTCGCTCCGATTACAGCAGTGCTTATCAACCCTTTCACCCCCCCCCCCAAATAAACGTACTTGATCTGGGGACCCCCCCCATTCTGTTTGACTCCGTTCCACACATATTGTGAAAATAGCCGATCTACAAGCTCAAAACGCCTCACGTTGAGAGGCTTTGTAAGCTTGTAGATCGGCTATTTTCTACATGACTGCCTCTTTCTTACATTCTTTGACAATGTGGCCCATGTTTTCATAGTATAGTTTGTTGACTACTTTTGTTGCAGAAATGCTCATTTCCTTTACTTTCCTTCTTTTATTGTCTCCGCCAGGCCGAAAGGCATGGCGCAAGACTATGTTTCACCCCCTGTCCGTCCGTCTGTGATAGCTAATCTCTCACATCGTTGACTTGATCGCAGCAAAATAACAGCCCGATGAGTCAGTGAGAGCTGGATAAACGAGGTAAAATGTGTCAAAAGGAGTCTGTACGGCTGTCGATAAATGAACACATGACGTCGGTGGGAGAGGAGATATTGTGTCTTTTGGACAAACAGCAGCGTCGTGCTGATGTTTGTTGTGTGAAGCAGCTTAATGTCAGAGTGTTTGTGTTGGAGCGCCTCAGTGCGGCTGCAGAGTTCATGTGCAACCTCTTCCAGAGAGAGACAGAGACACTAGAAACTCTGCTGGGGAAAAAAAACACTGCTGGGCATTGACTTTCATATGGACATTGATCTACACACTGCAGGTATATCTGCTACACACACAACATCAAACTACACACTGCAGGTATGATGCAGCGTTTGCATTACAGCCAGCATGCCAGCGTAGTTCCCATATGGTTTCAAGGTGGGCTAAACCATATGGACCCCATGTCAGCAATGTCAGCGGCATCCACTTCAGTCCCAACTGCGATGCCCATGCAGGCTATAAGTAGCTTCTACCTGGCCCTTAGGTGGGCCCCAACTACCCATGTTTATGTGGGACCAAGGCGGGTCCTACCTGGGTTTGCCCATGCAGGCTTTAACTAGGTTCTACCTGGGCCCTAGGTGTACCCTAACCAACCACAGTGCAGTGCCCATCGCTCCAATTGTTGTGACGTCAGGGCTCTCAATACTGCACATTGGTGGAGGAGGAGGGGCCGCAGGGCGACCGCACACATCGCTGAACCAATGGTAGCCCACGGATGTTTCCTCTGGGGATTTACAATCTGCCCCTCTATGCCACATATCATCCGCACTACAGGGTCTTCACTGACCGAGCCACGGCCCCACTGACCCTCATGACGCTACGCCACTTATATGAGTTGCCAAGTGGCCGCGGGCGCTACGTGGGCGTGGCCGCGGGCTAGACGCGAGCCCCCGCGTAGCGGGGGCGAGCTTCTAGTCTTTTCAATTGTTCAAAACTGCGCTGTCCTCTCACCTTGACCTTCACCTTGATTACCTGTTCATGTTTCGTCTAATCATCATTATAACTGATCTATGACGCAATGATTCATATAGTGCTATGTGTACTGTTGTAGTTGTTGTGTTATCGTTGTATGTTTTTTTTTGTCTTGTTTCTTGTTTTGTTTGTTTTGTCTGGTTGTTGTCAGATTTGACTGTAAAAAATATTTTGTTTTAATGTGTATTTTGTAATTTGAGGACCCCCTCGAAAACGAGATGATTCATTTCATTTCATTATTCATTATTGTTCCGACTGCATATTGTGATGGTCTGAAATGTTACATACTGTATCTTCCTGTTTACCAAACCTAAACAATGTTCACACTGTAGGAATGAAATAAACCCAGCACTTAGGTCCAGACAATAAATACTTCAGTATTATAATTCTGGCTTTGCCCGCCGTCCCAACATAATTATTGGGTAGAGGTTTTTAATACTCTGTTGGAGAAAAAGTGGAACCAAATCCTTTGAGTGCATTGTTTGGGGTTTCACCCTTATTGCCTCACCTACCTATATCAAGCTCACGCTGTATCACGGTGCGATGCGTTGTGAGCTTTTAGATCAGCGGGCAGAAACCAGGGGGCCAGGAAGGCCAGGATGGCTGATCCCAAGGTCACCGCGATCAGGTAGTGCAGGGGGACGTGGAGCACGGACACTAGGAGCTGTCCCAGCAGGGAGCCTGTCGGCGAGCCCAGCAGGCTGACGCCGCAACAGTACCTGCTCACCCTCTGGTAGCGGGCCGGCTCCACCACACTGTAGATGTAGAGATGTATGCCACCTCGGTGGCCGAGGCCAGGCCGAAGATGAACTCCATCAGCTGCATGGCCGGCACGCCCCGAGCCACCAGCAGCATGGAGTATGTTGCTACTGATCTACAAGCTCACACTATACAAGTAAGACGTGCGAACGCTTGAAGCGAACGCAGCTCGAAAATATTGTATATTTACAGACTTTGTGTGTGTGTGTGTGTTTGTGTTTTGACTGTAGCTGCACTCTGGCGCACTCTGTTGGCCGCACCCAGGCAGTGCACTGCACACAGACACACACACAAGCCGAGCAGACTTTCATAGTAAGCTCCACTTGGGCGGAGGCGCGCCTCCTTCCGCGTTCGCAATCACGGTGCGATGCGTTGTGAGCTTTTAGATCAGCTTTTTTCAGTAATTGATTTTTTATTTGTATACATTTTTTTCAGGAAAATATTTGCAGTAATGCATATATTAATTCACAATATTTATCTGTGGAATCGAACAACATGTGATGCCTACAATTCAAAGTGCTTGTCAGGGTGGGGGTCCTCTTTTCAAATATGATTATTTTGGAGGGTCGCGGCCTGATAAGTTTGGGAACCCTTGGTCTAGAACAGCTCTTAATCAAGGCCCACTTAAAAATCTAGAACGCGTCACGACCCACCCATCTGACCACTTAACAGATGGTCAGATGGGTGGTCTGCATGCTTTTTCAGAGCATGTTTATTTATCTACGCAGTACATACTTGAAGCCTGTTGTTGTTTTTTTGGGGGGGATCACTGGTCTAGAAAGTCTCAATGGGGTTCTCTGAACGGGCTGGGACGTCCGGTGTAGATAGCCCCCTGGAGGCCAGCCTGTAGAACCCCGCCAGGAGGAAGATCGCAGTGATGGCGGCAAAGTAGTTAGCGTAGATGAGGAACTGGGTGAAGATGGGGAGGCCTAAGCCAACGCTGTCCACCACCACTAATGTGAGCAGAGACTGCAGCAGTAGAGCCACAAAGGTGTTCACTCCAAACACCAAGGCATAGCGCTGCGCGCTCAAGCTAGCCGCTATCTGGTACGAGGCGATGGTGATAAGCAGCATGTAGGCGGCTTTGAAGAGGATGTAGGAGCCGTAGCACACCCAGATGTTCCTTACCGTGTCCATGACGTAGACAGACACGGCCATGAGTGCGGAGAACACACAGAGGGCCAGCTCTCCCCACACGGCCCAGGACACCTGCACATAGCCCACGGCGAACGCCGCTGTAGCACCGAGCAGTGTGGATAGTGTCTCCACGTAGCCATTGTAAATTGCAAAGTCCTGCGAGGGCAGGAGCTCCTCCCACAGGGCCTGGGCGTAGTTGATCACCTGAAAGTATCCGCAGGTGGACAGGGCCCACCACACCGACCAGGCCAGCAGTGGGCGACGTGAGTAGCACTGGAGGAAGTTCTCCCACAGGAGGCGCAGCACCTCCGCCAGGCCAGCGCTGTGTCTCCCTCCAGCCTCGCCGGCCTCAGGGGATGTCACGGCGTCCTCAATGCTCCGAGGCACTTTGCTCCCGGCATCCACAGGGCCGCCATCGTCCCCCTGAAGCTCAGCCCCCTTGCCCATCCCGGGGCTCTTGTGGAAGAACAAGCTCTTACTGGCCACGGGCAGAAACCAGGGGGCCAGGAAGGCCAGGATGGCTGATCCCAGGGTCACGGCGACCAGGTAGTGCAGGGGGACGTGGAGCACGGAGACTAGGAGCTGTCCCAGCAGGGAGCCTGCCGCCGAGCCCAGCAGGCTGACGCCGCGACAGTACCCGCTCACCCTCTGGTAGCGGGCCGGCTCCACCACACTGTAGATGTAGGAGATGTATGCCACCTCGGTGGCCGAGGCCAGGCCGAAGATGAACTCCATCAGCTGCATGGCCAGCACGCCCCGAGCCACCAGCAGCATGGAGTATGTCGCTACGAAGCTGGTTGCCTGTAGGATCACAACAGGCTTGTAGCAGAGGTAGTCCGTGGCCAGGAACACGGGGAAAGACAGTGCCAGGAAGGAGTAGGTCCATACGGGGTAGATTTCATTCACCACCTGCGTGTCAGTGAGGTTCTTGTCGGGTCCCATGAGGAACGCGGTGAGGAAAGGCTCAGACGGCCTGAGGCTTGAGAAGAAGCCGTACACACACAGCAACAGTGTCGGGTAAAACGCAGACATCAGTTCAATGTATTTTTGTTGTATATAAATTAAATATAGTGTAAATCACGTTCAAATCAAGTTCAAATACTCCGTCTTAAACAGTCTGGGTTACAGGGTGCAAAGGTTCTTGCAAGATGTTAGTGTATCAGTTACCCACTCAGTCAGAGCGATTACCTCACAATTACTGAGCCTTATTGCACCGCGGGCAAGCCCGGTGTTACCTCCTGTATTGAGATTCAGATGAGGCACCCAGCTCCCGGGAATGGACGGCAGGTAGTTGAGTAAGAAATCCACTAATCCGATTAAGAATGATGTCAGTCTAATAACTTAATGGATATGACACATTGCCAAAGATAGGCTATCTCAGACAGCTTTGTAGTACAAACCATTCAACCTTGGAAGTGACCAGTTACTTCTTATGAGCTGTTGTGAGATGCTACCTGCTGCAGTACTTGGATGTCAGTACTATGACATCAGTAGTATGATGTCAGTCATCCCCATATTTGGGAGGAACCCAGGGGAACTACCGATTCCCAGGCAGCCTCTCTTCCTATTCAGCTATAGGCTCTATGCACAGTGGCCGTATTGGAAAGAAATTGGGCCTCTTCCTTCCTACACAGTCACTTTACTAATGAGGGCTCTGTTTCATTTAGTGTGGCACATTGATCCTCAAACGTTTTAATTTCAAGGACCCCAATAACTCTGAGAGTGTACAATCTCAGAGTGACACACCCGTAAGGGGCCATTAGGAACTTTAAGCTCCAAGAGTTGCACACCCGTAAGGGGCCATTTGGAGCCCCCTCAAGGAACCATGAGGGTACGTGGACTCCACTTTGAGACCCACTGGTGTAGCAGAGTGTTTCCAGTGAGCCAACAGGCACAATATCAGCACCCTGACTATGTTTGTTTGATCAGAATGGAGCAGAACCTTAATTGGTGTCATTGGTAAGACGTGTAAAGGAAGTAAGGAAGAGGCCCAATTTATTTCCAATATGGCTGCTGTGCTTTGAGCCTATTGTCACCCTGAAGCGCCACCTCCAGTTTCCTGGTGACCACCATGAACAGGAAGTCAGTGTGGAAAAGATCCATTAAGCTCTGAAGACCTTCAAATCAATGGGTCTTATCAATACATGGTTCACAGACTGGCCACATGAAGTCTGACATCCACGTGAAGCGATGCTGTTAATAGACCCCGTTTAGTTAACCTTTGATCCCATGAACAATGTATAGACGTTATTTTTTGAACCTGCGTGGTCTTTGGTGAAAGTACTTTTCATGTTTGTTTGCTTATCTCAGTCTTTAACCGCATCTACAGCACAAGCTCACAACGCTTGTAGATCAGCTATATCTGGTGGAGTTGTTGTGCAGAAGTACACAAGGAGCAGGCTAAGTATAGAGCCCTGGGGGGACTCCAGTCAACAAGTATGTAGCGTTTAATTAAGATAATCTGAATCTTAATGGCACAACTCTTGGTTAAATAAAGGTGAAAGAAAAATGCTTGGACTGGAAATTGATTTGAAGTGTGACGAATATAAAAGTCTGACAAGTGGATAACCAATTGGTTAGGGCACATACCACAAAATGCCTCCATCCCTGTTTTCTGTGTCATTTCCCTGCTGTCTGTCCTCCACAGTATATTGAGTAACTATTGAAATAAAGCAGAAATGCTTGAAAACATTACGTAAAAAGCCTGACACACGATTTCAACAAAAGGATCGATTGAATTAGCCTGGTAAACCCTCCCTCCAGAAATCTCAATTGTATTTTATTTCAGGAGTGAGTCTGGCCTGCAGACCTATATGGGCAATTTGGCTGTGGGCTGGAGATGGGCGGGAGTAATGTAGCTTTGATGTCCAAGTGGCCCTATGATGTACAATTAAGCCACTCTAGGCTGCAGTGATTATCACCAGGAGTAATTGGTTTGTCTTTGATGTTAATGAGCAGCTTGTATGAAAGGTGTATTGATTAATGACGTGTGAACCACTCTGGTTCCACCTGATTGGCCTACCCCCGCTGTCAATCACAAAACAATGAGCGAGGACGCTGATTGGCTCGGTTAGTTGGTAATTCCGCTAGAAACTCCCACAATGGGCAATCAGGCCAGACTCACTCCTGGAATCAAATGGAAATTAGATTTCCGGAGGGAGGGTTTACCAGGCAACGATTGAATGGATTGAAAACTATAATTTTATTGTCTCGAGTCGATGCTTTAAGCTGTCCTGTTGCATACAGGAAATACATCCACCCGCCATTTAGGGTAGTTTTACAGTTTGTGAGTGGGAGCAAATGGTGTGTTCATGAAAAGGGATCTGAGAGGGTTTGCATTCACCCTAAATCCCCGAGCTCAGCTCATTGCTCCTTCTCACGAGGTCTTGTGTGGTGCTAGGTCACCCCTGTCCCTCCAAAGGGCCTGGAGCAAGTGTACGCCACTGTGTAGCCAGGCTTAGGATGCCTGCGTCTCAAGGCACACTTCTCCACCCTGGTGCAGAGTGGATGCACTCACGTTCAGGCAGTGCAACTTGCCAACCAATAGTGGTCTTACCAGACCACAGGATCTAAATGTCTCAATGGAAAAGCAGGGAGACAAAATACAACCACCTCAATTGTATACATTATATTGTATTAACTGCTCTACCATACAGATTGGACACAATAACATTTTATTTACCAGAAATTCACATAGTGGTAGGCATAGGAAATGCATCTCATGATATTTCACACTTATTGCTCATGCTCCTCCTTGGTCTCCGTCTCCTCCTCCTTCAGCTCTTGGTCCTCACCTTCTTCCTTATCGATTCTTCCTCTCCTGGTAAAGGTGTATACTCCACTGGAACTGGGACCACTGAACTGGGATGCTCCAGTTCAGTGGTCTCAGTGAACAGTAACTGTGGAGCAGGGAGGTCTAGTGGGGGAGCTTCTGTTGCAGGGATATTGGAGTCTACAGAGTCAACCTCTTCTGCATCAGGTATTGGGGCCACGGTTGTAGTGGCAGCAGTTGGGGGAGCTTCTGTTGCAGGGATATCAGAGTCTACAGAGTCGACTTCTTTTGCATCAGGTGTTGGGGCCACGGTTGTAGTGGCAACAGCAGCTTCTGTTTTATCGTCAGTTTGCAAGAGAGGCTCATTTCTGTTCACTTTCAGAGATGAGGTGGAGGTCCCTTGCATCTCCGAACTGCCGGAGAAGCAGCTACAACTCCTGGGCTCAGAGGGCTCTGGCTGCTTTGCTAGCAGATCCGGTTGGACGACAGCTGTAGAGACATAGCGGTGAGTGGCGCACAGAATCAGCCCCAGGAACAGACACAGCATGAGAGACACCTGCAGATAGCTCTGTCTGTCATACAGCTCACTCTGCAGCTGGCTGACCCTGACAGACAGATTGAGAACCCGTTGTGTGATTTTGTCCATCTGGCTTTGCAGGGACCGGATGGACTCTGTCTGACGCTGGTCCTGCTCCTCTGCCATCCTGGACGTGTTCTGAAGCTTACTGATGGTTTCGTTAAACGCCTTCTGCATCTCCTCCATCTGCTTCCGATAACGCTGGCTGAGCTGTTCCAGGTAGCGGCCGCTGAGTGACGTGTTCATCTCCAGGGCCTTGATCCTGTTATTGAGTCTCATGAACACAGAATCCTTCTGGCTGGAGCCGTGCACCTGGCTGCCATCCCCCTGCTCTGTTACATTGTGGATCAGATCATAGAGCTCCAAGTGTGTGTGGGAGGAAGAGGAGAGAGGGGTGGTAGAGGAAGGGGGAGGCAGCTGACCATCAGAGAAGGTGGAGAGGATGTCTTCCACAAGCTTGTCCGTGTTGATTTCTGGTGTGGAGACATACCGCCCTTCAGAGGTGTTAGGCTCCAAGGCGGTTTTTGCATCTGAGAAGAGTTCCTCAGGGCGAGGGTTACTATTCTCAGGTACTGCTGGAGGGACAGGCTGCTGTTCAGAAGTGGTGCCTGGTTGCTCCCCAACATGAGCCGGATCTGCAGACTCTGATGCATGGATGGGGGAATTTTGTCTGGTTGAGTTGAAATCTGTCCTAGGCTTCTCCTCTGCTGGGGTCACAGATATGTGTTTCACTGCAGCGCTGCCATTGGGCCCGACAATGAAAGGGGCAGAGACACTCATAGTGACAGTTGGCCCTCTCTGCTTCTCCGCAGCCTGCTCTTCCTTGCTGCTGTTGGCTCTCAGCCCATTGAGCAGGCCTTTGGTGGAAAGCTGGGGTAACTCTGTGGCAGCGTGGGACTCTGAGGAACTGCGTTTGGGTAGGCTTGTTGTCTGACTGAGCTCCAACAGGGAAGGCTTAGACACAAACTTTATCTGATCCTCGGTGAATGGAAAGTGTGGCACCTCCGAGTGACTGGATGCTCTCTCAGCTGACCCGCGTTCCTGCTCCTTCCACCTAGGTGGGTTTACCTCAGTGTAGGGAGGGTGTGCGGGTACCTCCAATGCAGGGAGGTGGGGGTGAGGAATGATATTTGTCTTGCTCTCAAGCATTTGCTGTTTCATTTGCTTGGACTGCTCCTTAGTCTTCCTCTCCTCCTTCAGCTCTTTGTCCTCGCCCTCTTCCTCAACCAGAAGAGTGATGGTAGAGCTGTTTGATTCTTCCTCTTCTTCTGGTAAACGTGTGATGATCCTGTCCGCCACTGGGGAGGGCTCCAGTTCAGTGGTCTGAGTGGTAAGCGATTGTGGAGCAGGGAGGTCTGGTGGGGGGCCTGGTGTTACAGGGATATCAGAGTCTATAGGGACCTCAATCTTTTCTGCATCAGGCATTGGGGCAATGGTTGTAGTGGCTGCAGGAGCCTCTGTGTTGTTTGGGTTAGGGTTAGTTTGCAATGGAGGCCCAGTTCTGTTCAGTTCCAGAGATGATGTTGTGATTAGCCCTTGCATCTCCGAAGTACCCCCAAGAACATTAACGGCAGTTTTCTCCATGTTTAAAAGTACACCTTTGGCTGATTCAATAGGATTCTTGGAAGACTCAACCTCAGTTAATACATAGTCAGACGTAAAATCAAGTTCATTGTCCTGATCCGCCAGTCTCTCCGAGGTGTCTGCTATCTCCTCTAATTCTTCCAAAATGCTTGTCCCAAACACCCTTATGAGACTCAGAGGACAGTAATGCTCAGAGCCAAAATGAGATAATATTTCCAGCTTTATATACTTAGTGAACATCTTCACATGTTCGGTGTACAGATGCTCATCCAAAGGGAAGCTCTGCACTGCACGTTCGTCCCGACCATGAAAGGTCCCGAGCTTCAGCCACTTGTTGGCTGGATATCTGTCACTGATGGAGACCAGGAAGTCTTTGGGGGCGGAAGAGAAGAGTTCAAAGTTGGCGATGTCAAACTTCTTCAACTGAATAGGCTCACAGAGCTCAACGATGAACCATATCTTATTGCTGCAAGGGTTTAGCATGTACATGTCCATGTTTTCCATTAGTATGGCTGAGGTGCTCGTAGCCTCTGGGTTAGAGCCCAGGATCTTGGCACCACATTTCACTGACGCATAGTTGTTGAAGTTCTGCACTTTCACAGGGGCAGAGCTTCCATTGGAAGAGGTATAAGTGGCCTGAGTCTTCTCTTTCTGTACTTCCATCACTTTTTTCTTCCACTCATCAAACGTGAGGATGTCCTCCTGGTTTTTGCTCCCCGTGCTCGAATCTGCCTCTGCAGGACTAAAAGCCTGTTCCTTTAGCGTATGTGATGTGCTGTCCCCCAGACTCTGTGTGCTATGTGCAGGCCGAGGACTCAATATTGGGTCTGTGTGGGTATTGGTGCCCACAGTGTGATCACTGGAAGTGTTCTCCAAGACCACATGAGGACTTGAATGGTCATAAGAGTTGGCCTCGCCTGCTTCACAGTCAGTCGTGGCTAAATCGGCATCACTGGGCTCAGGCCTAGACCCGTCAGACTCAACATTATCTGAAACCCTGCTGAGGGTTTGGTCCTGTGAAGAAAGTTTGCAGGGGGTCTCAGTGGACGATGCAGCTTCCGGGTTAGTCACTGTGCCAGAAGATGCGAGGAATGCAGAACAGAAGGATGGCTGCTGGCCCTGATTAATGGGAATTTTTGGAACTTGCTTGTCCCGCTCACCAGTAGGTGAGCCGGTGGCAGAGGTGAAGCTGGTGGCGGTGAAGGATCCAGCAGCAGCCACTGCATCCTTCTCCGCCTCCAGCTTCACTTCTGCAGCCGTCCCTTCCACTCTCGAGGCCTTGGGATCCTGTTCCTCCTCCTCCTCCGTCAAAGCCCGGGTAGCCGGGTCATCTCCTGGCCGCTGTCCGACTGTCAATACTTCATCCTCGGACCGAGAGTGAACATGTGACACCTCCTCAGCCTTGTGAGTGTATTCACTTTGCTCTCCCTCCGAAATGATGTCCTGTGAAGGCGGGGGCGTCACTCCCTGCTCTTTGCAGATAACCAAACAGCCGAGATACCAGCAGACCACTGCTACAAACACAAACAGCCACACCGATAGAGCTCGCCGGCAACAGTGCTGCCATGCCCCTGATGGGAGCGACATGCTTGTGGTGTCTCTATGACATGAACTGAAAAGTGTGCTCAGTGGGGGCATATCTGTGGTTGGGCAAGACTGAGGTCACATCGATTACGTCAGAATGGAAATCCATGTTTGAGATTGATTTGAAACGAACAACACCAGAGCCATATAAGGAGAGTTGCGTCACCTCTGTTCACTTCATCGGGCCAGTCCTTTTATTGGCAAATAGTGACAAAGGCCTGAACCGGAAGTTTACTGGGGTCTATGAGTGTTTTTCACAATTTTGAGTTACAAGAACCACGTGACAGGTGCTGTTTTCTGCCCCAGAGGTGACGCAACTCTTTATTACAAGGCTCTGGATAACACTATTTAAAGGTTGCATTATAATCACATTTATAATGTGTTACAATGCACTTATTAGGCTTCATAACACTCATTATAAATGTTTATGAGGGGAACCTTAGCCAAAAATAGCAGCCCTATAAGCTCACCACACGCTGTGAGCTTGTTGATCAGCTATTTTTGGTGATTTGGTGAATACCGAAAAAAGTGGTCCAAGTACAGTTGCAAATCAGGTGGTTGAAACTGACCTACTGTGATCAGATGGGTATACTCTGATCTGATCCCATAGCCAAATTATGACAGTCATCTATGACAGTGGGTTCAAGGTGGGGTCTGGGGACCCCCAGGGTCTGTTGAGGGGGTTCAGGGGAATGTGTTCATATGGCATAAAAATCAGTTTAACCACTACTGTACATACATTGGACATTTGAAAATAGCAGATCTACAAGATCACAAACAGGCCGCATCGCACAGCGTTGTGAGCTTGAAGATTGTTGACCCCCCGACCCTCCGTCATGCACATAAATGCACACAAATGAACATATCAGCATTTGACGGCCCCACATAATTGAGTCAAATGCACATATAGCCCCCGTCGAATGCATATATATGGAGTCAAATGCGCATATGGATGTCAACATGCACTGATAGCAGACCCAACATAATCCAAACGCACATGGATATTTGATTTTCAACATACGCTGATGCCAGACACAACAGAAACCATTCAACATGCACTGATGTCAGACACAGCTAAAGGGAGTAAAATGGGATGTGTGATGTGATGTGAGGGCTGCCCACATTTCTAGTGGCAAGCACGCTGGGGACATAATAATTCTCTAAATGTGTCAAATAAAAAAAAGGAATATATTGTTTAACAGACATCTTTTTTTATGTTATGACAAATGTTTGGCACATACACTTTTAATTTGAGGTTTGGCACTATTGTAATTGATTTTGCAGGAAGAATAAGGCATTCTAATAACAGCCACACATCATCTGTGGCTCATACGAGTGCCTCCGAGCAGACGTGAGATTCAATGTACCCAGTACAAAATATCACGCATAAAATATATTGATTAGATAGATAGATATATAGATAGCTTTATTGTCATTCAACAATACATGGAATGCATAATTGAACAAAATGTTGGGTAACACTTTAGAATAACTATTCGTTATAAGTAGTCAATAGATCATTCATAAACCATTAGTTAATGAGTTATTAATGTTTTGTTAAATGCTCACAAATGGATTCTTTCGAAATTTGATATTTGGGGGTTATGGGGGGTCATTTACTTATGGTTTATAAATAATAAGCATACAGTTAATAAGTCAGTTAACTAATGCTCTGTGAGTGATCTATTAGCTATCTATAAGGCATATTTATAAATCCTTAACATACTATTAAAACATATTTAACAAGTCATTAACTAAGGGTTTATAAATGATCTAATAAGCAGTTGTAAGGCATTGTTATTAATCCTTAACTAACTATTAACAAATGCTTAACAAGTCATTAATAACTCATTAACTAACAGTTTATGAATGATCTATTAACTACTTATAACAAATAGTTATTCTAAAGTGTTACCAAATGTTTTTTTAATAAATAATAGCTTCGTATTTGACATATTGTAAATAGTAATGTTTTTATGCCCATATTTTGATGCATTACTTTTAGTATTATTCCTTCTTAAGTCTAATGACATTTTATTTGATACTGTACATTGTGGTGCTGTTTTTCTTTTCCCATAAGTGTTCCTCATTTAATTTGTTCGTCCCGACCATGAAAGGTCCCGAGCTTCAGCCACTTGTTGGCTGGATATCTGTCACTGATGGAGACCCTGGGCCTGTTCCTCAAAAGGTGAATAAACTAAGCCTGGACTCAAGCCAAATCCAGACTTGACAAAGTCGGGTCCATATAAGCCTTGTTTATTTCGTTCCTCGAAGCAAAGCCAGGCTGAAAAGGAGCTACTTTGTCGAGCTAGGCCTTGTCAAGCCAGGCTATGTCCAGCCAGGATAATGAAGCCAGGCTTCACGTATTTCTATAAAAGACCATGAAAGTCGATAGCAGAATCCTTGAACTTGACCAATCATGGAGTCCAAAACCAGAGCGGCGTTCCTCTCTGTGGCTGAACAGCAGCATTGCAGCAGCTCATGAAATCATACAAGGAAGTAAAATGTATTATAAGCGATAAATAGCGATAAATAAATAGCGCAATAAATAGATCCAGGGAGAAAGCGTGGCAAAGTATTGCAAGCACACACAGAGTGTGTGTGTGTGTGTGTGTGTGTGTGTGTGTGTGTGTGCGCGCGCGCGCGACGGGACGGGACGCACGGGACGGGGGGTGTACCGCGACGGGACGCACGGGACGGGACGGGGAGTTGACCGCGACTGGGGGCCGCGACGGGATGAGCGGGGGACGGGGGGACGGGGGGGGGCACGCAATAACCCCACATTTGCAAGACCGCTTTGGTAGAGGTTTGGGTTGTGTAGTTACCTTGCCATCATGATGTAACTCCAAAGGTGGACAAGAAATAAAAAATAATTTCTCCATTGACTAGAAATTGATAATTTAAAATATGCTCCTCATTGACTTACATTCAGTGAAAAAAAAATCTGTTATATATTATCAAACATCTAACAACAATATGAACAATAGAACTATAGTGTTAACAGAGTGACAATGACATATCACATGAGTCATTGTGAAACAATTATGATTCATGGTCACACACTATTTCAGTAATATAATTAGTTTGATTATATCTTATTGTATTTATTTCATTTTATTTGAATGCAGGGTCATTCAAATGAGTCCATATAACACATGTGTTGAATTAACTGTGGACAAACTTGAAGAACAAAGGCACTGGATTAAGTAAGCTTGGCTGTTAGCCTGCTCCTGACCAGGCTAACTTCACAGCTAAATTGCCATGGTAACTAAGGTAGGCTTGCTTCAATTCTCTTTTGAGGAATCGGGTCAAGGCTAAACTTAGACAGGGTGAACTGGCTAAACTAATCTTCAAGCTAATTCAGCTTTTGAGGAACCGATTCAGCCCTAATCCTGGCTAAATTAAGCCAGGATAGGTGTTAAAGCCAGGCTTAAGCTCTAATTCCCTTTTGAGGAACAGGCCCCAGGAAGTCTTTGGGGGCGGAAGAGATGAGTTCAAAGTTGGCGATGTCAAACTTCTTCAACTGAATAGGCTCACAGAGCTCAACGATGAACCATATCTTAAATCTTAAATATCTTAAATAGTAATGTTTTTATGCCCATATTTTGATGCATTACTTTTAGTATTATTCCTTCTTAGGCATGTTCAATGACATTTTATTTGATACTGTACATTGTGGTGCTGTTTTTCTTTTCCCATAAGTGTTCCTCATTTAATTCAGTAAAGTGATCAGTGCAACAGTAACAGTGAGTTGTGGATCGTCAATTAATGAATTGAACACATAGGGTTTAATGCTAATG